>NC_141875.1:167339782-167642812 GCF_056163025.1 Triticum urartu
GCATGAAGAAACTCCATACTGATGGACTTTTGGAACCACTTTATTATGAATCACTTGGTACTTGCGAACCGTGCCTTATGGGTAAGATGACCAAAACACCGTTCTCCGGTACTATGGAGAGAGCAACAGATTTGTTGGAAATTATACATACAGATGTATGTGGTCCAATGAATGTTGAGGCTCGTGGCAGATATCGTTATTTTCTCACCTTCACAGATGACTTAAGCAGATATGGGTATATCTACTTAATGAAACATAAGTCTGAAACATTTGAAAAGTTCAAAGAATTTCAGAGTGAAGTTGAAAATCATCGTAACAAGAAAATAAAATTCCTACGATCTGATCGTGGAGGAGAATATTTGAGTTACGAGTTTGGTGTACATTTGAAACAATGCGGAATAGTTTCGCAACGCACGCCACCCGAAACACCACAGCGTAATGGTGTGTCCGAACGTCATAATTGTACTTTACTTGATATGGTGCGATCTATGATGCCTCTTACTGATTTACCGCTATCGTTTTGGGCTTATGCTCTAGAGACGGCCGCATTCACGTTAAATAGGGCACCATCAAAATCCGTTGAGACGACGCCTTATGAACTGTGGTTTGGCAAGAAACCAAAGTTGTCGTTTCTGAAAGTTTGGGGCTGCGATGCTTATGTGAAAAAGCTTCAACCTGATAAGCTCGAACCCAAATCGGAGAAATGTGTCTTCATAGGATATCCAAAGGAAACTATTGGATACACCTTCTATCACAGATCTGAAGGCAAGACTTTTGTTGCTAAATTCGGAAACTTTCTAGAGAAGGAGTTTCTTTCGAAAGAAATGAGTGGGAGGAAAGTAGAACTTGATGAGGTAACTGTACCTGCTCCCTTATTGGAAAGTAGTACATCATAGAAACCGGTTTCTGTGACACCTACACCAATTAGTGAGGAAGCTAATGATGATGATCATGAAACTTCATAACAAGATACTACTGAACCTCGTAGATCAACCAGAGTAAGATCCGCACCAGAGTGGTACGGTAATCCTGTTCTGGAAGTCATGCTACTAGATCATGATGAACCTACGAACTATGGAGAAGTGATGGTGAGCCCAGATTCCGAAAAATGGCTTGAAGCCATGAAATCTGAGATGGGATCCATGTATGAGAACAAAGTGTGGACTTTGGTTGACTTGCCCGAAGATCGGCAAGCAATTGAGAATAAATGGATCTTCAAGAAGAAGACTGACGCTGACGGTAATGTTATTGTCTACAAAGCTCGACTTGTCGCAAAAGGTTTTCGACAAGTTCAAGGGATTGACTACGATGAGACCTTCTCACCCGTAGCGATGCTTAAGTCTGTCCGAATCATGTTAGCAATTGCCGCATTTTATAATTATGAAATTTGGTAGATTGATGTCAGAACTGCATTCCTGAATGGATTTCTGGAAGAAGAGTTGTATATGATGCAACCGGAAGGTTTTGTCGATCCAAAGGGAGCTAACAAAGTGTGCAAGCACCAGCGATCCATTTATGGACTGGTGCGAGCCTCTCGGGGTTGGAATAAACGCTTTGATAGTGTGATCAAAGCATTTGGTTTTGTACAGACTTTTGGAGAAGCCTGTATTTACAAGAAAGTGAGTGGGAGCTCTGTAGCATTTCTGATATTATATGTCGATGACATATTACTAATCGGAAATGATATAGAATTTCTGGATAGCATAAAGGGATACTTGAATAAGAGTTTTTCAATGAAAGACCTCAGTGAAGCTGCTTACATATTGGGCATTAAGATCTATAGAGATAGATCAAGACGCTTAATTGGACTTTCACAAAGCACATACCTTGACAAAGTTTTGAAGAAGTTCAAAATGGATCAAGCAAAGAAAGAATTCTTGCCTGTGTTACAAGGTGTGAAATTGAGTAAGACTCAATGCCCGACCAATGCAGAAGATAGAGAGAAAATGAAAGATGTTCCCTATGCTTCAGCCATAGGCTCTATCATGTGTGTAATGCTGGGTACCAGACCTGATGTGTGTCTTGCTATAAGTCTAGCAGGGAGGTACCAAAGTAATCCAGGAGTGGATCACTGGACAGCGGTCAAGAACATCCTGAAATACCTGAAAAGGACCAAGGATATGTTTCTCATATATGGAGGTGACAAAGAGCTCATGGTAAATGGTTACGTTGATGCAAGCTTTGACACTGATCCGGACGATTCTAAATCACAAACCGGATACGTGTTTACATTAAACGGTGGAGCTGTCAGTTGGTGCAGTTCTAAACAAAGCGTTGTGGCGGGATCTACATGTGAAGCGGAGTACATAGCTGCTTCGGAAGCAGCAAACGAAGGAGTCTGGATGAATGAGTTCATATCCGATCTAGGTGTCATACCTAGTGCATCGGGTCCAATGAAAATCTTTTCTGACAATACTGGTGCAATTGCCTTGGCAAAGGAATCCAGATTTCACAAGAGAACCAAGCACATCAAGAGACGCTTCAATTCCATCTGGGATCTAGTCTAGGTGGGAGACATAGAGATTTGCAAGATACATACGGATCTGAATGTTGCAGACCCTTTGACTAAGCTTCTTCCACGAGCAAAACATGATCAGCACCAAAGCTCCATGGGTGTTAGAATCATTACTGTGTAATCTAGATTATTGACTCTAGTGAAAGTGGGAGACTGAAGGAAATATGCCCTAGAGGCAATAATAATGTTATTATTTTATTTCCTTATATCATGATAAATGTTTATTATTCATGCTAGAATTGTATTATCCGGAAACATAATACTTGTGTGAATACATAGACAAACTAAACGTCACTAGTATGCCTCTACTTGACTAGCTCGTTAATAAAAGATGGTTATGTTTCCTAACCATAGACATGTGTTGTCATTTGATTAACGGGATCACATTATTAGGAGAATGATGTGATTGACATGACCCATTCCATTAGCTTAGCACCCGATCGTTTAGTATGTTGCTATTGCTTTCTTCATGACTTATACATGTTCCTATGACTATGAGATTATGCAACTCCCGTTTGCCGGAGGAACACTTTGTGTGCTACCAAACGTCACAAGTAACTGGGTGATTATAAAGGAGCTCTACATGTGTCTCCAAAGGTAAATGTTGGGTTGGCGTATTTCGAGATTAGGATTTGTCACTCCAATTGTCGGAGAGGTATCTCTGGGCCCTCTCGGTAATGCACATCACATAAGCCTTGCAAGCATTGCAACTAATGAGTTAGTTGCGAGATGATGTATTATGAAACGAGTAAAGAGACTTGCCAGTAACGAGATTGAACTAGGTATTGAGATACCGACGATCGAATCTCGGGCAAGTAACATACCGATGACAAAGGGAACAACGTATGTTGTTATGCGGTCTGACCGATAAAGATCTTCGTAGAATATGTGGGAGCCAACATGAGCATCCAGGTTCCGCTATTGGTTATTGACCGGAGACATGTCTCGGTCATGTCTACATTGTTCTCGAACCCGTAGGGTCCGCATGCTTAAGGTTTCGATGACAGTTATATTATGAGTTTATGAGTTTTGATGTACCGAAGTTAGTTCGGAGTCCCAGATGTGATCACGGACATGACGAGGAGTCTCGAAATGGTCGAGACATAAATATTGATATATTGGACGGCTATATTCGGACACCGGAAGTGTTCCGGGTGATTTCGGAGAAAACCGGAGTGCCGGAGGGTTACCGGAACCTCCCCGGGAGAAGTAATGGGCCTTATGGGCCCTAGTGGAGAGAGAGAGGGGCGGCCAGGGTGGGCCGCGCGCCCCCTCCCCCTCTGGTCCGAATTGGACTAGGACAGGGGGGCGGCGCCCCCCTTTCCTTCTCCCTCTCCCCTTCCTTTCCCCCTCCTAGTAGGAGTATGAAAGAGGGGAGTCCTACTCCTACTAGGAGGAGGACTCCTCCTCCTTGGCACGCCCTAGGGCCGGCCGGCCTCCTCCCCTTTCTCCTTTATATACAAGGGCAAGGGGCACCCCTAGACACACAAGTTGATCCTCGTGATCGTTTTCTTAGCCGTGTGTGGTGCCCCCTTCCACCATACTCCTCGATAATATTGTAGCGGTGCTTAGGCAAAGCCCTGCGACGGTAGAACATCAAGATCGTCACCACACCGTCGTGCTGACGGAACTCTTCCCCGACACTTTGCTGGATCGAAGTCCGGGGATCGTCATCGAGCTGAACGTGTGCTAAAAATCGGAGGTGCCATAGTTTCGGTGCTTGATCGGTCGGGCCGTGAAGACGTACGACTAGATCAACCGCGTTGTCATAACGCTTCCACTGTCGGTCTACGAGGGTACGTAGATCACACTCTCCCCTCTCGTTGATATGCATCATCATGATCTTGCGTGTGCGTAGGAAATTTTTTGAAATTACTACGTTCCCCAACAGTCAGGGGGGCCACCACCTGTCCACGAGGGTGGGGGGCGCACCCCCTGCCTCGTGGGCCCCCTGACGCTCCACCGACCTCAACCTTGACTCCATATATTCACTTTCGGGGAGAAAAAAAATCAGAGAGAAGGATTCATCGCGTTTTACGATATGGAGCCGCCGCCAATCCCTAAACTCTCTCGGGAGGGCTGATCTGGAGTCCGTTCGGGGCTCCGGAGAGGGGAATCCGTCGCCATCGTCATCATCAACCTTCCTCCATCACCAATTTCATGCTCACCACTGTGCGTGAGTAATTCCATCGTAGGCTTGCTAGACGGTGATGGGTTGGATGAGATTTATCATGTAATCGAGTTAGTTTTGTTAGGGTTTGATCCCTAGTTTCCACTATGTTCTGAGATTGATGTTGCTATGACTTTGCTATGCTTAATGCTTGTCACTAGGGCCCGAGTGCCATGATTTCAGATCTGAACCTATTATGTTTTCATCAATATATGAGAGTTCTTGATCCTTTCTTGCAAGTCTATAGTCACCTACTATGTGTTATGATCCGGCAACCCCGAAGTCACAATAATCGGGACCACTTCCGGTGATGACCGTAGTTTGAGGAGTTCATGTATTCACTATGTGTTAATGCTTTGGTCCAGTACTCTATTAAAAGGAGGCCTTAATATCCCTTAGTTTCCAATAGGACCCCACTATCATGGGAGGGTAGGACAAAATATGTCATGCAAGTTCTTCTCCATAAGCACGTATGACTATATTCGGAATACATGCCTACATTACATTGAAGAATTGGAGCTAGTTCTATGTCACCCTATGTTATGACTGTTACATGATGAACCGCATCTCGCATAGTTCCCCATCACTGATCCAATGCCTATGAGATTTCCATATATTTTTCTTCGCTTATTTACTTTTCCGTTGCTATTGTTACAATCACTACAAAACCCAAAAATATTACTTTTTCTACCGTTACTTTTTCTATCGTTACCACTACTATCATATTACTTTGCTACTAAATACTTTGCTGCGGATATTAAGTTTCCAGGTGTGGTTGAATTGACAACTCAGCTACTAAAACTTGAGAATATTCTTTGGCTCCCCTTGCATCGAATCAATAATTTTGGGTTGAATACTCTACCCTCGAAAACTGTTGCGATCCCCTATACTTGTGGGTTATCAAGACTATTTTCTGGCGCCGTTGCCGGGGAACATAGCTCTATTCTTTCAGTCACTTGGGATTTATATCTGCTTATCATTATGAAGAACTTGAAAGATCCAAGAACCAAGATTTATGCCTCAACTACGAGGGGAGGTAAGGAACTTCCATCTAGCTCTGCACTTGATTCACCTTCTGTTTTGAGTAAGCTTGCGACACCTACACCTTCTATTCATTCTGATAGGTCACGTGTTATTAATGATGCCACTTCTGCTTTGCATGATACTTATGATGAAACTACTTCTATGCTTGATAATACTGTGCCACTAGGTGAATTTCTTGATGAACAACTTGCTAGGGTTAGAGAGAATGAAATTATTAAAACTGATAATATTGATGAAAGTGATGATGAAGATTCTCCCCCTAGATGAATTTCTTGTTGTTCCTGAGAGTTATGTTATGGATGAAGAAACTGCTAGAGACTTTCTTGCTTGCAATGATAGGAGTGATCTTAAGAAATTAGTAGCTAAGCTGAAACAAAAAACTCTGAATGCTAGAATGAAATATGATCCTGCTTATGCTACTTCACCTATCTTTGTTACTGGTAAGGATTATGAATTCTCTGTCGACCCTGATATAATTACTTTGGTTGAATCTGATCCTTTCTATGGCTATGAATCTGAAACTGTTGAGGCACATCTTACTAAATTAAATGATATAGCCACCCTGTTCACTAATGATGAGAAAACTCGCTACTATTATATCCTTAAGATATTCCCGTTCTCATTAAAGGGTGATGCTAAGATATGGTTTAATTCTCTTGATCCTGGTTGTGTGCGTAGTCCCCAGGATATGATTTATTACTTCTCGGCTAAATATTTCCCTGCTCATAAGAAACAAACTGCTTTAAGGGAAATATATAATTTTGTGCAAATTGAAGAAGAGAGTCTCCCACAAGCTTGGGGGAGGCTTCTCCAATTACTTAATGCTTTGCCTGATCATCATCTTAAGAAAAATGAAATACTTGATATCTTTTATAATGCACTAACCGATGCTTCCAGAGACCACCTGGATAGTTGTGCTGGTTGTGTTTTCAGGGAAAGAACACTAGATGAAGCTGAAATTTTATTGAATAATATGTTGACCAATGAAAATAATTAGGCACTTCCTGATCCAATCCCTGATCCAATTCTTGAACCAACTCCCAAGCCAACTTCGAAGAAAAGGGGTATTCTATTTCTCAGTCCTGAAGATATGCAAGAGGCAAAGAAATCTATGAAAGAAAAAGGTATTAAAGTTGAAGATGTTAAGAATTTACCTCCTATTGAAGAAATACATGGTCTTAATTTACCGCCTGTTGAAGAAGTACATGGTCTTGATAACCCGACACAGGTAGTAAAGGTAAATTCTCTCTACAGATATGATAAACCTGAAATCCCTCCTACTAAGTTTGCTAGCCAATGTTTGGATGAGTTTGATAACTTTATGGTTAAGCAAGAAGACTTAAATGCTTATTTTGAAAGAGAATTAAAACGCAATGCTTATATGATTGAACACTTGAGTGATTATATGGCTAATGTTAAAGGTGAACTAAAACTTATTAGTAAACATGCTTCTATGGTTACCACTCAAGTAGAACAAGTACTTAAAGCTCAGAATGATCTACTCAGTGAATTAAATAGTAATAAAAATGATAATGCTATTAGTGTTATGACTAGAGGTGGTAAAATGACTCAGGAACCTTTGTATCCTGAGGGCCATCCTAAGAGAATTGAGCAAGATTCTCAGAGAAATAATATTGATGCACCTAGTCCTTCTAAAAGGAAGAAAAAGAAAAATTATAGGACTTTGCATGCTTCTAGTGAACCTGTTGTTGACACACCTGAGAATCCCAATAATATTTCTATTTCTGATGCTGAAACCCAATCTGGTGATGAACATGAACCTAGTGATAATGTTAATGATGGTGTTCGTGTTGATGCTCAACCTAGCAATGATAATGAGGTAGAAACTGAACCTGTTGTTGATCTTGATAACCCACAATCAAAGAATCAACGTTATGATAAGAGAGACTTTGTTGCTAGGAAGCACAGTAAGGAAAGAGAACCATGGGTTCAGAAACCCATGCCCTTTCCTCCCAAACCATCCAAGAAAAAGGATGATGAGGATTTTGAGCGCTTTGCTGAAATGATTAGACCTATCTTTTTGCGCATGCGATTCACTAATATGCTCAAAATGAATCCTTAAGTATATGAAAGAAATTGTTACAAATAAAAGAAAGATACCGAAAGCTGAAATTTCCACCATGCTTGCTAATTATACTTTTAAGGGTGGAATACCAAAGAAACTTGAAGATCCAGGAGTACCAACTATACCATGCTCCATTAAAAGAAACTATGTTAAAACTGCTTTATGTGATCTTGGAGCCGGTGTTAGTGTTATGCCTCTATCTCTATTTCATAGACTTGATTTGAATAAGTTGCCACCTACTGAAATATCTTTGCAAATGGCTAATAAATCAACTGCCATACCTGTCGGTATTTGTGAGGATGTGCCTGTTGTGGTTGCAAACGTTACTATTTTAACGGACTTTGTTATTCTTGATATTCCCGAGGACGATAGTATGTCTATTATTCTTGGAAGACCCTTTTTGAATACTGCAGGGGCTGTTATTGATTGCACCAAAGGCAATGTCACTTTTCATGTTAATGGTAATGAGCATACGGTACACTTTCTGAGGAAACAACCTCAAGTCCACAGTATCAATTCTATTGGAAAATTTTCAACTATTACTATTGGAGGTTTTGAATTTCCTCTTCCCACTGTCAAGAAGAAATATGATATTCTTATTATTGGGGACATGCATACCCCCGTTGAGGTAACCTAGTGTTATTCGAAAATTCTCTGGTTCCATGTTATTCGGAATGAATTTGTTAACAATACCTGATCAACCTTGTTAGTGGATTCCTTTTGATGAGCATGAGATGGATGAATTTAGAAAACACAACTCTCTGTACCCTCTTTTTACTTTCTGTTATTTATATTAAATAAAGCAAAAATAGTATTTTCTGTCTGTTTTTCTGAATTATCAATGCAATAAAAATACCCCGAAAATAAAAGTTCTCCAAATGCCCTGAAAATTAAATATGATTTTTTTCTAGAATATTTGAGAATATCTGGCACGGAAAACACGGCAGGGGGAGCAAGCACCTGGCCATGAGGGTCCAGGGCATGCCCACCCCCTGGGCGCGCCCCCTACCTCGTGGGCCCATGGTGGATCCCCTCCACTTATTCCTGCCACCACACACTCCTTCTTCCTCCCAAAAACATCACTAGCCAGCTCAAACCCGAGCCCAAGCTCATCTTGTTGCCATTTTCGATCTCCTTGCTCAAAGCTCCATTCACAAAACTGCTTTGGGGGATTGTTCTTTGGTATGTGACTCCTCCAATCGTCCAATTAGTTTTTGTTCTAGTGCTTTATTCATTGCATATATTTGCTACTTAGGTGACCCTGTTCTTGAGCTTGCATGTCAAATTTATGTGGTCAAAAGTAGTTTTGATGCATGATATTGTCTCTAGGCACTTGTAGGAGTAGTTGCTATCAATATTGTTGAGTTTGGTTCACTTTTATTTTGAAGTTACTACAAATTTCAGAAATTTTCAGAAAAAGATGAAGATATTTTTGAGGGGCTCATCGAGCTGAAGCTCGAAGGATAAGCAAAGTGAGGAGGATAAGAGGCCCAAATATAATCTCCCTCGCACCGCGGAAGTTCGACCATGTGAATGGCCTTGTGATAATTTCTTGAGAGCAGCCGGGTTTTATGATGATTTTTATGAGTTGGCTGAGAATGCAGGCCTTACCGCCTTCCTCCACGACCAACGCGAACAGTATCTCTTACTCACCAATATCTTTGTGCAAAACTTTCATTTCCATGCTAGGAGATCACCACCTATGATGGAATTTTATTTATATGATGAGCATAAGGAAATGTCACTTCGTGATTTTTGTCGGGTTTGTTTGATCCCTTTTGAGGGCAGCGTAGAGGAACCACATCGTGACGATGTGGAAGGGTTTATTGATACAATTGCTGTAGGGGAAACGAGGAAAGTTTCTGATGCAAGAATTACTAGCATACATTTTCCTGTTTTATGTTACTTCGCAATATTTGCTAGTAGATGCTTAATTGGTCGCGAAAACTTTGGCAACCTTAGTGCCTCTGATATTGTTATTTTGTGCCATGCCTTATTTCGTGATGATACATTTAGTATGGGTGCCATTGTTGCAAAGCGGTTAAATCTTAACCGTACTAAGGGCCCCGTCCTTGGAGGCATCATCGCCTCACGCCTCGCTGCACACTTTAACATACCTATTAGGCACTATGAGAAGGAAGAGAAGTTGATGCCTCCTGTTTTTCTAGACTATAAGAGTATGGTAGCACATGATTTTATCGTTAAGAATAAGGAAAAGATGCTTAAGTACAAGCTGATATTTGATAAAAATCATCCCGAGACTATTACCTTGCCCCCTCCTTCCTTGTTTGATTTATCTGCAGGCAAGTACCTTGTTCCGTTGGAGGCCATTCACACCTACCGGAACCTTACATCAGCTACAGAGCGAGAGCCGGAACCACAATTTGATCCTCCACAATAGTCTGATTACCAGTGGGATCCGGAGGTGATTGCCAACCAGTGGCAATCCGAGGCTTCTTCACAGTACGACCCCAACTATTACTTTGGATATCCGCCAGGCCAGCCGTGGCCATAGACCAACTTAGGCCAAAAGCCTAAGCTTGGGGGAGTACATATTTCTCACCGACATTACATTCATGTTCACACACTCATGCTAGTTGTCGGTGCTCATACTTTTTCATTGTATCATCCATGCTAGTTTATTTTCCTTTTTATGCTTTCTTCTTGTGTGTTTAATAAACCTTAAGAAAAACAAAAAAAATAGTTGTAGCTTTTAATTAGTTTACTTTCCATGCTTGTAGTAGTAACTAAAAAGAAAACCCAAAAAGATTTCTCATTCTTATTTTGCTTGTTGGGAGCTTTCCCGTGTAAATAGTTTTATTTCTTTTCTTGTTCTCTAGGGGTCAAGAGGAGAAGACTATAATTAAAATGTTAAAGTGGCTCTTATATGCATTATTGTTGATCTGACAAAGAGCCCATATTACCTTGTCTTCTCTCTCGAATTGAATGCTTGCAGATTCCAGCTTAGTCCAATGCACGTGCACTATTATTATCCACACTATTCGGTCGTGCAAGTGAAAGGCAATAATGACGATTACATGATGAACTTATTGAGATGAGAAAAGCTGGTATGAACTCGACTTCTCTTGTTTTTGTAAATATGATTAGTTCATCGTTCCTGATTCAGCCTTTTATGAATAAACATGTTTGCAATGACAATTAGAGATTATAGTTGCTTGTGCCATGCTTAATTAGCTAGGAGCTTATAATGGTTTACCTTGCGTGCCAACATGCTATTAAAATAGTTGTGATGTGGTATGATAGGGTGGTATCCTCTTTTGAACGATTCGAGTGTCTTGACTTGGCACATGTTCACACATGTACCTGAAACAAAATCAACATAGCCTCTACGATATTTATGTTCATGGTGCATTATATCCTACTCATGCTTGCATTCGGTGTTGATTACTTTTAATGCATGTTCATGACTGTTGTCGCTCTCTAGCTGGTCGCTTCTCAGTCTTTTGCTAGCCTTCACCTGTACTACGCGGGAATACTGCTTGTGCATCCAATTCCATAAACCCCAAAGTTGTTCCATATGAGTCCACCATACCTACCTATATAAGGTATCTACCTGCCGTTCCAAGTAAATTTGTATGTGCCAAACTCTAAACCTTCAAATAAACATTCTATTTTGTATGCTCGAATAGCTCATGTATCAACTAGGGCTGTCCGTATCTTCCATGTTAGGCGGGTTATTCTCAAGAGGAGTGGACTCTGCTCCTCACTCACGAGAAAATGGCTGGTCACCGGGATGCCCAGTCCCATGCTTTATGCAAATCCAATCAAAATAATTGCAAACAAAACTCCCCCGGGACTATTGTTAGTTGGAGGCACTCGTTGTTTCGAGCAAGCCATGGATTGATGCTTGTTGGTGGAGGGGGAGTATAAACTTTACCATTCTGTTTGGGAACCGCCTATAATGTGTGTAGCATGGAAGATATCGCCATCTCTTGGTTGTTATGTTGACAATGAAAGTATACCGCTCAAAATATTATTCACCTCTATTTTAAAATCGAGCTCTGGCACCTCTACAAATCCATGCTTCCCTCTGCGAAGGGCCTATCTATTTCCTTTTATGTTGAGTCATCACCCTCTTATTAAAAAGCACTAGTTGGAGAGCACCGCTGTCATTTGCATTCATTACTGTTAGTTTACATTGAGTATGACTTGACTGGATCTCTTTTACCATGAATTACAATGTCTAGTCAGTCCTTGATCTTTAAAGGTGCTCTACATTTATGTTTTGCGGTCTCAGAAAGGGCTAGCGAGATACCATCTTGTTATATCATATCATGATTGTTTTGAGAAAGTGTTGTCATCCGAGATTTGTTATTATTGCTCGCTAGCTGATTATGCCATTGATATGAGTAAACATGAGACCTAAATGTTATTGTGACTATGGTTAGTTCATAATCTTTGTTGAAAACTTGAATGCTAGCTTTACATATTTACAACAACAAGAGCAAACAGAGTTTGTAAAAGTTTTTCTTTATCACTTTCAGTTTATCAACTGAATTGCTTGAGGACAAGCAAAGGTTTAAGCTTGGGGGAGTTGATACGTCTCCGACGTATCTACTTTTCCAAACACTTTTGCACTTGTTTTGGACTCTAACTTGCATGATTTGAATGGAACTAACCCGGACTGACGCTGTTTTCAGCAGAATTGCCATGGTGTTATTTTTGTGCAGAAATAAAAGTTCTCGGAATGACCTAAAAATCAACGGAAAATTATTTTGGAATATATAAAAAATACTGGAAGAAAGATCCACGTCAGGGGGCCCACCACCTGTCCACGAGGATGGGGGGCGCGCCCCCCTGCCTCGTGGGCCCCCTGACGCTCCACCGACCTCAATCTTGACTCCATATATTCACTTTCGGGGAGAAAAAATCAAAGAGAAGGATTCATCGCGTTTTACGATACGGAGCCGCCGCCAAGCCCTAAACTCTCTCGGGAGGGCTGATCTGGAGTCCGTTCAGGGCTCCGGAGAGGGGAATCCGTTGCCATCGTCATCATCAACCTTCCTCCATCACCAATTTCATGATGCCCACCACCGTGCGTGAGTAATTCCATCGTAGGCTTACTGGACGGTGATGGGTTGGATGAGATTTATCATATAATCGAGTTAGTTTTGTTAGGGTTTGATCCCTAGTATCCAATATGTTCTGAGATTGATGTTGCTATGACTTTGCTATGCTTAATTCTTGTCACTAGGGCCCGAGTGCCATGATTTCAGATCTAAACCTATTATGTTTTCATCAATATATGAGAGTTCTTGATCCTATCTTGCAAATCTATAGTCACCTACTATGTGTTATGATCCGGCAACCCCGAAGTGACAATAATCGGGACCACTCCCGGTGATGACCGTAGTTTGAGGAATTCATGTATTCACTATGTGTTAATGCTTTGGTCTGGTACTCTATGAAAAGGAGGCCTTAATATCCCTTAGTTTCCAATAGGACCCCGCTGCCACAGGAGGGTAGGACAAAAGATGTCATGCAAGTTCTTTTCCATAAGCACGTATGACTATATTTGAAATACATGCCTACATTACATTAATGAATTGGAGCTAGTTCTATGTCACCCTATATTATGATTGTTACATGATGAACCGCATCTGGCATAATTCTCCGTCACCTATCCAAGGTCTATGAGCTTTCCATATATTGTTCTTCGCTTATTTACTTTTCCATTGCTATTGTTACAATCACTACAAAACCCCAAAAAATTACTTTTTCTACCGTTACTTTTGCTATCGTTACCACCACTATCATATTACTTTGCTACTAAATACTTCGCTTCAGAATTTAAGTTTCCAGGTGTGGTTGAATTGACAACTCAGTTGCTAATATTGAGAATATTCTTTGGCTCCCCTTGTGTCGAATCAATAAATTTGGGTTGAATACTCTACCCTCGAAAACTGTTGCGATCCCCTATACTTGTGGGTTATCACTCACCTCCTCGCCTTGACCACGGCATCGCGACCTGGCATACCAGCGAGGCTGCAGCCTGCCTGGGGACCATGACCTGTCGGCGTAGAGCACCAAGCTGCCGCGGGGTTGGAAAGGAGAGACCTAGCCTCACGAGGACGCGCGTTCGCAAATTTTCATAATAAGGATGATATGAACAAAAGGCATTACAAACGCTTTATACGCCCCCACGGGGTTCGTTTCGATTCTTCGCAGGGAACAAAAGGACAAGAATCCTAGGAGTTCTATCTACACGCGCCGGACATCGCAGACGCCATCATCAACAGTGGGCCACGTGAGGCTGGCGCCAACCCCATCCAGTTCACTGACGATGGCGGCTGGACGCCGCGCCCTGCTCCGGGTACGGCGGGAGCTCGGGGGCACGTAGCTGTCGTCACTCGTCTCTGGAGTCTCTGCGAGCTTGGGAGAATCGCTGGCCCACCAGGAATCGCCGCTGTTGCTGGAGGAGCTGCAGACGAGGCCTGCGGCAGGCCCGGCGCCCGCCGCTGCACCGTCCTGGCGACCTAGTTCAGGGCAGCACTCCAAGCGGTGGCCTTCCTCGTCGAAGAGCTTGAAGAACAGCATGGAGGCGCCGTCATACTCGAAGTGGATGGCGAGGACGCCGTTCGCACGGCTGGCTCAGGCGATCTCGCCCCAGCCACGAGTCATGAAGATCCTCCCGGAGGTGACGACCTCAACTTCCGCTCCAGTCGCCGGGGCGTCGCAGTCGGCGTGCTGCAGCCAAAGCTCGAGAGGGCCTCTCGGCGGCATCTCGGGGGAGAAGAACTGCGGAAGGCGAATCCAAGTGCTCGGGGGCATCACCGCCCACAACACGAACTCAAGCGAGGAGTTCGCAGCATGGACCCCTGGGCGATGGCGTGCACCACCGCGGCACGGCGGCCACGGCCCTGGCGCGGGTGGCTGCGCTCATCGCTCCTCCCTCCGGAATCATCAGCGTGAGCATACAAGGGCAACAGGTACCCAGGAGGCGGCCTTTCGTACCACGGCCGCGACACCATCGGCCTCACGACCATCTCGCGACGATGGGGCCTCCTCTTCTTCGGCGGGAGAAGCTCGGGCTCATTGAGGGGAGCCTTGCCCTTCTCTGCGGTCGAGAATCTCCGAATCAGCGCCATGACCGCACCAGCAAGGAGTGGAGCAAGGAAGGAGAAGAAGCGAGAGAGGCTGAGGAGAGACGGGTGATGGGGGCTCCGCCCCCACCTCCCGTTTATAGCCAAGGGGAGGCCAACCGCCAGCCTCCATGATCTAAGGTAATAATGATCTTTCCTGCATGCAGCAAGGACCCGTCAAGTCGGGCAGTTGCCGAGGCTGCGTGGGGAAGCGGAGACGCCCACATCCAATCAACCGTCACGCGTCGACCAAGCCTGCAGGCTATTGGGGCCCGCGGTGCTCCGCACTTGCCCTTTGGCTTCGCCTCGAAGCCAAGCCCGAGCGTGCCTTGGGCCCGGGGCTACTGCCGACGTTCTGGGAACGGGGGTCCCCAGACTTGCCTGCCTGCGGCCCATGGCATGGCTCTGCAAGCGGGCCCGTACGACCCATCTTCACCAACAAGCATACAAGACCCTCGCGAGGGGTCAAGCCTCGTGAGGCGGACGGCACAAGACCTCCTTGGGAGCGGCCTCACCAAGATGGCTCGCGAGGGGCGGAGAGATCAAGGGAAGGCAAATCAGGCGGGCGCCAGCGCACACAGTGTCCTTATTTCCACTTTGGTGCTAAGGAGGCAAGCGCATACGAAGAGTACCGAGGTGTGAAGCAAAGGTTTCCATATCGGTGCAACGAGACCAAGACCAGCAGGACGGCAGGACGGAGGTCACCGTGGAGCCCAAGGCGGCGTCATCACCAGAGCCTTTGGCAGGCGAAGACTGCTTTTGTCAGGATAACTTGTACTAGCTTCCCCCTTTCAAATTGGCCGTTGTTGGATCCCTTCCCGCTCAATATTCGGAAAGAGGACCTGGGCCTCTATAAATAGGACTAGCCACCACCATAGCGAGGGGATCGACCTCATCTTGGATCCGGACAACCACTAGTTCACCAACCCCAAGAGCACCTCTCCTCAGGAGGCTGTCCTTCCCCTTGTACTGTTCATCCTCAGCCCAAGAGGCAATCCACCACCACCATACTAGAGTAGGATATTACACCACAATAGTGGCCCGAACCAGTATAAATCTTGTGTCTCGTGTGTTGTGAGTTCGTGTGCCTAGCCTAGAAATCACGAAGTGTGTGAGGGCGTGATTGGTGAGGGAGAGATCTTCGCGCGCACCCCAGTGTTCGAACCTTAAGGGTTTTGCCAGAACCCGAAATCCGACAGCATGCATGCAGACCCACGAGGAGTAAAACATGAAAGCTCCAAAGCTAGATTTAGGTAATCTCAAACGCTTATCCGTAAATTTGCTCCGGCATCCAACCAAGAACCAAGAAACCTGGTCCGGCATCCAAACCACGAATAGAGAAACCAGTACGTGGACATTGATGCATGAGCCTGCCATCTAATGTTATCATGTATATGTCCGTCAGTAAATGGCAATTTCAAATTCAAATAAAATAAGATCCATAGCATCGGATCACACCAGCGCCGGATCACAACAAAAAAGAGACAAGTATGATCTAGATACTTCATTATAACCGAGGGTCCAATCACCGTCGGATATTTTCTATCACCGTCAACTATTACTAAAATCGACAGTACACTGTTGGCTATCTGCGTCGGCCTTGCTTCGTCGGCCATTACAATAATGGCCGATGGTACAGTCGGGTAATATTGTCACCTACGGTGGCTAGCCCACGATGAGCCGACGGGCATGTTATTGTGACCTATTGGCTCATCTTAGCCCAACGACATTTATAGCCGACGGTACTTCGTCGGGCATATACTCTCCGACTGTTATTGCTTCCAGTCGGTTTTCATAATAGTGGACGGTACATTTGACCCATCGGACCTAGTTATAACCATGAGGAGAAACAAACCATCAGCTTATTAGATGGTCGACAGTGCATACAACCCTTGAGGAAACCTGTTAGTCGAGGGCGAGCGAACACCGTCAATTTATGAATTCACCAACAGTTTGAAGTGCCCAATGGCATTATGTGTAACCAAGACATTTGTTCCGCCATAGGGCATTACTCACCCCTCAGACATTTCTTTCACCAAGGGGTATTTCACACGATAGCAATAACTCTGAATATTAACATTTCAAATGCATCTCATAAAAAATATTGAGTTGCATCCAAATTGCATTAACCATAATTATCAAATGTCAAATGTAGAACAAAATAGTAACTGAGATAGGTCACATTTTGTATAAGATAAATTGTCCACTAAAACAACTTTTTCCATAAGATAAAGTGTTTCAAATATCTAACATAACTTCATTTTGGCATCACTTGAAGATCATTAGGCTTCTATAGCCAATCATCGCCATCGCCATAGTCATTATCCCTCATCGCCATAGTTATCATACTGTTCATCACCATACAGACCACCCTCGCCATAGTTATCATATCCCTCATTGCCGTAGTAGTCATCCTCATCATCATTCCCATGACTCATACTGCCTCCGGTCCTGCTTCCCATTCCCTACGTAATGACAAGACTACTTCCTCCGTTCCTAAATATTTTTCTTTCTAAAGATTCTAACAAGTGACTACATACAGAGCAAAATGAGTGAATCTACACACTAAAATATTTCTATATACATCTGTATGTGGTATTCCATTTGGAACACTAGAAAGACAAATATTTAGGAACGGAGGTAGTAGTTGTCAGTATAATGTAGCTGAAATTTAAGTGACCTACAGGGACCAAACTTAATTTTTCTAATTGACAGGTTAGCTGCTAGCTGCTATTTAACAAATGACTATCTAACAATATGCTTGCATATTCACCTTTTGATCCTTCACATGAAATTTTTAAAGGAAACATGAATCAGCAGGAACACATATTCCATACACATTGTCCAAGTAGAGTGCATATCTATCTGCAACCCATCTCTAGGTGGTGAACGTGGTCTCAGTCGATGAACGGCCTCAGTCAAATCAGCAATCTTTTTTCCTAGACTTTCCTCAACCTTGTCGATGCGTCTCCCCACTCGATTGAGCACATAGTCCCAAGTTGCCTCCAATCCTAGCACAATAGCCGGTGCAATATTCTGATCATAGGTGGGCAAGGGCAGCTCGTCTTCTGCATCTCCTTCATGTGCACCGTGCACACTTGAATTTGATTCCTGTGAATTCACCATTGCAGCAACTCAAGTAGATCAATTCAAAAACCAGAGAACAAAAATTATACCGTGATAAACCTTGCTCTGAATACCACTTGATAGGACCCGACTAGATGGCGAGTCATTCGTTGGCCCAATCTTTCACGGTACAAGAAAATCAGCGACGAACCATGACGAACAATTCTCGTAATAGCAGAAATAGACGACGAAGTAGCAGATCGGTTTTTCGGATCAAGCAATAAGCAAGAAAACCAAAGAATAAAACTTACGAACGGAATCGAACTAATTGAACCACACGCGTAGCAACAACTAAATCTCTCAAAGATTAGCAAACAAAAGCAGGTATTTGGCGTACCCAAACATGATACTTTTCAGGTATTTTTCTCAACTCCCAAAAACTCCCGTACAAAGGCCAAAGCCTGCCTGTTATATAGGCGCGGCCCCACCTGAGAAAACCGACCTCAAACAGACTAAAAAGATAGGACTCTTTATCTCTTTCCTATTCTAACTAACCATGATTTAACTAATTAAAATTCTGGCAGCGTTGATCACTATAGATTCCAAACAAACTAATACTAACTACTATACGTAACTTGGCTGAATTAACATGGCTCGGACTCCTACAAGTAATTGACTCACGCAAGGAAATCTAAAGGAAACAAATTATGTTGCAAGGAAATATATCTCATGTTGGTTTTGGGCTTCGATCCTCACGTCCACGTACTCCACATGCACGACCAGTATAATTGTTGCATGGTGTTCTGAACATGAGTTTGATCTTTTGCTTCTCTGGTTCAACCGATACCACTTCCATACAAATAGAGCCAACCTGCAATGTATATGGAATAACACTCTCTGTGATCACATCATCCCCTCCCCTTCAAAGGAAACCGTCCTCGGTTTTGGAGCAGTCTTTGCAACCTTCTTCTTCAATGTAACATGGTCATCCACCTTGATTGCATTGTCAAACATCGGCCGTAACAAATGTCACTTCCCAGCATTCCAGAATGAGTAAGTGTTGGTTCGACCTTCATGCACTGTGTTATGGTCGTATTGCCAAGGCCTTCCCAATAACAAGTGACATGCATCCATCAGTATAACATCATAGGTCACCATATCAGTATAATCTCCAACAAAGAATTTGACACACATCTTTTGAGTGACCTTTAGCTTCCCAGTATGATACATCCACTCGACACGGTGGGGCTGTGGGTGCTTCCATGCGGGCAACCCCAAAGCATCAACTAACCCTTTGCTGACTGCAGTGGTGTAGCTTCCACCGCCTATTATTAGCTTGCAATTGGTGTTGTTGATCTTACACGAAGACTGAAAAATATTCCATATCTGCCCCTTATCCTCAATACGATCTTCCTGCACTCATTGCACCATTAATGATGGGTATGCTTCTGCAGCTTCAGAACTCGCAGTCACTTTTTCATCATCTTCAGATTTCTCACTAGAGGTGTTAGTATTTTTTTTCTACATAACTCGTGGACATGTATCCTTCTTCTGTGAGGAGGACTCTCCTCTCATTAGGACACTCAAACTTCTTATGCCCCCTGCCACCACACCTGAAGCACACAATATCACTCGTACGAGAGTTAGAAGCACGAGACGATTCAACCTTGGATTGAGATACTTCCTTGGTAGCCGACTTAGAATCTGATTTGAAAACCATTATTACCACCACCTTCTCGCTGATAATTACATCGCATCGAGTTTGATAAATTATCATGATCACCATGACGCTTTACTTGCTGCTCCACTCGAATGGCATGGTGTAATAATCCCTGTAATCCATTATATTCTACCATATCGACACGATTTCGTACCTCTGATTTCAGACCATGCATGAACCGTGCCATTGTAGCCTCTTCTTGCTCCTCTACCCTTGTACGAATCAATAATATTTCCATCTCCTTATAATACTCCTCAACACTAGAGTTACCTTGTGGAAGCTGCTGCAAGCGTGTGTACAAGGTCCTAGTGAAGTGCTCCAAAACAAAGCGTCTCTTCATGATACTCTTCATCTGATTCCAAGACTCCGGACGTCCTCCCGTGCGACATAGTTGGTTCCAGAATATTAAAGCATAGTCCGTGAACTCAATAGATGCAGCACGAACCTTTTTCTCCTCGGTGTACCGCTGTCCATCGAAAATCTGATCCACGCGCATCTCCCACTCCAAATAATCATTCGGGTTGTCTTTGCCGCTAAACGACGGTATCGAAATTTTTATTCTTCCAATACCATCATCTTCGTAGGCGCGCCGCAGACGTTCATGTCCTCTCCCATGGTGTAGGCCACCTCCATGATGGTTATAAGCACGCCGCACATGCTCATAATAATATCCAGCCCCCTCACACTGATCGTCTTGATGCTCACCATTGTTGTGAACTTGTTTGCCTACCCGCTGTCCAGACAATTGCCGATGACGACATGGTGCAACAGACCCATCTCTAGGTGGTGAACGTGGTCTCAGTCGATGAACGGCCTCAGTCAAATCAGCAATCTTTTTTCCTAGACTTTCCTCAACCTTGTCGATGCGTCTCCCCACTCGATTGAGCACATAGTCCCAAGTTGCCTCCAATCCTAGCACAATAGCCGGTGCAATATTCTGATCATAGGTGGGCAAGGGCAGCTCGTCTTCTGCATCTCCTTCATGTGCACCGTGCACACTTGAATTTGATTCCTGTGAATTCACCATTGCAGCAACTCAAGTAGATCAATTCAAAAACCAGAGAACAAAAATTATACCGTGATAAACCTTGCTCTGAATACCACTTGATAGGACCCGACTAGATGGCGAGTCATTCGTTGGCCCAATCTTTCACGGTACAAGAAAATCAGCGACGAACCATGACGAACAATTCTCGTAATAGCAGAAATAGACGACGAAGTAGCAGATCGGTTTTTCGGATCAAGCAATAAGCAAGAAAACCAAAGAATAAAACTTACGAACGGAATCGAACTAATTGAACCGCACGCGTAGCAGCAACTAAATCTCTCAAAGATTAGCAAACAAAAGCAGGTATTTGGCGTACCCAAACATGATACTTTTCAGGTATTTTTCTCAACTCCCAAAAACTCCCGTACAAAGGCCAAAGCCTGCCTGTTATATAGGCGCGGCCCCACCTGAGAAAACCGACCTCAAACAGACTAAAAAGATAGGACTCTTTATCTCTTTCCTATTCTAAGTAACCATGATTTAACTAATTAAAATTCTGGCAGCGCTGATCACTATAGATTCCAAACAAACTAGTACTACTAGTACGTAACTTGGCTGAATCAACATGGCTCGGACTCCTACAAGTAATTGACTCCCGCAAGGAAATCTAAAGGAAACAAATTATGTTGCAAGGAAATATATCTCATGTTGGTTTTGGGCTTCGATCTTCACGTCCACGTACTCCACATGCACGACCAGTATAATTGTTGCATGGTGTTTTGAACGTGGGTTTGATCTTTTGCTTCTCTGGTTCAGCCGATAGCACTTCCATATAAATAGAGCCAACCTGCAATGTATATGGAATAACACTCTTTGTGATCACATCAAACACTCATCCTCGTTATAATTCAAGATGTTAATTAATACTTCACGACACATTTCCATTTAATAAAATACATAAAGGCCGGGGTCCTTCTAGACACAATAAAGTTGCATTTATTAAAAAAACTAAAGGTATGTACAAGGCAAGTTACATAAGTCCATAACTAAGAAATTAGCAAACTAGTACTTTTGTAAGTGCAATTTTTTAACCATCATATTTGTTTTGTCATGTACCCATTTTTTTAAGCATCCTATATATTAATTGTGACAAAATGCACCCTCTTACAATAGCAATGCTAGATCTTAGTTCTTGGAATCTTCTTATACGGAATTATCTGGAATATAACATCGGTCATTCTACATTTATCGATGTGGTCCATTGAAACATATGATCGAGAGGGAAAGTCAACCGCCGGTTATCACTATACACCATCGGGTATTTTCTCGAATAACCGAGAGGCACACATATGTATCGTCGGCCATTTTCACTCATAGGTGAGAGTTTTGTTTTCACCTTCGGCTATTAAATTTCACCGTCGGGCATTACATGTAATCCCCACGGGTGTGGTAAAAACCATCGAGCATTACATGTAATCCCTGAGGGTGTACCAAAAACCATCGGGCATTACAATTAACCACCGGGCATTACATGTGATCCTCGTGGATGTAGGGAAACCCGTCGGGCATTACTTGTAATCCCCGTGGGTGTAGGAAAGACCATCGGCCTTTACGATGAACCGTCGGGCATTAAGTTGGATGCACGAGGGGTGAATTTTTCACCGTCGGGCATTTCTAGTATACCGTCGGGTATTAGTGGTAATATTTGTCAGTTGACACTAACCGTCGGCCATTATAACTATCGTCGGTTATTACTATAATAACCGACGGCCCGTCGGCTATTAGATTTCACCGTCAGAAATATGGAGATTTCTAGTAGTGGCTATTTTTACATGCCCGATGCAAAAGAATATCAGTCTGGTAGTCCGTGTAAAAACCAGATTTTCTGCCCCGCCGGACCAGCAATCCAAGCTTCCGTGCTCAAGGTGTCATCCTCGCCGCGTGGGCAGCCTACTCCTCGTTCTCCTCCGTCTTCATCTCCTCCTTGTCCGCCGCCTCCAACTCATTTTTTTGCCGCTGCAACTTCTTGTAGCGGACGACCTGCACGATTGTCCTTGCGTCGGTAGCCGAAGCATTCAAGGTCAACATCTTGACATCCTCCGCATCGGCTATGATCTTCATCTTCTTCTCTTTGTATCATCGCCATCTCCGGCAGGCTATCCTCCGGTTCCATGTGACGGCGGGGGGGGGGGGGGGGGGGAGGGGTGAGTGGGAGAAAAGGATGGGAATTGAGTAGAGAGCGGTGGGATGGAAGAAGAGAGTGGAGTTTTTGCCGCGGAAACAGGGTGGGTAGCAACAAAAGCGCGGGCTTCGTCTTCCTTTTGGGTGGGCTAGGGGTGTTAGTATCCAACGTGTCTCGTGTCTGGACTTCCGCAAACCCCTCGCATTTGGCTTCAGTTTACGTGAAAAATGTGGTCTGGACTACACCGCGGATGGATGGGTCGACGTTGGATGACTTTTGAGGTTCAGACAGGTATGTTCAGATGTATGGGGAGGATTTAAGGATCCGCACTAGAGATAGAGATGGTTTTAGACCCTGATTGGAATGCGCTTCATCAGTAGTACTCCCTCCGTCCCGGGAGTAGTATTTTGCTCTATGTAGTTTGGATTATTGCAAATTGTTTAAAAGAATTGTAGGTTAGTTTACCTTTCATCGATTTCGTTAATCGTGCTCTCTTTCTGGCTTTAGCGAGGACAAGCAGCGGCCATCCCGAATCAACGACGACTTGAGCGTGTCGTGTCTGTCCTCACCCAACTTCCCAAGGAGAGGATACAAAGGGAGATGGTGTCACGTGTAACTAGGATTTCTTACCTAATAATCACATGGCACTTCTTACTTAATAATCGCATGGCATAATTTGAAAGTTTGACGAAAAAGTTCCTTGCCTTGGTTCAGGTTAGCATTCGACTCGAGCGTTTTGCAAGTTTCCGGAAATCAAATGCCCGTTAGAGCATCCACAGCCATGACCGGTTACATCTCATAGTTGCAGCTATACATTCAAGTATCTCATATTACACCCCCTAAATTCATGCAAACAGTGTAAAAGAAATCCAACTTACTATGCATGTCGCGCTACTAACTACGCTTCGTCGTCGCGAACCAACCTGTGGTTGAATGGTTAGAGGGACAGTGATATCTCCAGCCACCAGGGTTCAAGTCCTGGTGCTCGCATTATTCTTGGATTCATTTCAGGATTTTTGGCAATGTGCTTTCAGTGGGAGGAGACGTTCCCGTCGACAACGAGGCGCCTACGGTGACTTCGTAAATTTCAAGATGACATGCCGGCTCAGTATCTCGGAGGTGCTCATAGGGGTAGGGTGTGCGTGTGTGCGTTTATAGGGATGAGTGTATGTGCATATGTATGAGCGCTTGCATTTGTACTGATGTTCAAAAAAAAACTACACTTCGTCGTCGGAGATGTCCATGATGTCGGTGTCGGGCGTCTGGTAGATGGGCGCGTAGTAGGGTTCCGGCTCCTCCTCCTCATCCATATATGTGAGTATCTCGTTGACGTTCTTCTGCTGCTCCGCCTCCGCATCATGCAGATGACGGCGCTTGCTACCCGCAGCCAATTCCTAATGAGGGAATCGAGGATCGCCTGCTACTCCGTCTACAAATCTGCGTCAGCAGCGTCCCCCACATCCTACATGTTCTCTTCCAGCTACCCGCCCTCTCCGTCCTCCTCCACTCGACCTCCTCCTCCTCCTCCAAGTCCTCCTTCACCTCGACCTCCTCGTCCTCCAAGTCCTCCTTCGGATCCATCGCGTCCCGAGGTAATCTCGCGGCGATCCGGGCTTCGCGCCTTGCCCGAATATGCTCAAGGAGTTGCAGCCGGCGTTAGATATGGGTAGCTCCTTACCCGGCGGCGTGGAGGCATGTCTACTAGTGGTGGTGGATGGCAAGTGAAAAGTGGCGGCGGACAGGGGAGGGGGGGATGTGGACGGGTAGGGTTTTTATGCCGGTAGTCCACTTAAATAGCCGGGCTAGGGCACTACGCGGCCCGCCGGAGCGGTGCCACCCGGCGACGGAGGAGACGAGCTTCGGACCGCTGGCTTTCAGAGTGTTTTCCTGTGGGATCTGGCTGTCGGTCCGACATGACGGACGCGGCCGGGCCTCTTCATATCTATACCTACTATTAAAGGGAATAGGTATTCTTGGTTTGGTTTAGTCCTTTACGTTTGGTTTACACACGTTAAGCAATCTAGGCCAGTTACTTGTATGTTGATGGGCCTTTATGGACTTTCATAGAGAGACCGCGAAAAATAATTGGGTCAAAATAAATCAACATTGTGGGAATTGAACACAAGACCTCCTGCCTATCTCTTAGATGTAACAACCAAAGACTTATGCACCTTTCATATTTACTAATTCCAACTCACTCTAAATATACGAGTAGCAGTCATCATGTTTATTTATTTATTTTGCGAGAAAAGGAGTTGATATTAAAACAGCCAAATTACTGAAAGGTCCACACAGAAAAGGAAATTACAACCAAGCCCCTCTGCAACCCGACTACGCCGCCGCCGTGGATGAGCCGGTGACGCGCCGTTCGTCGCTGCTCGCTGACGCCTTGGATCGAAGCAGCCCCTGGGAGAAACGGGAAGTCTCCGATCAACGGTCCCTGAGGACCTACACTCATGGGCGTCGTCGTCGTCGCACCGCTCAACATCGCCTTCCTTCTCCAGATCTTCAACCGCCGGAATCGCCATCACTCGATCTCCGGCACGGGGGAACCGTGCACGGCCTCTCCACCGAGCAGCGAGCACGAAGAAAGGAGCTGGTCCACCGCGGAGCTCCACCGGAACTTCGCCGTCGAAGGGGAGACCAACACCTGCAAAAAGCTGATCCAGTCACACCGCCGCCTCCACGACGGCACCGGCTGGCTCCCTAGGCACTCCTACACTATGTACACGCTGCAAATCGGGCCTCCCCCGTCCTCCCGCCGCCGGAGCGTCCGTCGGAGGGCGAGGGAGCCGCCGATTCGGCAACGGCGAGGTGGAGAGCCCGGGGTTCGCACAAATCGCCCTTCGTTCCTGTAGATGGAGAAGGGTGAGGTCCAAGGCTCATGTTTAGAGAGAGCTAATTAAGCGAATGAGCTAATAAAGGAAGGATTGTGGGCTTAAATATAATATTTGAACGAATGTGGCTAATTAAAGAAAGGATTATGGGTAAATTGGTGAAATAACTATTAGAAAGATTGTGGTCTTAATAAATTCTACATGAAGGATTTGAGGTAAAAAGGTAGGATAATTAAAAGAAATGATCTGTAAGCCTTAATGTGTTGGGCTACTAAATTAGAAAAGGAAGGATTTGATTCCCGACTAAAACGGGTGAGGACTTCATGGTAATTAATGAAAGGATCATACATAAATGCCATTAAAAAAAGATTGTATTTAAATGAAATCAGTTGGACATTACGCCCTGCAAAAAAAAGATGAACACGACTAAATTACGACGTATTTTTTTTATGTTCATTTTGTAGAGGGACGATGCTGCGTTGCAATATGTTCTTCATAATGAATCCGATGTCATGGGACATTATGCTTGTGCAAAATATCAATTTTTTCCGTTGTAACGCACGGGCATATGTACTTGTCCTCTTCATATTTGGACGAGAGATGCCGGTCAGTCCAGACATTTAAGACCCATTTGACGGTTTAAAGTGCCTGTTCAGGTCGGGTTTTTTTTACCGATAAATGACCGGGACGTCCGCCTAAACAAGTTTGGATGACCGACTGTAGATGCTCTTGACCTGCTTCGATCTCATCTCATCTCTCCCGTGCCTCCTGACCCGTATCAGTACGTGAGCAATCGAGGATGCATGTGGAGCGCAATCCAGGTCGCTGGAAGGCAAATATTCTCGCGGCAATCATCGTCGCCTTGCTCTACCGCTGCTGTCTGTGTCATTCTCCGCGCACGACCCATGTGCCCGGAATCTACATGCGAACCACACGATGATGATCGAGAGACACCGCCAATTCCCAAAACTGATTGGAGCCGGAGACGTTGTCGTGCCTTGTCTGCCAGGTTCCTTCCTTGGCCATGTGGGAGGAGTGGATCCATCAATCTGGATATGCTCGGTGCTGTGATGTTGTGGCTCCGGTTCACACACTGCTATGTCGCCCTATTATTTCCCAATATTCTTGCTCTTGACAACATCATCGTAGATTTTATTTTGACGGGCGTGTACAATGACTGACAAGTCAGTGTCATCTTAAGCCTGCTACGTAATCTATCGATGACCATAAAAAAAGAATCTGATAACGCTCGGGTAATGGCAAATTAAATTTTTTATGACAAGTTTAGTGACGCGAGCACGATAACTTTAGTTGACAAGCATGACAACTTTGTGCTTTAGTTTATTTTTGACAGAAAATTACCATGTGTGTCAACTAACTAGCTATCCTTGCGTCACTAGAGTTGCCATAAAAAATGTTCGATTTACCATATGCTCATACCTTGGCGTCAGGTGCTTAAATTTTCAGAAAAATTGATGTACAGTGGGTTACTTCCAAATCTTATCTTTAGTAACTAGATATACCTAAACATGTGATGAGAGATATTGTAGTGAAATGCATGGAACCATTGCAATTGTGTCGTCATTAGCAAAAAAAAAAACACAACATTTTAAGGGCATTTCCAATGAAGGCGCTAGGAATTTAATCCTGGTAGATCAGCGGTTATCTTGTCGATTCCCAGCTCCGCGTCTAGTGTCAATGCAAAGGAAGGCATCGAGTGCTTGCTCCTTTTTTTTCATGTACGAAAGAACCAGATCTTTCTTTCTAATCTATAGCTCTAGCTGTGGTTAGCGTCCGTTGTTAGCATCAGCCATTGGACAAGCAAGCGCTAGCTTCGTGACATTTTTTTTCCACACGATAAGCACCTGAACAAGCGTCCAGCATTGCACATGCCCTAAAGTTACTAGAAAACCACCACAAAAATTAGATGAAAACACTATTTTTCACATAAAACACTGATCACTCACGGAGCATGTTTTCACCTCGATTATGATCATACTTGATCTTCCTTCCCCGCCCTTGGAGCGGGCTGCCATGCTCCCTTCGCCGCCTCCCCCTCCGCCGCCACCGCCGCCCACCGCTTCCACCCCCCGCTATGTCCAGCTTGCTCAGGCCTCCCTCCACCTCTTCCTGCGCTTAGGCGACGCCGATGCTCTCCGGCTTCCCTCTTTAGTTTCGGCTAACAATCAGGCTGCCCCTCTGGTTTGCCTCCGCCTCTCCTCTTCAAAGTTGTGGTTCGATAATCTGCTCGCCAGCGCCGTCCTCCAAGCTTTCCTTGGCGGAGACGCCCGCTCCTTCAACGCCCGCCTCCTTTTTGGACAAACCTTCCTCTTCTCGGCTCCGAATGCGTGCATAGTCAACTTCGTCCTTGCTCTTCGCCCCATCCATCGCACATTGTTCTCGCTGTTCTTTAGTCCGTTCTCGCCGGATTTGCTCCCCGCCGCCGCTCTCCCAGCCACACTCTCCTGCCAGCCCCTGCATGAGCTACTCTTCCTACCCGCCAGCATTGGTCTCAAATTCGAGAATGCCGCTTGGGTCAGGCTCAAATCCTTCGCCACTGCCCCAGCTGCTCCGGCTCCGCCTGCTTGCCGTCTGCTTGTAACTTTCATCCAGTTCCCCTTCACCATTTCGCCTGCTCTCTGCGACCAAATTCTTCTCTGCCTTTTCGGTGGCGTGAGCGAGCACTTCCACTCTGCCGTCGAGGCTGAAGACGAGTTCTCCTTCTTCGTCGCCAACCGGGGAGTCGCCGACCTTGCCCTCTCTTTCGGGGACCTAAGGCGGCCTGGGATTGACCTGCATTTCTCCCGGCCGGCTTCGGTGACGGTCCCGGCCCTGCCGGCCGTGCCTGCTGCGTCGGCATCCTCGGATGCGGGGTGCCATCCTCCAACCTGTAGAGCCTCGAGAGCCTTGGCTCAGCCGCAAGTTCAGGTTAGTCCATTACGATCTGGGTTTAAGTTTCGTTCTTTCATCCTGCGCAAGTTCAACTGTGACATTGTCCCCTCCCCCACCTCTGCCCCAAACCCACAAATACACTCCTTGCTCTGGATTAGTTTCTTTTCAGCAGTAGAAAAGCCTAGCGCGTGTTTGGTTAAACTATCTCTAGGCCACGTTTTCTCTGGGAGTCCCTGCTTTTTCATCTTGCATTACCAGGCCAATATTTTTCTTGCGTTGGTTCCATCTCTTGGAGTCAGAAAGGAAATTGTCAAACGGTCTCCAGTTTCCAGCCCGGGTATTACGCTTGTCCTATCCAGCTCGCTCTTGCCAGCCCAATCCGCCCGCGATTCAAATTTTGAATCGTCGACCCCACCCGGCTTGGCTGCCAAGGAAACACTGGCTCCCTCCTTGCCCCTCTCTATCCTTGGCATGCCTACCACTTTACTTCCCCTACCTCTCGCTGGTGCCCTAGCTCAGTTTTTTTACTCGCTCGTCCCAGACGCCCATGGAGGACTTGCGCCAGGATAGCAGCGCCGCTGCCTTGCCCAGTCCCGTCCACCGCTCGCGCCCCTGTAGCCGTGTCACCCTCCCCCGCCGCGCAACCCTCCTCCCCCGTCGCTCAGGCGTGCTCTGCACTGGAGCCTCACCCATCCCCTCCCGCATTAATGCCTCACCTAACTCCCCACGTTTCCTCCCTGGACCTGGTGCATGCGCAAGCTCTCATAGTCCCTGCGGTCCACGGCTTGCATGTTGTACACCAAGAAAGCTCGGATAGTACTCCCTACAAGAGCTCTACACCCAAGGCTCTCATGAACTCGCCGCTCGCCTCTCACTCACCTCCCACGATTCCCAACTCCTGTCACTTCGCCGTGGCGCCAGAGCACGCGCGCTCCTTCCGGGACGTGCTGCTCTCTCCCCCAAAGATGCCCGCTCTTCCCGCCCATGGCTCAGCTCCGCGCGCGCTCTACCTCCCCCCCGCCTATTTCAGCGCCCCCGCTTCGCCTTCCAACCACGCATCCACTCCAAGCCTCTCTGTTTCCGCTGCCTAGCCTGCGACCACCTCGTCCACGCGTGCAGAGACCTAATCTGCTGCTCCCGCTACGGGTGCTCCGGCCACCGGAGTTTCGACTGCACCTCTAACCTCCCCTTTGCCCTCCAACGCCTCCGCCTTCTCTACCGCACCACTGCCATGGCCTCCCGCATCAGCTCTGACCCGACTCCCGGTGCCGCGGAAGGGACCACTACCTCTGGATCGGCTCTCAACGCCTCACCATCCAGGCGCCGCTGGTCACCTCCCCACGCTCGCCACGCCCCGTCTCTTCGGACGGGACTCCGCCCCGCTCTCCCAGCGCGGCTCCCCCCGCCAAGCTCGTGGCATCCGCAGCCATGACCCCATCTCAATCTCCAGCGGGGAAGACTCGGAGGACGCATCAACCGCCGCCTCGATCATCCATGGGCCAGTGCGCTCGCGGTATCCGTCATCCTCATATGCCTCCTCGCCGGGACGCGCCCACTCTACCTACCCTGACATCTTCGTCCCCTCTGGCCTCGTCCATGATGTGGGGCACTTCTGTTTCGCTCACCTGGACCAGATTGTCATGGAGCCCTTCGACCTCATCCGGCGTGCGGTCGAGCTCAACGTCGGCAACCCTACCTTCCACTTCACTGCCTCGTTGGGCTGCGCGGCTCTCCTCGTCTTCGACCACCAGGCCGACCGCGAGGCTGCCATGCTGCACTTCCCTGCCAAGTTCGCCGGCGTGGAGATTACCCTCCTCCGCCCGGAGGATACGGATAACAGGGCGACCACGCGCTACGACCACCTGATCGAGCTCGAAGCCACAAACTACCCCTCGAGCTCTGGCACCCCCAAGGAGCGAACTTTGTGTTCGGCCACTTTGGGGTCCTGTGCTGCGTCGACCAAAACTGCTTCAATGTCGGCAACTTCACGGCAGTGCGCGCTTTCGTCCGCGTCGAGGCCGACCACGTCACCCCTGACGGCTGCATTCTTCGCCTTCCTCCCTCCCAAATCGTCGACGTCAAGCTCAGGCTGGTCCAGACGTGGGCCGTGTTCAAATACCTCTCCCCCCTTGGGAGGGGATGACGACATCGATCCTGACCATCTCCCCCATGTCCACGGCGCTTGGCGCTGGAACTGCAGCCACAGTGGCCCATGCCCTGGCTCTCACACCCCTGCCAGCCTGCCTCCTCCGTCGCCTCGTCGTGCCCCCCCCGCCCCTGCGCCCTGCCACCCCCTGCCGGGACCCCAAGACCTCCTCCGTCCGCTCGTCGGCGGGCCGCTCCTGCCTCCCGCTGTGCCGGAGGAGGAGCAGGCCCTCCCTGAGGAAAGCGACAACACCCCGCTCGTCCTCAGCGCCTCCCCCACCATCGCCGTCTCCAACTCCTTTGCCTCGCTGTTCGTCGGCGAGGCCGACACTTCTGCCTTTGCTGGTAATGCCTTATCCCCTCCTTTCGTCAGCGCGACCGCATCACCTTCCCCTAGCCCTAACACGCCCGTTACCTACTCCTCCCCAGCTCGGGAATCCCTTGCCTCCTCGGGCCATGAGGCCACGCTGCACCGCATGAAGGCGGCGTCCAAACGGGTCACCGACGCGGCCAAGCTGCGCCGCAGCCGCCGCCTTGCTGAGAAGGAGGGCGACAAGTTTGTGGACATGACTACCAAGGCCATGAACGCTAAGGCGCGCCGCTTCGACCTCAAGTTGGCCTCTGCTGAGCTCACTGCCGCCCTTGACGCCTCCGGCCTCACCAGCCTTCCCGACGAGCCGGTTCTAGACGAGTCCGCTCTTGTCAACATTGCCTCTCTCTGTGGGGCTGAGGCCGAAGAGGCTGCGGAGGTGTCCTCCCCGGTGCCGTGAAACATGATGCTGTTCTGCGGGTGCCCGCTCCTCGCCACAATCGTCTCCCCCCTCTTAGCTGCTTTGGCCGTATCTGCCCATCTGGCAATGGTGTTTCTCTTTTTGAGATTAGTTTCGGGCTCCAACAATGTCCTAGTTGGCTGCCACCCATCCCTTTTATTAAGCGCCTGTGCTACCTGAACCTTGTAATGCACTTTCCCAGTGCCCCACCCTTAATCTATGGTTAATCTGTCGTTTAAATTCTGCTCCTGGAACATGCGCGGCCTTGTCCACAAGCAAAAGTGCTCCGACGTTTTATCTGAACTCATTGCCATTAACCCCCATGCTTGCTTCCTGCAGGAAACCAAGCTTAGCTCCCTCCCTCCACTCAAACAACACTCCTTCCTCCCCAAAAACCTCGACCTCACTCACGCCCTCTCTGCCACTGGCTCGGCCGGAGGCATGCTCTCAGCTTTCTCCTCCTCGCACTTCTCCCTCATTTCTTCCGACTCCGGAGCATATTCGCAGACCTCGAGGGCCTCCTGCCTCGCCTCTCCCCATCCCATTACAATCACAAATGTCTACGCCCCTACGGATCATGGCCTAAAAGAGCTCTTTCTTGACGAACTTGAGTCCTTTGCTCCCCAAACGCCGACCCCTTGGATCATCCTTGGCGACTTTAATTTATTAAGATTCCCTTTAGACAAAAACACGACCTCCTTTCGGCAATCTGAGGCCGACCTGTTCAACGCCTTTATCCATCGGCTTGGCCTCATTGAGCTCCCCTTGCTGGACCGTAGCTTTACTTGGTCTAGCAAAAGGGACCAACCTACCCTTGAAAAATTAGACCGTGTATTTATTAACGTTGACTGGGATATCCTATTCCCTAACATCACGATCGCTTCCCTCACTCGGTATATCTCGGATCATGTTCCCCTCCTCATCAACATCGACACTGTCATTCCGCGTCCTGCCCTTTTTTAGCTTTGAAAATAGATGGGCCCTTAGACCTGCTTGCCACAACGTCATCCGATCGGCCTGGGCTGCGGCCCAATCAAGAGCAAACCATGCGCTCACCCTGGCCACCGCCCTAAAAGTTTCCCGCTCTAATCTCAAAAGTTGGAGACGACGTGTCATTCCCCTCAACACTCGTGAAAACAATTGTAAAACTGTCATCTCGGTCCTTGACACTATTGAGGAGTCTCGCTTTCTTTCGCCTCCTGAACTCAACTTGCGTCGAGTTGTTATCAAAGTTCTCCAACATACGCTTCGTGAAAAAGCCCTCTACTGGATTCAGCATGGTAAGATCCACACCACCATGGAAGGGGATGAAAACTTGCGGTTCTTCCGCGCCTCCGCCTCCGCCCGTTGGCGGAAAAACAAAATCAATGTGCTCGCTATAAATGGCTCGGAATTCTTTGCGCACGACGACAAGTCCGCTATCCTCTCGGATTACTATGCGTCCCTCCTCGGAACCGCTTTCCAGCCCACTTGGTCCTTCTCGCTCAAGGATCTCTACCCCTCTCCCATTCCTCAACTAAGATCTCTTGACGCCCCCTTCACCGACGATGACATTGCCGCCGCGGTCCTCTCTATGAATCAAAATGCTAGCCCTGGACCTGATGGCTTTGGACCTGGGTTCCATCAAAAATTCTGGCCTATCGTCAAAGGTGTTGGAAATATGCCCTAGAGGCAATAATAAATTGGTTATTATTATATTTCCTTGTTCATGATAATCATTTATTATCCATGCTAGAATTGTATTGATAGGAAACTCAGATACATGTGTGGATACATAGACAACACCATGTCCCTAGTAAGCCTCTAGTTGACTAGCTCATTGATCAATAGATGGTTACGGTTTCCTGACCATGGACATTGGATGTCATTGATAACGGGATCACATCATTAGGAGAATGATCTGATGGACAAGACCCAATCCTAAGCCTAGCACAAAGATCGTGTAGTTTATATGCTAAAGCTTTTCTAATGTCAAGTATCATTTCCTTAGACCATGAGATTGTGCAACTCCCGGATACCGTAGGAGTGCTTTGGGTGTGCCAAACGTCACAACGTAACTGGGTGGCTATAAAGGTACACTACAGGTATCTCTGAAAGTGTCTGTTGGGTTGGCACGAATCGAGACTGGGATTTGTCACTCCGTGTAAACGGAGAGGTATCTCTAGGCCCACTCGCTAGGACATCATCATAATGTGCACAATGTGACCAAGGAGTTGATCACAGAATAATGTGTTATGGAACGAGTAAAGAGACTTGCCGGTAACGAGATTGAACAAGGTATCGGGATACCGACGATCGAATCTCGGGCAAGTATCGTACCGATGGACAAAGGGAATTGAATACGGGATTGATTGAATCCTCGACATCGTGGTTCATCCGATGAGATCATCGTGGAACATGTGGGAGCCAACATGGGTATCCAGATCCCGCTATTGGTTATTGACCGGAGAGTCATCTCGGTCCCGTCTGCATGTCTCCCGAACCCGTAGGGTCTACACACTTAAGGTTCGATGACGCTAGGGTTATAGGGAAAGTATGTACGTGGTTACCGAATGTTGTTCGGAGTCCCGGATGAGATCCCGGACATCACGAGGAGGTTCGGAGGTAAAGATTTATATATGGGAAGTCCTATTTTGGTTACCGGAAAAGTTTCGGGTGCTATCGGTAACGTACCGGGACCACCGGGAGGGTCCCGGGGGTCCACCAGGTGGGGCTACCTGCCCAGAGGGCTGCGTGGGCCAAGTGTGAGAGGGGACCAACCCCAGGTGGGCTGGTGCGCCCCCCACCAGTTCCCAAGGCGAAGAGAGAAGGGTAAAGGGGAAACCCTAGGCTCAGATGGGCCTAAGGCCCACCTAGTGGTGCGCCCCCCTCTCTTCCCCCTTGGCCGCCCCCCTAGATGGGATCTAGGGCTGGCCGCCACCCCTTGGGGTGAAAACCTAGGTGGGGGTGCAGCCCCTCCCTTTCCCCTATATATAGTGGGGTTTTTGGGCTGCCATAGACACGGAAAAAATCTCCTTCTTGGCGCATCCCTACCCCTCTCCCTCCTCGTCTCTTGCGGTGCTTGGCGAAGCCCTGCTGGAGTACCACGCTCCTCCACCACCACCACGCCGTCGTGCTGCTGCTGAACGGAGTCTTCCCAACCTCTCCCTCTCTCCTTGCTGGATCAAGGCATGGGAGACGTCACCGGGCTGCATGTGTGTTGAACGCGGAGGTGCCGTCCGTTCGGCACTAGGATCATCGGTGATTTGAATCACGGCGAGTACGACTCCATCAACCCCGTTCACTTGAACGCTTCCGCTTAGCGATCTACAAGGGTATGTAGATGCACTCTCCTTCCCCTCGTTGCTAGATTACTCCATAGATTGATCTTGGTGATGCGTAGAAAATTTTGAATTTCTGCTACGTTCCCCATCAGTGGCATCATGAGCTAGGTTTATGCGTAGTTTCTATGCACGAGTAGAACACAAAGCAGTTGTGGGCATCAATTTTGTCAATTTACTTGACGTTACTAGTCTTATCTTGATTCGGCGGCATCGTGGGATGAAGCGGCCCGGACCGACCTTACACGTACTCTTACGTGAGACTGGTTCCACCGACTGACATGCACTAGTTGCATAAGGTGGCTAGCGGGTGTCTTTCTCTCCCACTTTAGTCGGATCGGATTCGATGAAAAGGGTCCTTATGAAGGGTAAATAGAAATTGGCATATCACGTTGTGGTTTTTCACGTAGGTAAGAAACGTTCTTGCTAGAAACCTATAGCAGCCACGTAAAAACTTGCAACAACAATTAGAGGACGTCTAACTTGTTTTTGCAGCATATGCCTTGTGATGTGATATGGCCAAAAGGATGTGATGAATGATATATGTGATGTATGAGATTGATCATGTTCTTGTAATAGGAATCACGACTTGCATGTCGATGAGTATGACAACCGGCAGGAGCCATAGGAGTTGTCTTAATTTATTTATGACCTGCATGTCAACATAAACGTCATGTAATTACTTTACTCTATTGCTAAAGCATTAGCCATAGTAGTAGAAGTAATAGATGACGAGACAACTTCGAGAAGACACGATGATGGAGATCATGGTGTCATGCCGGTGACAACGATGATCATGGAGCCCCGAAGATGGAGATCAAGAGGAGCAAAATGATATTGGCCATATCATGTCACTATTTGATTGCATGTGATGTTTATCATGTTTTACATCTTATTTGCTTAGAACGACGGTAACTTAAATAAGATGATCCCTCACTAAAATTTCAAGAAAGGTGTTCCCCCTGACTGTGCACCGTTGCGAAGGTTCGTTGTTTCGAAGCACCACGTGATGATCGGGTGTGATAGATTCTAACGTTCGAATACAATGGGTGTAAGCCAGATTTACACAGCAAAAAACACTTAGGTTGACTTGACGAGCCTAACATGTACAGACATGGCCTCGGAACACAGAAGACCGAAAGGTCGAGCATGAGTCGTATAGAAGATACGATCAACATGAAGATGTTCACCAATGTTGACTAGTCCGTCTCACGTGATGATCGGACACGGCCTAGTTGACTCGGATCATGTTTCACTTAGATGACTAGAGGGATGTCTATCTGAGTGGGAGTTCATTAAATAATTTGATTAGATGAACTCAATTTTCATGAACATAGTCTAAATTGTCTTTGCAAATATGTTGTAGATAAATAGCTCACGTTGTAGCTCCCTGTTTCAAATATGTTCCTAGAGAAAGATTAAGTTGAAATATATTGTAAGCATTGATGTGGACTAGGTCCGTAGTCCGAGGAGTGTCCTCACTGCTACACAGAAGGCTTACGTCTTTGATGCACCGCTCGATGTGCAATCCCCTACAACGTCGTCTGTGGATGTTGTGAACACCTGACAGACACGTCCTGATGACTACTTGATAGTTTAGTGCACCATACTTTACGGCTTAGAATCGGGATTCCAATGACGTTTTGAACGCCATAGAACATATGAGATGTTCCAAGAGCTGAAATTGGGATTTCAGGCTCATGCCCGTGTTGAGAGGTATGAGACCTCAGACAAGTTCTTTTGCCAATAAGATGGAGGAGAATGGCTCAGCTAGTGAGCATGTGCTCAGAATGTCTGGGTGCTACAATCACTTAAATCAAGTGGGAGTTAAACTTCCAAATAAGATAGTGATTGATAGAGTTCTCTAGACACTATCACTAAGCTACTAGATCTTCGTGATGAACTATGACATGCAAGGGATGGAGTTGATCCCAGAGCTGTTCGCGGTGCTTAAGACCGCAAAAGGTAGAAATCAAGAAGGAGCATCAAGTGTTGATGGTTTAACAAGACCACTGGTTTCAAGAAGGGCAAGGGCTAGAAGGGAAACTTCATGGATGGCAAACCAGTTGTCGCTCCAGTGAAGGAACCCAAGGTTGAACCCAAACCCGAGACTAAGTGCTTCTATTGTAAGGGGAACGGTCACTGGTAGCGGAATTACCCCAAATACTTGGTAGATAAGAAGGCTGGCAACTTCAACAAAGTATATACGTGTTATTAATGGGTACCTCACTAGTACTCCTGGTAGCACCTGGGTATTGGATACCGGTTCAGTTGCTATTATTGGTGACTTGAAGCAAAAGCTACGGACTAAACGGAGATTGGCTGAGGGCGAGGTGACGATGTGTGTTGGAAGTGTTTCCAAAGTTGATGAGATCACCATCGCACGCTCCATCTACCTTCGGGATTAGTATTGAACCTAGATAAATGTTATCAAGTGTCTACGTTGAGCATGAATATGATTAGATCATGTTCAGTGCAATACGGTCATTCATTTAAGTTAGAGAATAATGGTTATTCTGTTTACATGAATGATACCTTTCATGGTCATGCACCCTATGTGAATGGTTCATTGAATCTCGGTCGTGGTAATACACATGTTCACGCCAAAAGATGTAGAGTTAATAATGATAGTACCACTTTCTCGTGGCACTACCGCTTAGGTCATATTGGCATAAGATGCATGAAGAAACTCCATGTCGATGGATGTTTGGAGTCACTTGATTTTGAATCACTTGACACATGCGAGCCATGCCTCATGGGCAGGATGACTACGACCCCGTTTTCAGGTACAATGAAACGGGCAAGTGACTTGTTGGAAATCATGCATGCCGATGCGTGTGATCCAATGAGAATTGAAGCGTGTGGTGGATACCGCTATTTTCTCGCCTTCACTGACGATTTGGGTAGATATAGGTATATCTACTTAATGAAGCACAAGTCTGAAACGTTTAAAAAATTCAAGCGATTTCAGAGTGAAGTTAAGAATCATCATAACAATAAGATCATGTTCCTACGATCTGATCAAAAGGGGATTTTCTGAGTTATGAGTTTGGCAATCACTTAAGACATTGTGGAATTGTTTCACAGTTGAAGCCACCTGGAACACCACAAGGTAATGGTGTGTCCGGATGTCGCAATCGAACCCTATGAGATATGGTGCGATCTATGATGTCTCTTACCAATCTACCGTTTTCATTTTGAGGTTATGCGTTAGAGACAGCTGCATTCACTTTAGATAGGACACCATCTAAGTCCGTTGAGACAACGTCATATGAACATTGGTTTGGCAAGAAACCAAAGTTGTCGTTTCTTAATGTTTGGGGCTGCGATGCTTAAGGCTTCAGCCGGAGAAGCTCGAACCCAAAGCGGACAAACACATCTTCATAGAGTACCCAAAGGTGACAGTTGGGTATACCTTCTATCTCAGATCCGAGGGAAAATTGTTTGTCGCTAAGAATGGGTCCTTTCTCGAGAAGGAGTTTCTCTCGAAAGAATTGAGTGGGAGGAAGATAGAACTTGATGAGGTTGTTGAACCTTTATTCCAACCAGAAAGTGATGCAACACAGAAAGATGTTTTCTGTGGTGCCTACGTCTGTTGAATAGGAAGTTAATGATAGTGATCATGAAGCTTCGGATCAAGTTGCTATCGAACCTCGTAGGTCGACAAGGATATGTGCTACTCCTGAGTGGTGCGGTGATCCTGTCTTGGATATCATGTTCTTAGACAACAATGAACCTACAAGCTATGGAGAAGCGATGGTGGGCCCGTATTCCGAAAAATGGTTAGAAGCCATGAAATCCAAGATAGGATCCATATATCAGAACAAAGTATGGACTTTGGTGGAATTGCCCGATGATCGGCAAGCCATTGAGACAAATGGATCTTTAAGAAGAAGACGGACGTGGGCGGTAATGTTACCGTCTATGAAGCTCGACTTGTGGCAAAGAGTTTTTCACAAGTTCAAGGAGTTGACTACGATGAGAATTTCTCACCCGTAGCGATGCTTAAGTCCGTCGGAATCATGTTAGCATTAGCTGTATTTTTTCGATTATGAAATCTTACAGATGGATGTCAAAACAAGTTTTCTTACCAGTTTTCGTAAGAAAGAGTTGTATGTGATACGATCAAAGTTTTGTCGATCCTAAGGATGCTAAAAGGTATGCTGGCTCCAGCGATCCTTCTATGGACTAGAGCAAGCATCTCGGAGTCAGAATATATGCTTTGATGGAGTGATCAAAGCTTTTAGGTTTATACAATGTTTGCTAGAAACATGTATTTACAAGAAAGTGAGTGGGAGCACTACAACATTTCTGATAAGTATATGTGGATGACATATTGTTGATCCGAAATAATGTAGAATTTCTGGAAAGCATAAACGGTTGTTTGAAGAATGTTTTTCAAAGGAAGACCTGGATTAAGCTGCTTACATATTGGGAATCAAGATCTATAGAAATAGATCAAGACGCCTGATGATACTTTCAAAGAACGCACACCTTGACATGTTTTTGAAGGAGTTCAAAATAGATCAGTCAAAGAAGGGGTTCTTACCTGAATTGTAAAGTGTGAAGTTGAGTAAGACTCAAAGCTTGACCACGGCAGAAGAAAGAGGAAGGACGAAGGTCGTCCCCTATGCTTTTGTCATAGGCTCTATACGGTATGCCATGCTGGGTACCGCACCAGATGTGTGCCTTGCCACATGTCTAGAAAGAGGGTATAGAGATGATCTAGGAGTAGATCACCAGATAGTGGTCAAAATTATCCTTAGAGGAATAAGGAAATGTTTCTCGGTTATGGAGGTGATAGAGAGTTTGACATAAAGAGTTATGTCGATGCAAGCTTAACACCTATCCGGATAGCTCTGAGTAGAGATTCCGGATACGTATAATGGAGCAATAATTTGGAATAGCTCCAAGTGGAACGTGGTAGCAGCATCTACGATATAAAGTTTTGAGAAATACATAGGGATCTGAATATGGCAAGACCAGTTGACTACAACCTCTCTCACAAGCATAACATGATCAAACCCAGAACTCTTTGAGTGTTTATCACATAGTGATGTGAACTAGATCATTGAATCTAGTAGACTCTTGGATGTTGGTCACATGGCGATGTGACCTGTGAGTGTTAATCACATGGCGATGTGAACTAGATTATTGACTCTAGTGCAAGTGGGAGACTATTGGAAATATGCCCTAGAGGCAATAATAAATTGGTTATTATTATATTTCCTTGTTCATGATAATCATTTATTATCCATGCTAGAATTGTATTGATAGGAAACTCAGATACATGTGTGGATACATAGACAACACCATGTCCCTAGTAAGCCTCTAGTTGACTAGCTCGTTGATCAATAGATGGTTACAGTTTCCTGACCATGGACATTGGATGTCGTTGATAACGGGATCACATCATTAGGAGAATGATGTGATGGACAAGACCCAATCCTAAGCCTAGCACAAAGATCGTGTAGTTCGTATGCTAAAGCTTTTCTAATGTCAAGTATCATTTCCTTAGACCATGAGATTGTGCAACTCCCGGATACCGTAGGAGTGCTTTGGGTGTGCCAAACATCACAACGTAACTGGGTGGCTATAAAGGTACACTACAGGTATCTCCGAAAGTGTCTGTTGGGTTGGCACGAATCGAGACTGGGATTTGTCACTCCGTGTAAACGGAGAGGTATCTCTGGGCCCACTCGGTAGGACATCATCATAATGTGCACAATGTGACCAAGGAGTTGATCACGGGATGATGTGTTATGGAACGAGTAAAGAGACTTGCCGGTAACGAGATTGAACAAGGTATCGGGATACCGACGATCGAATCTCGGGCAAGTATCGTACCGATGGACAAAGGGAATTGAATACGGGATTGATTGAATCCTCGACATCGTGGTTCATCTGATGAGATCATCGTGGAACATGTGGGAGCCAACATGGGTATCCAGATCCCGCTATTGGTTATTGACCGGAGAGTCATCTCGGTCCCGTCTGCATGTCTCCCGAACCCGTAGGGTCTACACACTTAAGGTTCGATGACGCTAGGGTTATAGGGAAAGTATGTACGTGGTTACCGAATGTTGTTCGGAGTCCTGTATGAGATCCCGGACATCACGAGGAGTTCCGGAATGGTCCGGAGGTAAATATTTATATATGGGAAGTCCTGTTTTGGTCACCGGAAAAGTTTCGGGTGCTATCGGTAACGTACCGGGACCACCGGGGTCCCGGGGGTCCACCAGGTGGGGCTACCTGCCCCAGAGGGCTGCGTGGGCCAAGTGTGAGAGGGGACCAGCCCCAGGTGGGCTGGTGCGCCCCCCACCAGGGCCCAAGGCGAAGAGAGAAGGGAAAAAGGGGAAACCCTAGGCTCAGATGGGCCTAAGGCCCACCTAGTGGTGCGCCCCCCTCTCTCCCCCCTTGGCCGGCCCCCTAGATGGGATCTAGGGCTGGCCGCCACCCCTAGGGGTGGAAACCTAGGTGGGGGCACAGCCCCTCCCTTTCCCCTATATATAGTAGGGTTTTTGGGCTGCCATAGACACGGAAAAAATCTCCTTCTTGGCGCATCCCTACCCCTCTCCCTCCTCGTCTCTTGCGGTGCTTGGCGAAGCCCTGCTGGAGTACCACGCTCCTCCACCACCACCACGCCGTCGTGCTGCTGCTGGACGGAGTCTTCCCAACCTCTCCCTCTCTCCTTGCTGGATCAAGGCATGGGAGACGTCACCGGGCTGCATGTGTGTTGAACGCGGAGGTGCCGTCCGTTCGGCACTAGGATCATCGGTGATTTGAATCACGGCGAGTACGACTCCATCAACCCCGTTCACTTGAACGCTTCCGCTTAGCGATCTACAAGGGTATGTAGATGCACTCTCCTTCCCCTCGTTGCTAGATTACTCCATAGATTGATCTTGGTGATGCGTAGAAAATTTTGAATTTCTGCTACGTTCCCCATCAAAAGGCAAGATAAAAGACTTTTTCCTCGAGTTCCACTCTCATCAAGCTGATATTTCCTGCCTTAACAGAGCTCATATTATTCTTCTCCCTAAGCACAAGGAAGCCCGCTCCCCCTCTGACTTCCGACCTATTTCCCTCCAAAACTGCCCAGTAAAAGGGGTGGCCATGTTGCTGACCAATAGGCTAAAACCCCTCATTCCTCTCCTGGTCCATGCTGATCAAACTGGCTTCCTCGCCGGGCGAAACATCTCGGAAAACTTTCTTTGCGCAGCAGACATCCTTCACTGTTGTGCTAAAAGGAAAGCTCCCACTCTCGTTGTTAAGCTTGACTTCTGAAAGGCCTTTGACTCGGTCTGCTGGACCTCCCTCCTCTGTACCATGCGGACTCGCGGTTTCCCCGACCGCTGGTGCGAATGGGTCAGCTCCCTCCTCTCCCTCCTCTCCTCTGGACTCACGAAGGTCATGCTAAATGGTGTGCCGGGCCATTGGATCCAATGCAAAAATGGACTCCGTCAAGGTGACCCCCTTTCACCTTACCTCTTCATCATCTTGGCTGACATCCTCCAGCAGAAGATTATCAATGCCAATACTGATGGTCTCCTTCTCCACCCCCTTATCCCCCACCTGCCCTGCCCTGTTCTCCAATACGCGGACGACACACTTATTATTGTGAAGGCCACTCCTACAGCAGCTCAGCACCTTAAAAATATTTTGGATCAGTTCGCTACTGCAACGGGTCTTACGATCAATTTCACCAAAACCACTTTCATCCCCCTCAACATTGACCCCTCAGATGCTAATAGCATGGCCATTGATCTAGCAACCAACATCTCATCCTGCACCCAAACCTACCTCGGGCTCCCCCTCTCTCCTCACAAACTGCCACCCTCCGTCTTCCAACCAGTTATTGATCGCTGTGACATGTACCTTTCTAGTTGGTGTGCGCTTCTCCTTTCCCGGGGTGGCAAACTTGTCTTACTCTCGGCGGTCCTCGACAGCCTCCCCACCTACTTCATGATGTGTTTCTCCCTCCCTATCCAGGTTCTGGAAGCTATAGACAAGCGTAGACGTACCTTTTTGGGTCCAAAGATGACACTTGCTTGGGAGCTAAATGCCTGGTTTCTTGGGATAAAGTATGTACCCCCAAGGAGGCCGGCGGTCTAGGTGTGAAAAACCTTCGCGCGCAAAATTTTTGTCTACTGCTGAAATTTGCCTATAAATTTTTACACTCCACTTCCCTTCCTTGGAAGGACTGGGTTCTCCATCACTCCCCTCTCCAAATTGGGCTTGGAAAGAACAGTTCTTTCCTCGCCAAGACCATATTTAAACACCTACAGAGCCTAAGAGAGATTTCACAGTGCACCATCGGGGATGGTCACTCCACCTTCTTTTGGTTAGATCGTTGGCTAACGCCATAACCTCTGGCCTTAGTTTACCCAGCTCTTTTCTACCACCACACCAACCAAAATGCCATAGTTCATACAATTTTGTAGGATGGGATCGAACTTGCTCTTCGTAATCGGCTAACCTCTACTGCATTTGCAGAACTTGGCTCTCTTATCTCTTGGTTGCAGGATGTCGCTCTCTCCCAGGTGCCAGACTCTCGGAGGCTACTCAATGGTGCGGCCTTCTCCGCACGAGGGGCCTATGCGGCCCTCACCACCCAGCTTTCGGATCCTGTGCTCACCGTTATTTGGGATTCCAGGGTCCCAAAGAAGGTGATGATCTTCGGCTGGCTGCTCTACCTTGATCGTCTCAACACGCGGAAGAACTTGCACAAGAAAAAAATTCTTGACACAGATATTTGCCCTCGTTGTAATAATGTTGTAGAGGACAGCGACCACCTTTTCTTCACCTGCCCCGAGGCGCGCAGGATCTGGTAGGCCATTGGCATCAGGCCAATATCCACTTCGCTTGGGGATGTTTTTCACACTCAGCTCCCACGCTCACTTTCATCCTCTGTCAGTCCCTTCATGTTCCTCCTCTTCCTGTGAAAGATCTGGGATGCGAGGAACAAGAAGGTCTTCCAAAATCTAGAGGTAGATGCTAGCTTTACTATTAAGTGTATTCTAGATGACTTGGTTGTTTGGACTCATAGGCTAAAAGCCGCTGCTCTGAAGGAGGACGCCGGCTTGTGGCGCGACTTCCTCTCCTCCCGTAACCTGTAAACCTTACTCTTCGTTACATTTGAAATATATTCAGGTAGGGAGTCTTTCCCCCCCGGTGACCATTTCAAAAAAAACCTCGATTATGATAGATTAGGCCCGCTTGTGAAGCTGAGTAAGGAAAAAATATCTTCATGGGTAATCTGGATTGGAGGAGAGCAGTTGCAGCGTTCGGAGGTATGACTCGGTTCACCATCTACTTTTTTTCGTTCAGATAATTATCTTTCACGGGATATGTGGTACCAAGAAGTGCAATTGGTTAAACTGGGTTGTACTGTTTTAGTTTTAGCCTTGTAAATATTTTACTTTTTGCTATTGTTATATGGACATCTCATGATGAAAATCAAGAAACTTCTAGAACCGCGTGGTTTTATTCCGCAAAAAGATTTGGACGTCATCAAAATAGTGTTGCTTATAATCTAACTAATATTGGTCGTTCCAAAGATAGCACCCCATGTTAGTTGCGCCATGTTCTAGACAGTATCTCTAAACTTATTTTTAATGGACTATTGAGGAATAGAACAAATTTATGCCCGCGAAAAAAAACCATATATATGAAAATTACCATTGTTCTACTGCTGCTTGAAAATGAAAAGAAAAAGGAAACGCTGCTCTCTCATATTCTTTTTTGGCAAACCTGTCGACCCGTTTCAGCTTGCTGCAACCTGCAGCCGGCACTCGTCTCACCCATCTCATATGTTGTGCCTGCTTAGAGCAACTCTAGCAGATCTCGCATTTTGCCGACCTGTAAAATGTGTTTGCAGGTCGCACGGGAGCGGTTATGTAGGCCGAAATTTGTGACGGTAAACTAGAAACCGCAAACAAACCCCTAAATTTTAAAAGAAATTGTTTCGCGCGAGAAATTTAAGCAACAGATCACCGGAGCTCGCTCGCATAGATGGTTCTTCTTCGCATAATAAGTTTATACATGCCACATACATACATAAAGATTAGATATGCTAGACAGGGCCTACTCTATCACACCACTGCAACAAAATTGAGCTCACCGGAGCTCCTGCGGTAGCTGCCCACCGACGGCGATCAGTCGGAGTCGGAGGAGTCGGAGTCGAGGTCGACGAAGAGCTTCGCCTGCTCCTCCTTCATCACGCGCAGGTCGGCCTTCTTCGATGCGTGCGCCTGCGATGCCATGAGGCCCGTCTCAAGGAAGAGCCACTCGTACTCGAGCTCGCGCCGAATGCGCACTTCCATCTCCTCATGATTCCTCGCCGACCGCTCGAGGACGACGTGCTCGAGGAGCTCCTCCTGCCCCGGTGGGAGGTAGTCCTTGGGTCCAATGATGCCTCGGCGCGGCGACGCATCGGGCATGGCCTCCTCGGGCTCCCTCTTCACCGGAACGAGCCGCGAGGTCGATGCGCCCGCGGATGAGCACCCCGCAGACCCGTGGCCGGATGAGCTCCCCGCGGACCAGTTGCTGGAGGAGGCACGGCGGCGACGGGCGGGCTCGAGCTCAAACTCGTCGAGCTCGCGCCGGTTGAATGCCGGCAGCGGCCGGGCACCCTGGTTGCGCCACCGACGCGCCCCCCGCTTGCGCGTGGCGTCAGATCTGGCGCGGTGACGGCACTCCGCCTCATCCCCCGAGTCGGCCATGGTTGTTCAAGACTCGCTGGCGGCGAGAAATCGAGCGGCGCGGTGGGGAATTGGAGGGGAATGCGGTGGCGGGAGGATAGGGCTTCGACCCGCATCAGCCCCGCAAACCCGCAGTTATAGTGGCTCGGGGGTTGCGTTTGCGGGCTAAGGAAAAAATATTACGGTGAAAGGGCATTTCCCTACTTTATGTTTTGGATGATGATGACAACCCTTTGTGGTCTAATCATGTGCTATATGTTTCAGGTTCTCGATGCTTAGGCTTACATCGGATTGCTATTGCCTCTCGAAGGAAAAGATCGAAGACGTGTCCTCTATGCTTTTATTTTCTTTGGTCGTAGAGTACCCGTACTATCAAGAGGGAATCCTCATTAGGAAGCTCTGGGGGAATCAGTTCACGTACACTTTTCTCACCCTCTCTTTGCCTTCCTCAGGTGTGTGTGGGAGAGAGTGTTTTCCTTTGCTCTTCCCCTCTTTTCTGCTCACTGTGTCTGCCCAGCGGTTGTACCACTGGGTCTTGTCGCTCACCAGCTTTGCTCGAGCGGTTGTACCTCTGCCTCCGGGTGGTGGTACCGCCACCATGCTCTGCAACAGCTGGGGCGGTGGTTCTGTCCATGCACCGCTCAAGTACCGCTCTCGCTTCTGGTTTGATGCGGTTCTTGGGCGGTAGTGGCCCGGTTGGTCCGGTCGTTCCACGATGACCGGTGCCACCGGTGGTCTGAGCGGTTCTTCCGCTCAGTACTTAGCCGCCCAAGAGCTCAAGGCCATGCGGTTGTTCCGGGCAGGCACCGCCCAAGTACCGGTCAAGCTCCTGTTTTGATGCGGTGGTTGTGCGGTAGCCAGGCGGTTAGTCCGGTTATTTTTCTTAGCCGATACTACCGCCTGCCTGTCCGGTTGTACCGCTTGGTAGGGTTCTGCAGTTACACCGTGAGTCCCGGTTGTACCGGGACGAGGACCGGTTGTACTGCTGCAGTGCAAAAAACGCAGTAACGGTTGGAAATGTGGGTGACTATTTAAGGGGGCTTCTCCCACCTACCACTCCCACCTTTGACCTCTCTCACTCCACCATTAATGCCCTTCAAGATCTCTTGCCTGATCTCTCTCTCTAGCCACTCAAACTTGTTGATTTGCTAGGGATTGAAGGAGGATACCTAGATCTACACTTCCACCAAAGGATATTTGCTTCCCCCATACTTTCTTGGGTGGATTTTGTTACTCTTGGGTGTTTGAGCACCCTAGACGGTTGAGGTCACCTCGGAGCCATATTCCATTGTGGTGAAGCTTCGTGGTTTTTGTTGGGAGCCTCCAATTAAGTTGTGGAGAGAGCCCCAACCTTTTTTGTAAAGGTTTGGTCGCCGCCTTCAAGGGCACCAATAGTGGAATCACGGCATCTCGCATTTTGTGAGGGCGTGAGGAGAATATGGTGGCCCTAGTGGCTTCTTGGGGAGCATCCTGCCTCCACACCGCTCCAACGGAGACGTACTTCCTCTCAAAGGGAAGGAACTTCGGCAACACATCCTCGTCTCCACCGTCTCGACTCTTGGTTATCTCGTGCCTTTATTTGAGCAAGCTTACTTGTTTCATATCTCTTGCTTGCTTGTGTACCTATCCTCGTTGCATCATATAGGTTGCTCACCTAGTTGCATATCTAGACAACCTACTTTGATGCAAAGTTTAAATTGTTAAAGAAAAGCTAAAAATTGTTAGTTGCCTATTCACCCCCCCTCTAGTCAACCATATCGATCCTTTCAATTGGTATCAGAGCCTCGTCTCTTTATTACGGACTTTACCATCCAAAGAGTATGGTTGATACCGTAGACAGTGTGGAGGAACACTCCGGTGTGAATCCGATCTCGTCTACGGGAGATGGGGGAACTTCGGTCTCTCGTGAGGAGTTCAATGTGGCCTTGGAGACATTGAAAACCTCCATGACGACCGAAGTCGAAAGCTTGTTTACTAAATTTCTTGAGGGGCTTAAACTATCCACCGCACCGTTGAAAGTGGGTGATCCCGCCAACAAGGTGACGGATGCTATCCCCGACAAGGGGGAAGCTAGTAGTGAAAAGGCTCCTTCTTCTAGTGGCAAGAATGGCACCGGCATCTTTGCCCATGTGGAACCACCACTTGATTATGGTGGACCGGTTCCTTCCACTCATTTGAATTATGCCGGTCCTCCCCCTAAGATTGTGAAAAATGAGGATTTTGATTCTTGGGTTTACCACTTTAAACGTCATTTAAATCATGTGAACACTAACCTTTGGAGAATCATTGAAGAAGGTTTCTATCCACATGATCCAAGCAACTTCACTCCTCGAGAAGCCGCGGACAATCAATTCAATGAGAATGCTCTCTTCATCATTCAAGATGCAATTCCACCCGAAGACCTACCTCATCTTCGTCCTTTTGCCTTGGCCAAAAATGCATGGCATTGTGTCGTGTCTCTCTACCGGGGAAGCGCAAGCATTCAACGCTCCAACTATGAAGTGGTACAAGATGAGGCCGATGAGTTTGCAATGAAGGAAGATGAAGAACCTCGTGAGCTCTATCGGAGAGTAACCAAACTCGCGGTCTCACTACGAGATCACGGGAGCAAGGACAGGGATGACAATTGGATCAAGCGCAAATTCCTCAAGGCAATGATGCCCTATCACAAGGCCATGTCCTCCGTCATTCGTCAAAGACCGGACTTCCACACTTTGACCTCAAGCGAAGTGTTGGATGAGTTTGTGGCCATGAACATTTTGGACAAGACCGCCGACAATGCGGTGCTGCATTCTCAACGGGCAAAGAAGCCTAACCTTGCGTTGAAGGCCAAGCTCATCATGGAAGACGAAGAAGAGGAAGAAGAGGAGAGCAACCCCGAAGATATGAAGTATGCATATCATGAACACGTGGCACTTGCTTCAAGGCAATTTTGGAGCAAGAAAAACTCGAGGCCAAACTTTAGCAAAAACAACTCGAGTGGTACAAGGGGCAAGCAACGTGTAAGGACTTGCTACAATTGCGGCAACGTGAGTCATTTCGTTGCGGAATGCCCGTATGAGAAGAGGGAAGACAATGGTGGCAAGCTCATCCGAAAGGACAAGGCCAAGTCGTTCCCCAACAAGAACAACTTCTCCAAGAAGACTCCTCCCAAGGCTTTGGTTGTGCAAGAAGAGTACAATGAGGATGATGATGATGATGAGTTGGTTGCCATGGCCTCCGTTGCCATTGCAACAACGTCACGGGTGTCTCTCTTCGACTCACCCAACGAGAGCATCACCGTCAAGTGCCTCATGGCTAAAGCCACCAACAAGGTATCCTCCAACATCAAAACTACCATCATTAATCATCCTTCCCCGATGGATTGCATTAATGAAATTGAGGGAGCTAATGTGGAGGCTAACGAGTTTGAGGCCTTTATGGGCAAACTCAAGGGAAAATCCAAGAAGCACTTTGTTGCTCTCTTGGAACAACTTGGTGAAGCCAATGACATGATCGAGGCTCACGAGGACACCATCTCTAAGATGGAAGGGCATAGTCATGACTATGCCGATGAGATCTCGAATCTTTCCAATGCTCTTGAGGAAGAGTGTGGTCTTCATTTGGCTCTTGAGGAGTCACACAACGTTGATCATGCTAAGTTAAAGAAAGATTATGATCATGACCTCAGTGTTTCTCGTCTGCTAAATTCCAAGAAGGCCAAACTCGGGGTTGATCTTGCTAGACTCAAAGAGGAGTTTGATATACTTGACAAGGCCCACAAGGCCTTGAAGGGTATTCACGCTAGTCTCAAGGAGTCTCATGATCAACTCCAAGTGAAGCTAACTAAGGAGAAAGCAACTTTTCTGTTGGGGAACGTTGCAGAAAACAAAAATTTTCCTACTCGTTTCACCAAGATCATCTAGGAGTTCAACTAGCAACGAGCTATCGGATGCATCTACATACCTTTGTAGATCGCGCACGGAAGCGTTCAAAAGAACGGTGATGATGTAGTCGTACTCGACGTGATCCAAATCACCGATGACCAGCGCCGAACGGACGGCACCTCCGCGTTCAACACATGTACGGGACGGGAGACATCTCCTCCTTCTTGATCCAGCAAGGGGAAGGAGAGGTTGATGAAGATCCAGCAGCACGACGGCGTGGTGGTGGATGCAGGGCGTCACAGTAGCAGGGCTTCGCCTATACTACGAGGAAGAGAGACGTAACGGGGAGAGAGGGAGGCGCCAGGGGCTGGGTGTTAAGTCCCTCCTCTCCCTCACTATATATAGGGGTGCCAGGGGGGCGCCGGCCCTAGTAGATGGCATCTACTAGGGGGGCCGGCGGCCAAGGGGAGGTTTCCCTCCCCCCCCAAGGCACCTAGGGGTGCCTACCACCACTTGGACTCTTCCTTGGTGGAAACCCTAGGCGCATGGGCCTATAGGGGGTGGCGCCCCAGCCCACTATGGGCTGGGTTCCCTCCTATTTCAGCCCATGGGGCCCTTCGGGATAGGTGGCCCCACCCGGTGGACCCCCGGGACCCTTCCGGTGGTCCCGGTACAATACCGGTGACCCCGAAACTTGTCCCGATGGCCGAAACAGCACTTCCTATATATAATTCTTTACCTCCGGACCATTCCGGAACTCCTCGTGACGTCCGGGATCTCATCCGGGACCCCGAACAATATTCGGGTTACTGCATATACATATCTTCACAACCCTAGCGTCACCAAACCTTAAGTGTGTAGACCCTACGGGTTCGGGAGACATGCAGACATGACCGGGACGACTCTCCGGTCAATAACCAACAGCGGAATCTGGATACCCATGTGGGCTCCCACATGCTCCACGATGATCTCATTGGATGAACCACGATGTCGAGGATTCAATCAACCCCGTATGCAATTCCCTTTGTCAATCGATATGTTACTTGCCCGAGATTCGATCGTCGGTATCCCAATACCTCGTTCAATCTCGTTACCGGCAAGTCACTTTACTCGTACCGTAATGCATGATCCCGTGACCAGACACTTGGTCACTTTGAGCTCATTATGATGATGCATTACCGAGTGGGCCCAGTGATACCTCTCCGTCATACGGAGTGACAAATCCCAGTCTTGATCCATGTCACCCAACAGACAGTTTCGGAGATACCCGTAGTCTACCTTTATAGTCACCCAGTTACGTTGTGAAGTTTGGCATACCCAAAGCACTCCTACGGTATCCGGGAGTTACACGATCTCATGGTCTAAGGAAAAGATACTTGACATTGGAAAACTCTAGCAGACGAACTATACGATCTTGTGCTATGTTTAGGATTGGGTCTTGTCCATCACATCATTCTCCTAATGATGTGATCTCGTTATCAATGACATCCTATGTCCATAGTCAGGAAACCATGACTATCTGTTGATCAACGAGCTAGTCAACTAGAGGCTCACTAGGGACATGTTGGTGTCTGTTATTCACACATGTATTACGATTTCCGGATAACACAATTATAGCATGAATAAAGTCAATTATCATGAACAAGGAAATATAATAATAATGCTTTTATTATTGCCTCTAGGGCATATTTCCAACAGTCTCCCACTTGCACTAGAGTCAATAATCTAGTTACATTGTGATGAATCGAACACCCATGGAATTCTGGTGTTGATCATGTTTTGCTCTAGGGAGAGGTTTAGTCAACAGATCTGCTACATTCAGGTCCGTATGTACTTTACAAATCTCTATGTCTCCATCTTGAACATTTTCACGAATGGAGTTGAAGCGACGCTTGATGTGCCTTGTCTTCTTGTGAAACCTGGGCTCCTTGGCAAGAGCAATAGCTCCAGTGTTGTCACAGAAGAGCTTGATCGGCCCCGACGCATTGGGTATGACTCCTAGGTCGGTGATGAACTCCTTCACCCATATTGCTTCATGTGCTGACTCCGAGGCTGCCATGTACTCCGCTTCACATGTAGATCCCGCCACGACGCTTTGCTTGCAACTGCACCAGCTTACTGCCCCACCATTCAAAATATACACGTATCCGGTTTGTGACTTAGAATCATCCAGATCTGTGTCGAAGCTAGCGTCGACGTAACCCTTTACGATGAGCTCTTCGTCACCTCCATAAACGAGAAACATTTCCTTAGTCCTTTTCAGGTACTTCAGGATATTCTTGACCGCTGTCCAGTGTTCCTTGTCGGGATTACTTTGGTACCTTCCTACCAAACTTATGGCAAGGTTTACATCAGGTCTGGTACACAGCATGGCATACATAATAGAACCTATGGCTGATGCATAGGGGATGACACTCATCTCTTCTATTTCTTCTGCCGTGGTCGGACATTGAGCTAAGCTCAATTTCATACCTTGCAACACAGGCAAGAACCCCTTCTTAGACTGATCCATATTGAACTTCTTCAATATCTTATCAAGGTATGTGCTTTGTGAAAGACCTATGAGGCATCTTGATCTATCTCTATAGATCTTGATGCCTAATATATAAGCAGCTTCTCCAAGGTCCTTCATTGAAAAACTCTTATTCAAGTAGGCCTTGATGCTGTCCAAGAGTTCTATATCATTTCCCATCAAAAGTATGTCATCTACATATAATATGAGAAATGCTACAGAGCTCCCACTCACTTTCTTGTAAACACAGGCTTCTCCATAAGTCTATGTAAACCCAAACGCTTTGATCATCTCATCAAAGCGAATGTTCCAACTCCGAGATGCTTGCACCAGCCCATAAATCGAGCGTTGGAGCTTGCACACCTTGTTAGCATTCTTAGGATCGACAAAACCTTCCGGCTGCATCATATACAATTCTTCCTTAAGGAAACCATTAAGGAATGCCGTTTTGACGTCCATTTGCCATATTTCATAATCGTAGAATGCGGCAATTGCTAACATGATTCGGACGGACTTTAGCTTCGCTACCGGTGAGAAAGTCTCATCGTAGTCAACCCCTTGAACTTGTCGATAACCCTTAGCGACAAGCCGAGCTTTATAGATGGTCACATTACCATCCGCGTCTGTCTTCTTCTTAAAGATCCATTTATTTTCTATGGCTCGCCGTTCAACGGGCAAGTCAGTCAAAGTCCATACTTCGTTTTCATACATGGATCCTATCTCGGATTTCATGGCTTCTAGCCATTTGTCGGAATCCGGACCCGCCATCGCTTCTTCATAGTTCGAAGGTTCACCGTTGTCTAACAACATGATTTCCAAGACAGGGTTGCCGTACCACTCTGGTGCGGAACGTGTCCTTGTGGACCTTCGAATTTCAGTAGGAGCTTGATCAGAAGTATCTTGATTATTATCATTAACTTCCTCTCTAGTCGGTGCTGGCACCTCAGGAACATTTTCTTGAGTTGCGCCATTTTCCGGTTCAAGAGGTAGTACTTCATCAAGCTCTACTTTCCTCCCACTTACTTCTTTCGAGAGAAACTCTTTCTCTAGAAAGGACCCATTCTTGGCAACAAAGATCTTGCCTTCGGATCTGAGGTAGAAGGTGTACCCAATAGTTTCTTTTGGGTATCCTATGAAGACGCATTTTTCCGACTTGGGTTCGAGCTTTTCAGGTTGAAGTTTCTTGACATAAGCATCACATCCCCAAACTTTTAGAAACGATAGCTTAGGTTTCTTCCCAAACCATAATTCATACGGTGTCGTCTCAACAGATTTCGACGGAGCCCTATTTAAAGTGAATGCAGCAGTCTCTAAAGCATAGCCCCAAAAAGATAGCGGTAAATCGGTAAGAGACATCATAGATCGCACCATATCTAATAGAGTGCGATTACGACGTTCGGACACACCGTTACGCTGAGGTGTTCCAAGCGGCGTGAGTTGTGAAACTATTCCACATTTTCTTAAGTGTGTGCCAAATTCGTGACTCAAGTATTCTCCTCCACGATCTGATCGTAGAAACTTGATTTTCCTGTCACGTTGATTCTCAACCTCACTCTGAAATTCCTTGAACTTTTCAAAAGTTTCAGACTTGTGTTTCATTAAGTAGACATACCCATATCTACTCAAGTCATCAGTGAGGGTGAGAACATAACGATAGCCACCGCGAGCCTCAACACTCATTGGACCGCACACATCAGTATGTATGATTTCCAATAAGTTGGTTGCTCGCTCCATTGTTCCTGAGAACGGAGTCTTGGTCATTTTACCCATAAGGCATGGTTCGCAGGTGTCAAATGATTCATAATCAAGAGACTCCAAAATTCCATCTGCATGGAGCTTCTTCATGCGTTTGACACCTATGTGACCAAGGCGGCAGTGCCACAAGTATGTGGTACTATCATTATCAACTTTACATCTTTTGGTACTCACACTATGAATATGTGTAGCAATACCCTCGAGATTCATTAAGAATAAACAATTTACCATAGGAGCATGACCATAAAACATATCTCTCATATAAATGGAACAACCATTATTCTCAGATTTAAATGAGTAGCCATCTCGAATTAAACGAGATCCCGATACAATGTTCATGCTCAAAGCTGGCACTAAATAACAATTATTGAGGTTTAAAACTAATCCCGTAGGTAAATGTAGAGGCAGCGTGCCGACGGTGATCACATCGACCTTGGAACCATTCCCGACGCGCATCGTCACCTCGTCCTTCGCCAGTCTCCGTTTATTCCGCAGCTCCTGCTGTGAGTTACAAATATGAGCAACGGCACCGGTATCAAATACCCAGGAGTCACTACGAGTACTGGTAAGGTACACATCAATTACATGTATATCAAATATACCTTTGGTGTTGCCGGCCTTCTTGTCCGCTAAGTATTTGGGACAGTTCCGTTTCCAGTGATCCTTCCCTTTGCAATAAAAGCACTCCGTCTCAGGCTTGGGTCCATTCTTTGGCTTCTTCCCGGCAGCTTGCTTGCCGGGCGCGGCAACCTCCTTGCCGTCCTTCTTGAAGTTCTTTTTACCCTTGCCTTTCTTGAACTTAGTGGTTTTATTGACCATCAACACTTGATGTTCCTTCTTGACTTCTACCTCCGCTGATTTCAGCATTGCAAACAACTCAGGAATGGTCTTTTGCATCCCCTGCATGTTGAAGTTCATCACAAAGCTCTTGTAGCTTGGTGGAAGCGACTGGAGGATTCTGTCAATGACCGCATCATCCGGGAGATTAACTCCCAGCTGAGACAAGCGGTTATGTAACCCAGACATAGTGAGTATGTGCTCACTGACAGAACTATTTTCCTCCATCTTACAGCTGAAGAACTTATCGGAGACTTCATATCTCTCGATCCGGGCATGAGCTTGAAAAACCATTTTCAGCTCTTCGAACATCTCGTATGCTCCATGTCTCTCAAAACGTTTTTGGAGCCCCGGCTCTAAGCTGTAAAGCATGCCGCACTGAACGAGGGAGTAGTCATCAGCACGTGTCTGCCAAGCGTTCATAACGTCTTGGTTCTGTGGGACGGGTGGATCACCTAGCGGTGCTTGTAGGACATAATCTTTCTTGGCAGCTATGAGGATGATCCTCAGGTTCCGGACCCAGTCCGTATAGTTGCTGCCATCGTCTTTCAGCTTGGTTTTCTCTAGGAACGCGTTGAAGTTGAGGACTACGTTGGCCATTTGATCTATAAGACATATTGCAAAGATTTTAGACTAAGTTCATGATAATTAAGTTCATATAATCAAATTATTAATGAACTCCCACTTAGATTAGACATCCCTCTAGTCATCTAAGTATTACATGATCCGAGTCAACTAGGCCGTGTCCGATCATCACGTGAGACGGACTAGCCAACGTCAGTGAACATCTTCATGTTGATCGTATCTTCTATACGACTCATGCTCGACCTTTCGGTCTTCTGTGTTCCGAGGCCATGTCTGTACATGCTAGGCTCGTCAAGTTAACCCTAAGTGTTTTGCATGTGTTCCGAGGCCATGTCTGTACATGCTAGGCTCGTCAACACCCGTTGTATGTGAACGTAAGGATCCATCACACCCGATCATCACGGCGTGCTTAGAAACGACGAACTGTAGCAACGGTGCACAGTTAGGGGAGAACACTTCTTGAAATTGTATGAGGGATCATCTTATTTACTACCGTCGTTCTAAGTAAACAATATGCAAAACATGATAAACATCACATGCAATCAAATAATAAACGTGACATGATATGGCCAATATCACACAGCTCCTTTGATCTCCATCTTGGGGCTCCATGATCATCTTGTCACCGGCTTGACACCATGATCTCCATCATCATGATCTCCATCATCGTGTCTCCATGAAGTTGCTCGCCAACTATTACTTCTACTACTATGGCTAACGCGTTTAGCAATAAAGTAAAGTAATTTACATGGCGTTTCTCGATGACATGCAGGTCATATAAAAGAATAAAGACAACTCCTATGGCTCCTGCCGGTTGTCATACTCATCGACATGCAAGTCGTGATTCCTATTACAATAGCATGAACATCTCATACATCACATATAGATCATTCATCATTCATCACAACTTTGGCCATATCATATCACAAACCACTTGCTGCAAAAACAAGTTAGACGTCCTCTAATTGTTGTTTGCAAGTTTTACGTGGCTGAATTAGGGTTCTAGCAAGAACGTCTTCTTACCTACGTTAAAGCCACAACGTGATTTGTCAACTTCTATTTACCCTTCATAAGGACCCTGTTCATCGGATCCGCTCCAACTAAAGTGGGAGAGACAGACACCCGCCAGCCACCTTATGCAACTAGTGCATGTTAGTCGGTGGAACCGGTCTCACGTAAGCGTATGTGTAAGGTTGGTCCGGGCCGCTTCATCCCACAATACCGCTGAGCAAGAAAAGACTAGTAACGGCAAGAAAGTTGACAAATCTACACCCACAACAAATTGTGTTCTACTCGCGCAAGAAGAACTACGCATAGACCTAGCTCATGATGCCACTGTTGGGGAACGTTGCAGAAAACAAAAATTTTCCTACTCGTTTCACCAAGATCATCTAGGAGTTCAACTAGCAACGAGCTATCGGATGCATCTACATACCTTTGTAGATCGCGCACGGAAGCGTTCAAAAGAACGGTGATGATGTAGTCGTACTCGACGTGATCCAAATCACCGATGACCAGCGCCGAACGGACGACACCTCCGCGTTCAACACACGTACGGGATTGGAGACGTCTCCTCCTTCTTGATCCAGCAAGGGGAAGGAGAGGTTGATGAAGATCCAGCAGCACGACGGCGTGGTGGTGGATGCAGGGCGTCACAGTAGCAGGGCTTCGCCTATACTACGAGGAAGAGAGACGTAACGGGGAGAGAGGGAGGCGCCAGGGGCTGGGTGTTAAGTCCCTCCTCTCCCTCACTATATATAGGGGTGCCAGGGGGCGCCGGCCCTAGTAGATGGCATCTACTAGGGGGGCCGGCGGCCAAGGGGAGGTTTCCCTCCCCCCCAAGGCACCTAGGGGTGCCTTCCACCACTTGGACTCTTCCTTGGTGGAAACCCTAGGCGCATGGGCCTATAGGGGGTGGCGCCCCAGCCCACTATGGGCTGGGTTCCCTCCTATTTCAGCCCATGGGGCCCTCCGGGATAGGTGGCCCCACCCGGTGGACCCCCGGGACCCTTCCGGTGGTCCCGGTACAATACCGATGACCCCGAAACTTGTCCCGATGGCCGAAACAGCACTTCCTATATATAATTCTTTACCTCCGGACCATTCCGGAACTCCTCGTGACGTCCGGGATCTCATCCGGGACCCCGAACAATATTCGGGTTACTGCATATACATATCTTCACAACCCTAGCGTCACCAAACCATAAGTGTGTAGACCCTACGGGTTCGAGAGACATGCAGACATGACCGGGACGACTCTCCGGTCAATAACCAACAGCGGGATCTGGATACCCATGTTGGCTCCCACATGCTCCACGATGATCTCATCGGATGAACCACGATGTCGAGGATTCAATCAACCCCGTATGCAATTCCCTTTGTCAATCGATATGTTACTTGCCCGAGATTCGATCGTCGGTATCCCAATACCTCGTTCAATCTCGTTACCGGCAAGTCACTTTACTCGTACCGTAATGCATGATCCCGTGACCAGACACTTGGTCACTTTGAGCTCATTATGATGATGCATTACCGAGTGGGCCAGTGATACCTCTCCGTCATACGGAGTGACAAATCCTAGTCTTGATCCATGTCACCCAACAGACACTTCCGGAGATACCCGTAGTCTACCTTTATAGTCACCCAGTTATGTTGTGACGTTTGGCATACCCAAAGCACTCCTACGGTATCCGGGAGTTACACGATCTCATGGTCTAAGGAAAAGATACTTGACATTGGAAAACTCTAGCAGACGAACTATACGATCTTGTGCTATGTTTAGGATTGGGTCTTGTCCATCACATCATTCTCCTAATGATGTGATCTCGTTATCAATGACATCCTATGTCCATAGTCAGGAAACCATGACTATCTGTTGATCAACGAGCTAGTCAACTAGAGGCTCACTAGGGACATGTTGGTGTCTGTTATTCACACATGTATTACGATTTCCGGATAACACAATTATAGCATGAATAAAGTCAATTATCATGAACAAGGAAATATAATAATAATGCTTTTATTATTGCCTCTAGGGCATATTTCCAACATTTTCCTCATATGGTTTTAATTGATAATGCAAATGCTACTAACCCGTGTCGTGAGCATATACATCTTGTTGAGGAAAATGCTAAGTTGAAGGAGAAACTTGAGGGAGTTCTTGCGACTTGCATACAAGGCAAGAAGAACCTCAACGATCTCTTGATCAACCAAAAGGGAGTTGTGGCCAAGGAAGGGGTTGGGTACGTGCCCGACTCCAAGAACAAGAAGAAGAATGACAAGACCAAATGACCTCCTCCTCTCATGCAAACCTTTGTGAGGGAGGGAGAGAGTGCCCCCGAGGAGAAGAAGAAGAACAATGTCAAGAAGGGCAATGTCACCCCTCCCAACAAAGCCGGCGATTTTAATCCTTCTTATGTGTTATGCCGTGCTAGTGATGGGCATGTTTATGCCAAATTTGTTGGTTCTCTTCATGAATACATTGAATGGTCTATTTGGGTTCCTAAGACCCTTGTTACTAACATCAAAGGACCCATTACAAAATGGGTACCTAAAACCAAGCATTGATCTCTTGTAGGTGTTTGCTTCCGGTGGTGGATCATGGCTGCTCAAAAGCGGAGCTACAAATCATATGACCGGAAGCAAGGACTTGGTGGTGGACGTGCACAAGGTTCCATCTATGCCCACCAATGTCGAATGGGGTGACGCCTCATCTTCTAAGGTATTGGGACTTGGCAAGGTGGTCATCTCTCATGATCTCACGATCGAGAAGGTCATGCTTGTTGAGTCCCTTACATACAATTTACTTTCCGTTCGTCAACTTGCAATCATGGGCTTTGGCACTTTCTTTGATATCGATACCGTGGCCCTCTTGTGGAGCAAGACTCTTAAAGTAGCCTTTGTTGGGCATGTCGAGAACGGTCTATATGTGATTAACTTTTCGGAGCGACCCACTAAGACCGCGACATGCCTAATGGCTAAAGTTGATGTGGGATGGCTTTGGCATCGCCGTTTAGCCCATGTCAATATGAGATCTTTGCAAAGTCTCCTCAAGGGGGACCATGTCCGTGGACTGACGAATGTTAGCTTTGCTAAAGATCGTGCTTGCAGTGCCTGTATCGAAGGAAAGCTACATGAGAAGGCTCACCCTCCCACGACTATCATTTATTCAAAGAGGCCTTTGGAGCTCCTTCACATGGATCTCTTTGGGCCTCCATCCTTCGATAGTCTTGGAGGTAGGAAGTATTGCTTGGTGATTGTGGATGACTACTCAAGGTACACGTGGGTGTATTTCTTCAAGAGGAAGACCGAGACCCAACAAACCGTCATTGACTTTGCAAATGAAGCACAACGTCAACACAATGCAAAGATATTGACAATAAGAAGTGATAACGGCACCGAGTTCAAGAACTACACCTTGGATGAATTTCTTAGTGATGAGGGAATCAAGCATCAATATTCCGCACCATACACCCCTCAACAAAACGGTGTTGCGGAGAGGAAGACCCGGACGTTGATGGATGCGGCAAGGACCATGATGGCGGAGTTCAAGTCTTCGTACAACTTTTGGGCCGAAGCCATCAACACCGCGTGTCATGCATCCAATCGGCTCTACCTCCACAAGGGCTTGAACAAGACTCCATATGAGATACTCACCGGTAACAAGCCCAACCTCAAGTACTTCCAGGTATTCGGGTGTAAGTGTTTCATTCTCAAGAAAGGTGTTCAGTTGTCTAAATTTGAGGCTAGAGCTCATGAAGGCATATTTGTTGGTTATGCTACAAACTCTCATGCTTACCGTGTCCTCAATAAATCCATGGGACTTATTGAGGAGACGTGTAACGTGGAGTTTGATGAGAATAACGGCTCCCAAGTGGAGCAAAGTGGCACTTGTGATGTAGGTGATGAAATTCCTCCTCAAGCCATAAGAAGAATGGGTGTTGGTTTTATCCTACCCATTGAGGAACCCCTTGTGGACGAAGGAGAAGGACAATGCTCCACTCAAGTGGAGCCATCACCAACCCAAGGCCCACACGCTTCCGAAGAACAAAGTGAAGGCCCTCAACCTCATGAACAAGACCAAGGGCAAGATCATACTCAAGATGGTGTTGACACAGCAAGTGATGCCCAAGGTCAAGTTCTCTCCCCCGAGGAAGTTCAAGATCAAGAACAAGTTCATGACGGCGCTCAAGATGATCAAGTAACCGCTCCTCAACTCACCACCGAGGATGAATTAGAGCGTCGTGCCGCCAAGATTGCATCCAAGCTCTCCACCAAGGATCATCTCATGACGAATGTGCTTGGAAGCTTAAGAAAGGGGGTAAGCACTCGTAGACAATTAGCAAATTATTGTGAGCATCACGTGTTTGTCTCTTGTGTGGAACCCCACAAGGTCTATGAGGCGCTAGAAGATCCGAATTGGCTCAATGCCATGCACGAAGAACTCAACAACTTCGAGCGCAACAAAGTGTGGAGATTGGTGCCAAGGCCAACGGGGAACCACAATGTCATTGGAACCAAGTGGATATTCAAGAACAAGCAAGATGCCCATGGGATTATCATTTGCAACAAGGCTCGTTTGGTAGCACAAGGCTACTCCCAAGTCGAGGGTATCGACTATGGTGAAACCTTTGCTCCCGTTGCTCATCTTGAATCCATTCGCATGTTGATTGCATATGCTTCTCATCATAATTTTAAGTTACAACAAACGGATGTGAAGAGTGCTTTTCTTAATGGTCCCATTAATGAATTGGTTTACGTCAAGCAACCCCCTGGGTTCGAGGATCCCTACTTTCCCGATCATGTGTATCAACTCGATAAGGCGCTCTATGGCCTTAAACAAGCCCCACGTGCGTGGTATGACCACCTTACCGAGTTGTTACAAGACCGTGGTTTTGAAGTTGGGCTAATTGACCCCACTCTTTTTACTAAGAAGGTCAAAGGGGAGTTATTTGTGTGCCAATTATATGTTGATGATATTATCTTTGGTTCTCCTAACAAAGCTTTCAATGAGGAATTTGCCGCTCTCATGAACTCAAAGTTCGAGATGTCCTCCATGGGAGAGTTGAAGTTCTTTCTAGGGTTCGAAGTGAAGCAAAGAAGAGAAGGAACCTTCATCAATCAATCCAAATACACTCAAGACATGCTCAAGAGATTCAAGCTAAGTGACGTCAAGCCAGCTTCCACTCCAATGCCCACCAAGTGCCAACTTGACTTAGATCCCAATGGTAAAGTGGTGGATCAAAAGGTATATCGTTCCATGATTGGATCCTTGCTTTACCTTTGTGCATCTAGACCGGACATCATGTTGAGTGTGGGAATTTGTGCACGGCTTCAAGCCGCACCTAAGGAAAGTCACTATGTGGCGGTCAAACGAATCTTTCGATATTTGGCTCATACCCCAAACTTTGGCCTATGGTACCCTAGAGGATCATACTTCAAGCTTGTAGGGTACTCGGATTCCGATTGGGCGGGAGACAAAGTGGATAGGAAGTCCACTTCTGGAGGGTGCCAATTCCTTGGTTGCTCTCTGGTAAGTTGGTCTTCCAAAAAGCAAAGTTGTGTGTCTCTCTCGTCCACTGAGGCGGAGTATGTTGCCGCCGGTAGTTGTTGTGCTCAACTCCTATGGATGAGGCAAACTTTAAAGGATTACGGTGTCACTTGTGACAAAGTGCCTCTTTGGTGTGACAATGAAAGTGCCATCAAGATCTCTCTCAATCCGGTGCAACATTTCAAGACGAAGCATATTGAGATCCGGTATCACTTCATCCGGGATCACATTAGACGAGGAGAGATCGAGCTCAACTATGTCAACACTCATGACAACCTTGCAGATATTTTCACGAAGCCCTTGGATGAAGCAAGATTTCGCGAGTTAAGGCATGAGCTAAATATCATTGATTCGAGCAATGCGGCTTGAACCCTTGCACACCCTACCACGCTCAATTTGTTGTCTAGTTTAGGTGTAGGCATGGACATAGGGGGAGTGTTGTTCTCTCAATGAACTCTCCCTCCCCCCATTATGCATAAATTGATTGTGTGTTTCACATTAGCCATATTTGATGGTACTTGTGCTTCGAAGACGAGTTTTGGTCATGGACCCAAGGATAATTCTTCGCGGTGCCATACCAATTGACTCAAACATAGGTGGCCTCGGCCACCGTACTCTCTTCGGGAGGTTGGAGTTAGCCTTGTTGTTCTCGTGTTGTTTTCTCTCTTTCTATCTTTGCTCTTTGTGTTAGGTTCTCCTAGGGTGTTGTTTCTCTCCTGTTTTGTGCCCCTTCTTCCTCCCTTCGGATTGCACTCATTTGATCTTGGCTTGGGCTTAGGTGGTCGGGCGGTACAACCGGTACCACGAGCGGTTCTAGCGCTGGTACCGGGTTGTGCCGTCCCAAGGGTCTCCGTTCGGTGCTTGGGCGGTTCCACCGCACAAACCCATGGTAACCCATGTCCGGTACTACCAGTTGATGCCATGCGGTACTACCGCTGCCTCCCAGGCACCGGAAGTACCGCCTCCATCCACCGGTCTGTACCAGATGAGCGGTACAACCGCTCCCCTAAGTGGTTCTACCGGGGCGTGTGTACGGGCCTATATATACTCGACGGGGCTGAAGGGTTGTCTTTTTCCCTTCGTCCTTGTTCCTCTTCTTTTTTTCCCTAGCCGCCGGCCATCTCTACCCCTGCCCCAGAGTGCGTCTCGCGCTTCGGATCCTTGACTCTCCGTGGATTCTCTCCGTGGAGGCCTCCCGATCTCTTCCCATGGATGGTGGTGGCTCTAGTTCTCGCTCTGCTCCTTGCAAGACCAAGAAGAGGGCACGAAGGACCTTGCGCCCAGTTGTGTCTGATGATGAAGAAGAAGTTGTGATTCCCACCAAGCCCACTCACCGTGAAAAGTCTGCAGCTGCTAAGCAACGTGTGGTTATGCCGTTGCATCGTTGGAAAGCCAAGGATTGGGAGGCCTTCTGCTCAAAGAATCCGTATGAGGTTCCCATTGCTCCCCGTTGGACCACTGTTCAATTTCGGAATGAGATGTAAGTGCGGATTGTTCATGAACTCTTTGAGCACAACAAGAATAGATATGCCAAGCAGTGGACAATTGATTTTGATCATTGGAGAAACAACATGGAGTATTTTGGTGAGGCGCTAGCTCTCTGCGAGGAGTTTGATCTTGTCAAGATCATGTCAGTCAACTGTGACTTCGATGTTCAACTTATCCATCAGTTCTATGCCACGGTTCATTTTGGGGAAGATGATGCGTGCACTCTCACCTTCATGTGTTGCGATGAATTGTTTCACGTTCCCTGGAGGGCTTTCTGCAATGCTATTGGGTACGAGGATACCGGTCTGGAAGGAAGGGGTGGCATTCGCCCTCATGATTTTCCCGAGTCCATGCCTAAGGAGAAGCTTGCCCCTCTGTACATTCGGGGCCGTGGGATTATTGGAGAATCCAAGGATTTGGAGAAGGTATATGACATCATGCACCGAGTGTTCCGCAATGTGCTCTTGCCCAAGGTGGGCAATCAAGATGAGATTCATGGCTATCTGGTTGATTTGATGGTTGCTATGAAGACCATGGTGGGGACAGGGGCAACGTTTGATGTGTCAAATTGGCTGTGGCATGAGATGTACAACATGGTCATCTACCGTAAAGTCCCAATCTGCGCTCCATTTGTCATGTGCTTTCTGAACTCTGTGTGGGTCGTTCGTCGTCCTGGAGAGCTCCTCACTTCTCCAGACAACCTCACTGTTCATGAGGTCAAGCTCCTTAAGAAGAAGAAGCATGCCGAGCCTCGCTTCCCTGAACATGCTCCTGAGGATGTCTATGCTACTTCTGACGATGAGGACTTTGAGCTGGAGCCAGGGGCCCAGCCTTCGTGGGTGGCCAAACTTACTGCCAAGGTGAAGAAGACCTTTTGTCTCCAGGATGACATCCAGAAGAAGATGTATGAGGCACATGTCAATGAGAAGCTTGCACGGCGTCGCCAAATTGCAATGATGAAGCACCTCAACATGCAGGTTCAGAGTGGCTCTGAGAAGAGCATCACTCCAGAGGAGCGTTGGATCTCTACCCATAGCACCTGGACTGATGATGAAGCCCCTCCCCAGCCATCATCCTCGTTTGCAGCAGCTGACCATGCCATGGAAGAATCTGATCACGACGACGATGACGACTCTGACGATGAAGATCCAGATGCAACCGAGGAGTCAGAGGAGGACGCCTGAGCTTTGGGTCGCTAGCTTCGCTCTTTTCCTTTTTGGTGTCTTGATGCCAAAGGGGGAGAGGGTTCTATAGGTCTCGGGGATTTGCTTGGGTTTTTCTCTTGTTCTCATGTTTTGTGTTTGTTTGTGGACCTGTTTCGTTCCGTGTTGTGTGTGAGACTTGTTACTCCGTTTACCTTTCCGTTCGTAGGTCATTATCGTTATTATTGCCTCTAAGTATTATATTGTCTATCCTTTTGAGCTCAGAGTGATGAGTCTATAAAGTGATGAGTCTATAAAATCTAGGGGGAGTCTAGTCCTGAAAGTGTGCCCATGCTTTCTCTCAGCTAGTACTTGTTGGGGCACACATTCAGGGCGAGTTCCGTCTAGATTTGATTGACTTATCTCTTGCAAATCGTTTTGTTGTCATCATCCACCAAAAAGGGGGAGATTGAAAGGGCATTTCCCTACTTTATGTTTTGGATGATGATGACAACCCTCTGTGGTCTAATAGTGTGCTATATGTTTCAGGTTCTCGATGCTTAGGCTTACATCGGATTGCTATTGCCTCTCGAAGGAAAAGATCGAAGACGTGTCCTCTACGCTTTTATTTTCTTTGGTCGTAGAGTACCCATACTATCAAGAGGGAATCCTCATTAGGAAGCTCTGGGGGAATCAGTTCACGTACACTTTTCTCACCCTCTCTTTGCCTTCCTCAGGTGTGTGTAGGAAAGAGTGTTTTCCTTGTCTCTTCCCCTCTTTTCTGCTCACTGTGTCTGCCCAGCGGTTGTACCGCTCTCTGGAGCGGTTGTACCGCTAGGTCTTGTCGCTCACCAGCTTTACTCGAGCGGTTGTACCACTGCCTCCGGGCGGTGGTACCGCCACCATGCTCTGCAATAGCTGGGGCGGTGGTTCCGTCCATGCACCGCTCAAGTACCGCTCTCGCTTCTGGTTTGATGCGGTTCTTGGGCGGTAGTGGCCCGGTTGGTCAGGTCGTTCCACGATGACCAGTGCCACCGGTGGTCCGAGCGGTTCTTCCGCTCAGTACTTAGCCGCCCAAGAGCTCAAGGACATGCGATTGTTCCGGCCAGGCACCGCCCAAGTACTGGTCAAGCTCCTGTTTTGATGCGGTGGTTGTGCGGTAGCCAGGCGGTTAGTCCGGTTATTTTTCTTAACCGGTACTACCGCCCGCCTGTCTGGTTGTACCGCTTGGTAGGGTTCTGTAGTTACACCGTGAGTCCCGGTTGTACCGGGACGAGGACCGGTTGTACCGCTGCAGTGCAAAAAACGCAGTAACGGTTGGAAATGTGGGTAACTATTTAAGGGGGCTTCTCCCACCTACCACTCCCACCTTTGACCTCTCTCACTCCACCATTAATGCCCTTCAAGCTCTCTTGCCCGATCTCTCTCTCTAGCCACTCAAACTTATTGATTTGCTAGGGATTGAAGGAGGAGACCTAGATCTACACTTCCACCAAAGGATATTTGCTTCCCCCATACTTTCTGTGTGAATTTTGTTACTCTTGGGTGTTTGAGCACCCTAGACGGTTGAGGTCACCTCGGAGCCATATTCCATTGTGGTGAAGCTTCGTGGTTTTTGTTGGGAGCCTTCAATTAAGTTGTGGAGAGAGCCCCAACCTTGTTTGTAAAGGTTTGGTCGCCGCCTTCAAGGGCACCAATAGTGGAATCATGGCATCTCGCATTGTGTGAGGGCGTGAGGAGAATACGGTGGCCCTAGTGGCTTCTTGGGGAGCATTGTGCCTCCACACCGCTCCAACGGAGACGTACTTCCTCTCAAAGGGAAGGAACTTCGGCAACACATCCTCGTCTCCACCGTCTCCACTCTTGGTTATCTCGTGCCTTTATTTGAGCAAGCTTATTTGTTTCATATCTCTTGCTTGCTTGTGTACCTATCCTCGTTGCATCATATAGGTTGCTCACCTAGTTGCATATCTAGACAACCTACTTTGATGCAAAGTTTAAATTGTTAAAGAAAAGCTAAAAATTATTAGTTGCCTATTCACCCCCCCTCTAGTCAACCATATCGATCCTTTCATACGGGCCGGACACCGATGCGGGCTCTGGCCTGGCCAGAAAAATGGGCCGAGCCCGTATAAGAGCAACTCCAAAGGGCCGACCCATTTCGTCCGTTTGCGTCCGTTTGGGTCGGCGCAGACAAAAATGGTGGCCCGACGCGCCGACCCAAACCCAAATCACGTCCGCGTCGCGTCCACGTCGCGTCCGCGTCGATGCATTTGCGGCCCAAATTTGCGCCCCAAATGCGTTGGCGCGGACGCTGAACGGACGCTTTGCGCGCCTTCTCGCTATCCGCCGCGTCCCCACATGGCAGCCGCCCAACTACCCGCTGCCCACGCGGTCAACTTAATTTATGACGACGGGCCCACGCGTCAGCGACGACGCTCGTCCTTTTTTAAGCCGACCGTGTGGCGGGGCCGTCCTCATCCAAACCCGCCGTCCACATCTGCCATCCTTTGCTCCCTCGTCGCCGGCAAACCCTAACCACCACAACCACAGCGAGATGGACCTCTTCACCGGCGCCAGCGGCAGCAAGGCCAAGGGCAAGTCCCCGCCACCCCTTTCCCCTCAGAGTTCCTCCCGCCTCCGCCGGCGCCAGCACCTCGCCGGCAGAGGCAGCGCGTGAACGTGCCAGTGCACCAGGCGGAGTGGCACTGGCAATACCGCCAGCCTCTGTCGTATCCTAACGTGACGCTGCCGCACGACTGGCATTTGGATCCAGATAGGATCCCAGTGCCGGCGGCGCCGCGGACGGCTCGTGCTCACGTGGAGGTGGTGCGGCACCGGCGGGCGCTGCTGACGCCGGAGCAGCGCCGCGACCCCGCCTACGCAACCGACTCGCCCAACTGGGCGAGGTGGTTCGCCTTCGAGCACGAGGAGGCGAGGCGACGGGGCATGCGCGAGGTCGACCGGAGGTCGCCACCACCGGCGCTCGTCGCCCGCGAGGAGGACCAGGCGGCCCTTGCAGCCGTCTACCGGCAGAGCGAGGAGGACGAGCGACGCAGGGTGGAGGCGACGGAGGCGAAAGAGGAGGCTCGGTACGAGGCGGCAATGGCGCAGGCACTTGCCCTCTCCGCGGCGGGCAACGGCGTGGTGCCGCCGGTGGCCCCGCCGTCCCCCATCAAGCCGGAGCCGAAGCCGGAGCCGTCCCCCATCGAGCGCTACTCCTGGACGGGAGTAGTGCGCGAGTGGGTACGCGCGCCGCCGATCTGGATGGGAGGGACGCCGGCGCAGGAGCAGGCGTACCTCGAGCACTGGCGCAAGATCAGGGTGGCCGAGGAGCGTCGCGACGGCGAGTACCTCGAGATGCTCGAGCGCGACCTCGAGGAGGAGCAGCGCGAGGCCGAGGAGGAGGCGCGCCAGGCCGCGACTGCACAGGCGGCCGCACCCCCCCTCCCCCGCGCCGGCACTGCCTGCGCCGGCACTGCCCAACATGACGGCGCTCTGGAACACGGCGTTTGCCTGGGCCGGGCCGGCGCCGACGCTCATCGACCTCACGGACCCCGAGGACGACGACGACGCCGCCTAGGGCAGCGCGCCGCCTCGTAGTTTAGACTGTTTTTATTTTTTTTAAATGCAAATGTGGACACGTGGACTCTCGCCGGCCTTCATGACCGGCTTTAATGTTTAATTAATGTTGTTTCTCTTTTTTTAATATGCATGTGTTTATTTTTTGTTTTTGCGTCGTTAAAATGGGTTCAGGACAGCGTTGGGCGCACGCGCCAACCCAAATGTGAAAGCGGGCATTCGTGTCCGTCTGGCCGACCCAAACGAACAAAAAGCGAACGAAATCGCCGTCCGTTTGGGTCAGCCCGTTGGAGTTACTCTAATCGCCGAAATTATGCGGGTGTACGCCAGATGCGGGGTCTGCTAGAGTTGCTTTTACGTATGCGAGCATGTGCACGACGATACAATCCTAGTGGTGGTCTGGTGGAGGGGCAAACATTCTGGCAATCATCGCCGCCCGCTCCACCGCCGGAGAGCCTCCGTCACCCACCACCGTCCGTCCTCGAAGCCCATGTGCCCGGAATCTACGAGCGAACCACCCGGCGTACATGCCATGTCACGGTGCCGGGTGGAGGCGCTGCCGTTTCCAAAACTGACTGGTGGGCAGGGCGCCCGCCGTACGCGATGCTTCGACCCCCCCTCCCTGCCACTGGATACGGTACGGTTCTACTACCACCAGCAGCGCCGTGCTTTCGGTTGGTTCGTTAACACCCCGCCCTGTCACGGGATTATTGCCGAATATTCCTACCGTCGGCTAGGCGATTAACTGATTAAGCATGGGCACTATTGTGGGAAAAGGTCATCTGCAGGCAACGAGAGCGTGGCGGTGAGTGGTGACGAGGAGAGAATTATTGAGGCGCACCGGTAAGATTTGGCTGGCGGCAACTCGAAAGCGATTTGGTGTTGGGGAATCGATCGACATAAAGACGATCCGGGTGGTGAACCCCGCATGGCTGCTGCTGCTGCTGTCAAGTGCTGGACTGCTTTGGACTACTTGCAACAGTGAGAGGTCTTGTTGTACTCCTATATACAGTACGTATACGTGGTTAGCAAAGGATCCTTCGTTGTGAGTTGTGATGCCGTGATTTGCAAGGAATGCATTGCGCAATAACAGTACAGGGAACACATCAACCGCTTACCACTGGGGCCACTGGACCAGGCACATTGACTGTTGCCTGATGCCGAAGCTACCTAGCCTGCTCCAGTAGATCGCTGCATGCATGCATGGATGGACCAGTGGAGCGTGCAGGCCCGGCGGCCTCACCACCTTGAACTGTTGAACACATCTGGACCAACCACGCGTCATGCAAAAACATGCACATGTGCGTAGATAAAGCCCTTGTGCCGCAAGTGTCGGCCTGTCGGGGTGTATTACGGAGTACTACCTGTGAAAACTCACCAAACAGCTTAGCGTCCAACTAAGTGTTTTATTCGAGATTTCATGGTTCTGACGACTAAGATGTACCGGGGATCAACAACATAATCCCAGTCCCCAGAGTTGGACTGAGATGCACCGGGGATGGGCAACCCCCTTCTGGTCGCTCGCCGATCACTTCCATGCCCACTTGTGTACATGACTTAGAGCAATTTCAATGGAGTGACCCATTTCATCCATCCGTGTTTGTTTGGATTAACGCGGGTAAAAATGGTGGCTCAACGCATCAACCCAAACTCAAATCATGTCCGCTTTGTGTCCGCACCGACTCATTTGCGCGCCAAATGCGTCGGCGCGGACGCCAAACGGACACCACACGCGCCTCCTCACTGTCAGCGGCGTCCCCATCTGACGGCCGTCCAACTACCCACTGTCTACACGGTCAACTTAATTTATGACTACGGGCCCACGCGTCAGCGACGGTGGTCGCCTTTTTTAAGCCGATCGTGCGGCGGGGCCGTCCTCATCCAAACTCGCCGTCCACATCTAGACAAGCTCGCTCCCCCGTCGCCGGCAAACCCTAGCCAACCCCTAGCCAAATGGTGCTCTTCTCCGGCGCCAACAAAGGGTGCGCGTGAATGTGCCAGTGCACCAGGCGGAGTGGCACTGGCAGCACCGCGTGCCTCTGCTGTCCCCCGACGTCACCCTGCAGCACGACTGGCATCTGGATCTAGAGAGGGTCCCAGTGCCGGCGGCGCCACGGTCGGCTAGCGCGCATGCGGAAGAGGTGCGGCCCCGGTGGGCGCTGCTGACACCGGAGCAGCGCCGCGACGCCACCTACGCGTTCGACTCGCCGAACTGGAAGAGGTGGTTCGCCTTCGAGTATGAGGAGGCGAGACGACGCGGCGTGCGCGAGGTCGGGCGCAGCATGCCGCCGCCCCCGCTGGTCGTCCGCGAGGAGGACCAGGCGGCCCTTGCGGCGGTCTACCGCGAGAGCGAGGAGGACGAGCGGCGTAGAGTGAAGGCGTTGGAGGAAGAGGAGGCTCGGTACGAGGCGGCCATGGCCCTCTCTGCGGTCGGCGTCTGCGTGCTGCCGCTGGTGGCCCCGCCATCCCCTCCCCGACGCTGCGTCAAGGCCGAGCCGGAGCCGCAACCGGAGCCTGAGCTGGAGCCCGAGCCCATCAAGCGCTACTCCTGGACAAGAGGGCTGCGCGAGTGGGTCTCAGCGCCACCGGTTCGGATGGGGACGACGCCGGCGCAGGAGTAGGCGTACCTCGAGATGTGGCGCCAGTGACGGCTGGCCGAGGAGCGCCGTCGCCGCGAGTACGAGGAGATGCTCGAGCGCGACCTCGAGGAGGAGGCGCGCGAGGCCGAGGAGGAGGCGCGCCCGGTTGAGGCTGCACAGGCGGCCGCACAGCCCCCCGCGTCGTCACTACCCGCACTGATCGCACCGGAACAACCCCCCGCGCTCGCACTGCCCGCGCCAGAACAGCTGCCCGCGGCCTACATCACCGCTGCCTGGAACACGACGTTCCCCTGGACCAGCCATGCGCCGACGCTCATCGATCTCACCGACCCCGAGGACGACGACGACGCCTAGGGCGCGCTTGGCTGCGCACCGCCTCGTAGTTTAGGTTGTTTTTAATTTATTTTAATGCTACTGTGAACATGTGGACTCTCGTCGGCCTTCCTGGCCGGTTTTAATGTTTAATTAAGTTGTTTTCATTTGAAATATGCATGCGCAGATTTTTTTGTCGGCGCCGTCAAAATGGATCGGGCGAGCATTAGACGCATACGCCAATCCAAACGCGAAAGGGACGTCCGTGTTCGCCTGGCCAACCCAAACGGACAAAAAACGGACGAAATCGCCGTCCGTTTGGGTCAGCCCGTTGGAGTTGCTCTTAGTGGATCATTGCAACCACATGTTGTAAAATCTTCATCCTATCAATGAAAAGATACGCACCATCTGTGTATTGGTGGAAAAAAAATCTAACGACTAAGCTTCGAACAATTTGTTTTTGCTATCGCCCCTCATTGCATACATGTGTCATTGATAGTGAAACAACAGTCGTCTTTTAAAAAAGTGAAACAACAACTTCGAACATTTAGCATCCAGCACTACTAGGAAAAGGGCTAGTAATGGTGCATCAGTTTTGCCCACTAATGGCGCACTGCTGGTGCGCCATTAGTATCACGCCACTGGTATTTCTTACTAATGGCGCACCGAGCAGTGCGCCATTAGTATACCTCCTAGGGGACCATATTTAACCATGTGCTTTGGCATACTAATGGCGCACTGTTGGGTGATGCGCCATTAGTGTGATTATAACAGTGCGCCATTAGTGTCTTGTGTGGTGCGCCACTAGTATGAATATTAGGGATTTTTTTCATTTATGATATTTTCACAGGTTAAAAAATATTAGAGATAACATACAACACAGATCTGCTTAGCTTACATACAAGGGGCCATATGTAACGATGTTACCTACGTCCATCAGATCATATCCAACACACAAGTTTCATCATATATACATACATAGCCAACACATAGTTCCATCGTTACATATTACAAAAGTTTCACAATGTTCATTCAACACCGTTATCCATCAATTCACAAAAGTTTCACATTGATACAAAATAAAAACACAAATGCAAAAGAAGCACTCCATCCATGCAAGCTTCCGTGAATTAAATCAAATCTGCAAAATGATAAACAAGAAGTTAGAAGAAGAAGAAGAGAAGAAGAAGAAGACTAGAAGAAGAATAAGAAGAAGAATAAGAAGAATAAGAGGAAGACTATAAGCTTATTATGTAAACTTGATCATTTTGTGCTAACATAAGTAATTTTGGAGCTAACCTATAGGAAACTAAGCATATAAGCTCTAAGTTAGCATATTAGAGCCAACTTAAGTAAAATGAAGCTAACCTATGTCATTTTGGATAAGAAGAAGAATAAGAAGAAGACTATAAGCTTATTATGTAAACTTGATCATTTTGTGCTAACATAATTAATTTTGGAGCTAACCTATAGGAAACTAAGCATATAAGCTCTAAGTTAGCATATTAGAGCCAACTTAGGTAAAATGAAGATAACATATGTCATTTTGGATAAGAAGAAGAATAAGAAGAAGACTATAAGCTTATTATGTAAACTTGATCATTTTGTGCTAACATAAGTAATTTTGGAGCTAACCTATAGGAAACTAAGCATATAAGCTCTAAGTTAACATATTAGAGCCAACTTAGGTAAAATGAAGCTAACATATGTCATTTTGGATAAGAAGAAGAATAAGAAGAAGACTATAAGCTTATTATGTAAACTTGATCATTTTGTGCTAACATAAGTAATTTTGGAGCTAACCTATAGAAAACTAAGCATATTAGAGATAAATAGGTAACTAAGTATATATATATATATATATATATATATCATTTTGGAGATCTGACATACCTGACATAGTTCAGTTCTCATTGTTCTTCTCCTTCTCCTTCGTCAGCCTGATGCGCCAAGAGCGGCGAGGCGGTGGAGGCAGTGGTGGCAGCTGCGGGATGTAGTCTTCTACCACAATTGGCGTGGTCATGTCGCCCAGCTGTGGGATCGCCGGCGCCATCACCGGTGCGTGGTAATTGTCAGGCACCACTACCATCGCGAGGTCACCCTCAGCCACCACCATCTCTTGCCCATGGTCAGCCACCACCATCTCTTGCACATGGTCAGCCACCACCATCTCTTGCCCATGGTCAGCCACCACCATCTCTTGCACCTGGTCAGCCACCACCATCTCTTGCCCTTGGTCAGCCACCACCAGCGCTAGGTCATCCCCAGCCTGATGCCCGTCGTCATCCTGCAGCTCCTCATCCCCACTCTGCTCCTCTTCTCCCCCACTCCAGTCCGGATCATCCTTCTAGTTGTCTTCGCTGCTGCCAGAATCGCTGCTGCTTTCGCTAAGGCTAGAATCGCTGTTGCTTTTGCTACAGCCATAATCGCTGCTGCATTGGCTGTAGCCAGTGTCGCTGCTGCTGCTCCCATTGCTTGTCCAAATGCAACAATGACCGTTAACAATCGATGTAAGACAAAGCCAAATATGGAGGAATAAGAAGAGGCAGAACGCACTGGCATCTTCGTCTTCAGCGTAGCGCATGCGACACATAGTCTTGTTGAAAACCTTCACGATGAGCATTGTGGCGTCATCGTCGTACCTCAAGAGAAGAAAGTACCCGGTCCGCAGGTCGTAGGCACTGTAGAACTTCTCCCAGCCACGGCACAGGTACATGTGGCCCTCCTCGATCACCAACTCCATGTCCCACAGCCTGCGAACCCCGCTGCCGGCCTGTCGGAGCTTCACATTATCTGGCGGATCTTCACCTAGCATCCTCATAAAAGCGTCAGGCAGCCTCTGCAATTTGGGACAATGAATGATGTAGCAAACAACAGAGTTATCATAATGAGATGGGTGAAGGGGAGATCTCTCATTTTATATACCTGCCTCGTGGCTGATACTGAAGAAGAAAGTATGATAGTGAAGAACTCGAAAGCATCCAATTCGTACTCCGGTGAGGCAGAGCGGCGGTGGCTGCTTCTTCCCATCTCTGATAAGCACCAGAAGAGACCAATTAGTACCCTTACAACATTATAGCAGCATAAATTTTGAGCAGAAGATAATCAACATTAGTCGCAAGTACCCCATATGTCCTATTTTTAGCAAAGTCATGCTAAAATTCACGGAAAATTTCAGCATGACCTTTGCTGAAAATAGGACATATGGAGTACCCAAATTTGCCGGAATGGAAGTTAATCGACATTCCGGCAAACTCAAGGGCCTCTCGGGGACAAAACCCAGCAAACTAGCAAGATGATCATCATCTTTGCAAGTCATTACTTGTCAAATATAGAAGAAGGAACAATTTATTTGTGACATAGTTGGCCCATACAGAAGAAGCAACACCCTACACTAGCCTAAAAACAAGTGAAGTTTCACCCATATAAGAACAACTTTATAACATCAGAGAAGTTGCTATGTTTTTTCTACTGCTAGGAAAAAAATCACTCATTGGAAATGAAAATCTCAGTACCAGCATTTTGAACTTTGAAATGAAATACAGTAGTAGTATTAGTAGTATATGGAGTAGTATCTTGTCTAGTAGTAGTATTAGTTGTATATGGAGTAGCAAGTTTTGCCTCAGAGACAGCAAAAGCTATGTTTTTTCTCAATTCAGATAGCTAAGTGGAAAACCACGTCAAGTTCTGATAATCCATCTAATCTAATGAAATCTGAACTCAACCTGGTCATGGTTCATGCCCTCAGACACATCAGCACCTCAAGAATGCCATGACAAAAATGAAAAGGACCAAGACAATCACCACACAAGTGATGAAAGCACTAGCGAATCATGTTAAAGCTAACCTCTGCTTTTGATCCTCAACTATAACAACCGCATGCAGTATAGAGAAGTGTTGATGCAGGCATCAAACATTATAATGGCTGAATTTGATCTACTCCAATAATTTTCTCAAGTTACATGATTAACAAGCTTGGGCTTAGCAGTAATATTCTGAGAAAATATTTTCTTGAAGCCTGAACAACTGGCTTTCCTTTTTAAAAACAGAACCAAAACCATGACACAATCACTTGACAACATCTATTGACTACATTAGATGGATAAATTCCATATGTTGTGGAAGACCACCCTCAAGCAGACTGCTTATGACCATGGATCCTAAATGGATAAGCGTTTGGCGAGAAGACATTGTGGACAACAATATTCAGAAGCATACCTTAAGTAATATTCTTAACTATATCATCATCTTATGAAATATTATAGTCTGGTGGCTATTCTAGAAAATGCAGCAATATTGTAAACATAACTTTTAGACAAGCTAGAGAAAGAGATGAATGGATGAAAATGACACCCTCACTATTTTAAATTTAATAGAAACCACACAGGAGTTACCATCCCCAAATCTTCTTTTTTATTTATGGTCAAGTAATTGCTGAAATATTTGAAACAAAGGCCACCATTGCACCACCATTCACTGACAAACCATTAGAGCATTGTGAACAACAAATTCAGAGAAAACTCTCTTTGGCACACAAATTCAGAGTATTGTGAACAACAGAAACAACTGAATGTCCTATCATGACATGGCAACGAACTAACAAAAATTGCGCGTTCTACCAGCACACCATTAGCACAAAATTTTCTCTAATCTTACTGGACACAAAAATTTTCTTCAGTGTGTCCAGTGCTTTTTTTCAGTGTGTCCAAATCTTGCAGGTACCAAGTACTCCAATGCACATGGAGTAGTAATTACTCATGTTTGCTAGGCACTACTCCCACCATTTTTTGAACCTAATTTGACCTAAATTTGAGAGGGATTTGACCTAAACCTAGCAAAAGAGAGAAGAAGAGGGCATGGCTGGGAGGGAGGAGAGGAGGAAGAGAGGAGAAGAGAGGCAGAGGGAGGAGGGTTACCTGATCACGATGAGGTGGTGGCCGGAGCGGAGACGACAGAGGGCGGAGACGGCGAGCTTGGGGGAGGCGGGGATGGACGGCGGGGAGGTCGCGGGCTTCCTCTCCTGGTGGACGTGGGGCCTCCTCTCCTGGTGGAACTTGGGGCGGGGCGGCTCCGAGGCGAGGTAGGCGGCGCTCGGGGGGAAGGCGGGGCTCGAGGGGGAGGCGGCGAAGGGGAGAGGGAGGCGGCGGGGGCGCGTGGGCGGCTGCGGCGAGGTTAGGTCGAGTGGGGGAGGGAGAGAGTTCAAAGGGGAACAGGTGGAGTGGGGGGAGGGTTAGCAATGGCGCACCTCCCCTGGTGCGCCATAAGTACGACGACAGCAATGGCGCACCACCCCCAGGTGCGCCATTAGTACAAATTTTTTATTACAGTTCGAGCACTCAGGTTATATTCCACCTAACCGTATCCGAAACAGAACACACACACTAGCCCGACTGGTCAGCACGCAGCACACACACTGGGATTTTTTTTAAATGCTGTTTGATATTTATTTGTGTTTAAATATGTTCAAACTTGTTTAAATCATAACTAAATATCAATAGCTCAAAATTTGACAAACTTTATATGCTTTTGGGAGTAACATATATGCGGTGGCTCGTCGGCGGCGGTGGAGCGGGGGAGGGTGCGGTGGGTGCTCGTCGGCGGCGGTGGAGCGGGCGCGGGTGCGGGGGGTGCTCGTCGGCGGCGGTGGAGCGGGGAAGGGTGCGGGGGGTGCTCGTCGGCGGCGGTGGAGCGGGGACGGGTGCGGGGGGTGCTCGTCAGGGGCGGTGGAGCGGGGGAGGGTGCGGGGGGTGCTCATCGGCGACGGTGGAGCGGGGAAGGGTGCGGCGGCGGTGGAGCGTGGACGGGTGCGGGGGGTGCTCGTCGGCGGCGGTGGAGCGGGGGCGGGTGCGGGGGGTGCTCGTCGTCGGCGGTGGAGCGGGGGCGGGTGCGGGGGGTGCTCGTCGATGGCGGTGGAGCGAGGAAGGGTACACCACACATACATGCGCCATTAGTAGTTTTGCAAAAAAGTATTAAAAATAATTTTTATACTAATGGCGCGCCATGGCACAGTGCACCATTACTAGTTTGAATTAGTAATGACGCACTATGCGACGGTGCGCCATTAGTAGTTTTGCAAAAAAGTAAGAAAAATAATAATACAGTAGTGGTGCACTCAACGGTTGGTGCATCATTAGTAGTTCTAACTATTAATGGCGCACTTTGCTCGGATGCGCCATTAGTATGTTTGAAAAAATAAAAAAAACATTTTATTACTAGTGGTGCACCTTGTGCCTCGTGCGCCATTAGTGTCTTACACACTAATGGCATATCTTCACGTGGTGCGCTATTAGTAAATAGTAGTGGCGCACCACTTCTCTGGTGCGTCATTAGTGTCAATTTTATCTTTAGCCCTTTTCCTAGTAATGCAATGATAAACAAGTTTCGAATGCACGATATAGACAACCCACCCAATCAATTGCACAGCTCGAACATTATTTAAGTACACAAATTATAAGAAAAACTATTATTATTTTTAACAAAATTAAAAATGTATAACCTAATTAAAAAAATTATCAAAAGTATGACCTCGTCGGCCTTGCTCACACCAAAGAGCAAGTCTTCGATCTCGCTTAGGCCGAAAGAGAACTCTACGTCCACGCTTAGGCCGAATTGTGGTCTTTGGTTTAGCTTAGGACGAAGAGTGGCATAACTGAGCCGAAGAGCACTCTTCGGCTTTCTCTAGGCCGTAGAGTGTTTCATTGGTTTTCTCTAGGCCAAAGAATGTTCAGGGGCCCAACACTTTGTGTAAACAAGTGACCGAAGATGCATGACACAGTCTTCAGTTTCCACTAGGCGAAGAGTCCATTTTTTTTCAACACTTGTTTCTCTGTTCGGTACATCAGTTTTCCGCCTTACCAATTTAGTGTTCCTACTTTTCTTCCCGCCATCGTTCCTGCTCTACATTCCATCCACCCTTTCCCGCCATCCTTTTCGCTAAATTTCCCCACCAACCTTTACCCTCATTCTATAAAAATCTCCCCTCGCCTCTTGTCTTCTGCATCTTTCCTTAGCATTTTTTTTAGTAATGTCAGGGACAATTCCCGCGGTTTTACTCCACCGATGTCTCTTTGTTTTTGTGCAATGCCGTCAGAAATGAGATGCCTATTAGGGGTTGTGTGCATTTTGAAGAATTAGTTAGTAGTGATATGTTGGGAAACGTAGCATGCAATTTCAAAACAATTCCTACGATCACACAAGATATATCTAGGAGATGGATAGCAACGAGAGGGGGAGAGTGTGTCCACGTACCCTCGTAGACCGAAAGCGAAAGCGTTAGGTTAACGTGGTTGATGTAGTCGAACGTCTTCACGATCCAACCGATCTAGTACCGAACGTACGACACCTCCGAGTTCAGCACACGTTCAGCTCGATGACGTCCCTCGAACTCTCGATCCAGCAGAGGGTCGAGGGAGAGTTCCGGCAACATGACAGCGTGGTGACAGTGATGGTGATGTGATCCGCGCAGGGCTTCGCCTAAGCACTACGACGCTATGACCGGAGGAGTAAACTATGGAGGGGGGCACCACATACGGCTAAGAGAACCATTGATGTGTCTTGGGATGCCCCCTGCCCCCGTATATAAACGAGGGGACGAGTAGGCGGCGGCCGGCCAGGAGAGGCGTCATGGGGGGAGTCCTACTAGGACTCCATCACACATCCATCTTGCATCATGCTTTTATATCGATATTTATTGCATTATGGGTTGTTATTACACATTATGTCACAATACTTATGCCTATTCTTTCTTATTTTGCAAGGTTTACACGAAGAGGGAGAATGCCGACAGCTGGAATTCTGGGCCAGAAAAGGAGCAAATATGAGAGACCTATTCTGCACAACTCCAAAAGTCCTGAAACTCCACGAAAGTCAGTTTTGGAATATATAAAAAATATTGGGCGAAGAAAGCACCAGAGGGGGGCCACCCACCATCCATGAGGGTGGGGGGCGCGCCCTACCCCCCTGGGCGCACCCCCTTGTCTCGTGGCCCCCCTGGCAGGCCTCCGGTGCCCATCTTTTGCTATATGAAGTCTTTCGCCCTGGAAAAAATAAGGAGGAAGCTTTCGGGACGAAGCGCCACTGTCTCGAGGCGGAACCTTGGCGGAACCAATTTATGGCTCCGGCGGAACTGTTATGTCGGGGAAACATCCCTTCGGGAGGGGGAAATCGTCACCATCGTCATCACCAACGATCCTCTCATCGGGAGGGGGTCAATATCCATCAACATCTTCACTAACACCATCTCCTCTCAAACCCTAGTTCATCTCTTGTATCCGATCTTTGTCTCAAAACCTCAGATTTGGAATATTATATGGTGGATCATTGTAGTTGACTAGTAGGGTTGACTACACCTTGTAGTTGATGCTAGTTGGTTTATTTGGTGGAATATTATATTTTCAGATCCTTTATGCATATTAATACCCCTTTGATTATGAACATGAATATGATTTGTGAGTAGTTACGTTTGTTCCGAAGGACATGGGAGAAGTCTTGCTATAAGTAGTCATGTGAATTTGGTATTTGTTCGCTATTTTGATGAGATGTATGTTGTCTTTCCTCTAGTGGTGTCATGTGAACGTCGACTACATGACACTTCACCATTGTTTGGGCCTAGGGGAAGGCATTGGGAAGTAATAAGTAGATGATGGGTTGCTAGAGTGATAGAAGCTTAAACCCCAGTTTATGCATTGCTTCGTATGGGGCTGATTTGGATCCATATGTTCCTTGCTATGGTTAGGTTTACCTTAATACTTCTTTTGTAGTTGCGGATGCTTGCAAGAGGGGTTAATCATAAGTGGGATGCTTGTACAAGTAAGGACAATAGCCAAGCACCGGTCCATCCACATATCAAATTATCAAAGTAACGAACGCGAATCATATGAGCGTGATGAAAAGTAGCTTGACGATAATTCCCATGTGTCCTCGGGAGCGCTTTCCTTTATATAAGAGTTTGTCCAGGCTTGTCCTTTGCTACAAAAAGGATTAGGCCACCTTGCTGCACCTTGTTTACTTTTATTACTTGTTACCCGTTACGAATTACCTTATCACAAAACTATCTGTTACCGATAATTTCAGTGTTTACAGAGAATACCTTACTGAAAACCGCTTGTCATTTTGTTCTGCTCCTCGTTGGGTTCGACACTCTTACTTATCGAAAGGACTACGATAGATCCCCTATACTTTTGGGGTCATCAAGACTCTTTTTTGGCGTCGTTGCCGGGGAGTGAAGCGCCTTTGGTAAGGAAAACTTTATATAGTGTGCTGAAATTTACTGTCACTTGTTACTATCGAAAGTAATCCTTTGAGGGGCTTGTTCGGGGTATCTTCACCCCTACCAGTAGAGCAAAGAGTTGCTCCTCAACCTACTGAACCTACTAAAAATGTTTACTTTGAAATTCCTTCGGGTATGATAGAGAAACTGCTAACTAATCCTTTTACAGGAGATGGAACATTACATCCCGATTTGCACCTAATCTATGTGGATGAAGTTTGTGGATTATTTAAGCTTGCATGTATGCCCGATGATTTTATCAAGAAGAATTTCTTCCCTTTATCTTTGAAGGGAAAGGCATTGACATGGTTTAGGCTATGCGATGATATTGGATCATGCAACTACAACCGATTGAAATTAGAATTTCATTAGAAGTTTTATCCTATGCATCTGGTTCACCGTGATCGTAATTATATATATAATTTTTGGCCTCACGAAGGAGAAAGCATTTCTCAAGGTTGGGGGAGGCTTAATTCAATGTTATATTCATGCCCCAATCATGAGCTCTCAAGAGAAATTATTGTTCAAAATTTTTATGCTCGGCTTTCTCTCAATAATCGCTCCATGCTCGATACTTCTTGTACTGGTTCTTTTATGATGAAGACTATTGAATTCAAATGGGATTTATTGGAAAGAATTAAACGCAACTCTGAAGATTGGGAACTCGACGAAGGTAAGGAGTCAGGTATAACACCTAAGTTTGATTGTGTTAAATCTTTTATGGATACCGATGCTTTTTGTGAATTTAGCACTAAATATGGACTTGACTCTGAGATAGTAGCTTCTTTCTGTGAATCATTTGTTACTCATGTTGATCTCCCTAAGGAGAAGTGGCTTAAATATCATCCTCCCATTGAAGTAAAAGTATTTGAACATATTAAAGTTGAAGAAAAGACTATCACGTATAATGTTGATCCTATTGTTCCTCCTGCTTATATTGAGAAACCACCTTTCCCTGCTAGAATAAAGGATCATGCTAAAGCTTCAAATGTGGTTTGTAAGAGTAATACTAGAACACCTACACCCTCTGAGCAAATTAAAGTTGAACCTAGTATTGCTATGGTTAAAGATCTCTTGGTCGATAGTATTGATGGCCATGTTATTTACTTCTGTGATGAAGCTGCTAGAATTGCTAGACCCAATACTAAAAATAAACATAGACCTGTTGTAGGCATGCATGTTATTTCTGTTAAAATAGGAGATCACTGTTATCATGGTTTATGTGATATGGGTGCTAGTGCAAGTGCAATACCTCATTCTTTATACAAAGAAATTATGCATGATATTGCACCTGCCGAGATAGAAGATATTGATGTCACTATTAAGCTTGCCAATAGAGATACTATTTCACCAGTTGGGATTGTTAGAGATGTTGAAGTCTTGTGTGGGAAAATTAAATATCCTAGTGATTTTGTTGTTCTTGCTTCCCCACAAGATGACTTTTGTCCCATTATATTTGGTAGACCCTTCTTGAATACTATTAATGCTAAGATAGACTGCAAAAAGGATATTGTTTCTCTGTTGGTTTAGGGGGTTTGTCTCATGATTTTAATTTGCTAAATTTCATAGACAACCCCATGATAAAGAATTGCCTAGTAAAGATGAAATTATTGGTCTTGCTTCTATTGCCGTGCCTCCTAATGATCCTTTAGAACAATATTTGCTAGACCATAGAAATGATATGTTTATGAATGAAAGAAGGGAAATAGATGAAGTATTCTTTAAACAGGGACCTATTTTGAAACACAATTTGCCTGTTGAAATTCTAGGGGATCCTCCTCCACCCAAGGGTGATCCCGTGTTTGAGCTTAAACCATTGCCTGATACTCTTAAATATGCTTATCTTGATGAAAAGAAGATATATCCTGTCATTATCAGTGCTAACCTTTCAGAGTAGGAAGAAGAGAAATTATTGAAAACTCTGAAGAAGCACCGTGCTGCTATTGGATATACTCTTGATGATCTTAAGGGTGTTAGTACCACTCTATGCCAGCACAAAATAAAATTGGAGAAAGATGCTAAACCGGTTGTTTATCACCAACGATGGTTAAATCCTAAGATGAAAGAAGTGGTAAGAAATGAAATACTAAAGCTTCTGGTGGCAGGTATAATTTATCCCGTTGCTGACAGTCAGTGGGTAAGTCATGTCCATTGTGTCCCTAAGAAGGGAGGTATTACTGTCATCCCTAATGATAAAGATGAATTGATCCCACAAAGAATTATTACGGGTTATAGAATGGTAATTGATTTCCGCAGATTGAATAAAGCTACTAGAAAAGATCATTACCCTTTACCTTTTATTGATCAAATGCTAGAAAGATTACCCAAACACACACATTTTTTGCTTTCTAGACGGTTATTCTGGTTTCTCTCAAATACCTGTGTCAAAAGAGGATCAGGAAAAGACCACTTTCACTTGCCCTTTCGGTACCTTTGCTTATAGACGCATGCCTTTTGGTTTATGTAATGCACCTGCTACCTTTCAAAGATGTATGGCTGCTATATTCTCTGACTTCTGTTAAAAGATTGTTCAAGTTTTCATGGATGGTTTCTCCATTTACGGAACTTCTTTTGATGATTGCTTAAGCAACCTTGATCGAGTTTTGCAGAGATGTGAAGAAACCAATCTTGTCTTGAACTGGAAGAAGTGCCACTTTATGGTTAATGAAGGTATTGTCTTGGGTCATAAAATTTCTGAAAGAGGTATTGAAGTTGATAAAGCTAAAGTTGATGCTATTGAAAAGATGCCGTGTCCTAAGGACATTGAAGGTATAAGAAGTTTCCTTGGTCATGCCGGTTTTTATATGAGGTTCATTAAAGACTTGTCAAAAAATTCTAGGCCTCTCACTAATCTCTTACAAAAAAATGTTCCTTTTGTCTTTGATGATGATTGTCTAGAAGCATTTGAAATACTTAAGAAAGCCTTGATTTCTGCACCTATTGTTCAGCCTCCTGATTGGAATTTACCCTTAAATTATGTGTGATGCTAGTGATTATGCTATAGGTGCTGTTCTAGGACAAAGAGTTGATAATAAATTAAATGTTATCCAATATGCTAGTAAAACTCTAGACAGTGCCCAGAGAAATTATGCTACTACTGAAAAGGAATTTTTAGCAGTTGTATTTGCTTGTGATAAGTTTAGACCTTACATTGTTGATTCTAAAGTAATTGTTCACACCGATCATGCTGCTATTAAATATCTTATGGAAAAGAAAGTTGCTAAACCTAGACTTATTAGATGGGTTCTCCTACTACAAGAATTTGATTTGCATATTATTGATAGAAAGGGAGTTGAGAACCCCGTTGCAGACAACTTATCTAGGTTAAAGAATATTCTTGATGACCCACTACCTATTGATGATAGCTTTCCTGATGAACAATTAGTTGTCATAAATGCTTCTCGTACTACGCCATGGTATGCTGATTATGCTAATTACATTGTTGCTAAATTTATACCACCTAGTTTCACGTATCAGCAAAAGAAAAAGTTTTTCTATGACTTAAGACATTACTTCTGGGATGACCCACACCTTTATAAAGAAGGAGTAGATGGTGTTATTAGACGTTGTGTACCTGAGCATGAATAGGAACAGATCCTACACAAGTGTCACTCTGAGGCTTATGGAGGACACCACGCTGGAGATAGAACTGCACATAAGGTATTGCAATCCGGTTTTTATTGGCCTACTCTTTTCAAGGATGCGCGTAAGTTTGTCTTGTCTTGTGATGAGTGTCAAAGAATTGGTAATATCAATAGACGTCAAGAAATGCTTATGAATTATTCACTTGTTATTGAACCATTGGATGTTTGGGATTTTTATTATATGGGATTGTTTCCTTCCTCTAATGGGTATACACATATTTTAGTTGCTATTGATTACGTTACTAAGTGGGTAGAAGCTATTCCAACTAGTAGTGCTGATCATAACACCTCTATTAAGATGCTTAAAGAAGTTATTTTTCCGAGGTTTGGAGTCCCTAGATATTTAATGACTGATGGTGGTTCACATTTTATTCATGGCGTGTTTCGTAAAATGCTTGCTAAGTATGATGTTAATCATAGAATTGCATCTCCATATCACCCACAGTCTAGTGGTCAAGTAGAACTGAGTAATAGAGAGCTTAAATTAATTTTGCAAAAGACTGTTAATAGATCTAGAAAGAATTGGTCCAAGAAACTTGATGATGCATTATGGGCCTATAGAACTGTAGATAAAAATCCTATGGGTATGTCTCCGTATAAAATGGTTTATGGAAAAGCATGTCACTTACCTCTCGAACTAGAACATAAGGCATATTGGGCCATTAAAGAGCTCAACTATGACTTCAAACTTGTCGGCGAGAAGAGATTATTTGACATTACCTCACTTGTTGAGTGGAGAACCCAGGCCTATGAAAATGCCAAACTGTTTAAAGAAAAGGTTAAAAGATGGCATAACAAAAGGATACAAAAACGTGAGTTTAATGTAGGTGATTATGTATTGTTATACAACTCTCGTTTAAGATTTTTTGCAGAAAAACTTCTCTCTAAATGGGAAGGTCCTTACATTATCGAGGAGGTCTATCGTTCCGGTGCCATAAAGATTAACAACTTCGAAGGCACAAATCCGAGGGTGGTGAACGGTCAAAGAATCAAACATTATATCTCAGTTAATCACATAAATGTTGAATCTAATGTTATTGACACCGTAACCCCGAAGGAGTATATAAGGGACACTTTCCAGAACGTTTCAGACTCCGAAAAGGAATAGGTATGTGGTATGGTAAGTAAACCAACTCCAAAACAGTTCTAATAGCAATTTTTCTCTGTCTTGGAATATTTAAGAAAATAGGAAAATAAGAAGTAGTCCGGAAAGGATACGAGACATCCACGAGGGTGGAGGGCGCGCTCCCTGCCTCGTGGGCACCTCGTGTGCCCTCCGAACTCTGTTTTCTTGCATGGTACTTCTTTTGGTCGGTAAAAATTCATTATATAATCTCCCGAAGGTTTTGACCACCGTACCACGCTATTATCCTGTGTTTTTGTTTCGAGCTGTTTTCTGCCAGAGTTGTCAAGGCCAGGCATCATGTCGCCCCCCTCCTCTAATAATGAGGGCGATGATGCTTGGCTAATGAAGATAGAGCTGAAGACAGAAGAACCCGGGGAGATCAACAAGGATGATGGGATCAAGAAGGCCACGGAGGATCAAGCTCCGGCAGCAGCAGAAGAAGAAGACATCCTTCAACCTCATTACAATCCTCTTACCCCTACTGAAATTGAAGCTTTCAAGATGATTGAAATAGTTCGGGTGCAGAACAAGTATCTAACTCATGAAAATATTCTGTTGCAAGAGCATATCACCGCATTCAAGGGCATTATTCGTAAGTTGGAGCACCTCCTACACTCGATGTTGGACGACAAGCCTAAATCATCAACAACTCCATCATCACCACCTCCGAAGAAAGAGACATAAATACATGGGTATGGGCACTCCCCTTGGCAACTGCCAAGCTTGGGGGAGTGCCCCGGTATCGTATCACCATCACACTTCTATCTTTACCGTTTTCTTAGTTCGATCCTTTTGGTTATATCTTGATCTAGTAGAATAGAGTTTAGTATGATCCTGCTTTGAGTTTTGCTTTATGATCCTTCTATGTAATCGAGTCTGTGAGCTATATATAATAAAGATTAGTTTTGAGTCAAGGGCTTGGTTATCTTGCTATGATCTTGAAAAAAGGGGGAGAAATAATAAACAGAAATAAAGAGATCATATTGATCTTATGGAGAGTAATGACTTCACATATAAAGAGTATGATGAACAAAAGTTGTTGAGAGTTGACAAACATAGTTTTAGTCATCGCTACAATTAATAGGAAGTAATAAAGAAATGGAGGTTTTCACATATAAATATATTGTCTTGGACATCTTTTATGATTGTGAGCACTCATTAAAATATGACATGCTAAAAAGTTGATGTTGGACAAGGAAGACAACGTAATGGGTTATGTTTACTTACATCCGAAATAAATTATATTGTTATGGATCATCCAACATGTTGATCTTGCTTTTCCCCCTCATGCTAGCCAAATTCTTTGCACCAAGTAGAGATACTACTTATGCTTCCAAATATCCTTAAACCCAGTTTTGCCATGAGAGTCCACCATATCTACCTATGGATTGAGTAAGATCCTTCAAGTAAGTTGTCATTGTTGCAAGCAATAAAAATTGCTCTCTAAATATGTATGATCTATTAGTGTGGAGAAAATAAGCTTTATACGATCTTGTGATGTGGAAGAACTAAAAGCGACGGACTGCATAATAAAGGTCCATGTAACAAGTGGCAATATAAAGTGACGTTCTTTTGCATTAAGATTTCATGCATGCAACCATAAAAACTCATGACAACCTCTTCTTCCCTCTGCGAAGGGCCTATCTTTTATTTTTGTCTTATACTTTATACAAGAGTCATGGTGATCTTAACCTTTCCTTTTTACATTTTATCCTTTGGCAAGCACTATGTGTTGGAAAGATCCTGATATACATAGCTAATTGGATGTGGGTTTTCATAAACTATTATTGTTGACATTACCCTTGAGGTAAAAGGTTGGGAGGCAAAACTATAAGCCCCTATCTTTCTCTGTGTCCGATTAAAACTTCATACCCATAAGTATTTCATGAGTGTTAGCATTTGTGAAAGACTAAATGATAGTTGAGTATGTGGACTTGCTGAAAAGCTCTTATATTGACTCTTTCCGATGTTATGATAAATTGCAATTGCTTCAATGACTGAGATTATAGTTTGTTAGTTTTCAATGAAGTTTCTGATTCATACTTCACATTATGAATAAGATTGTTACTTTAGCATAAGAAATCATATGACAATATATATATATATGTTGTTCTAAGAATGATCATGATGCCCACATGTCCGTATTTTATTTTATCGACACCTCTATCTCTAAACATGTGGACATATTTTTCGATATCGGGTTCCGCTTGAGGACAAGCGAGGTCTAAGCTTGGGGGAGTTGATACGTCCATTTTGCATCATGCTTTTACATCGATATTTATTGCATTATGGGCTATTATTACACATTATGTCACAATACTTATGCCTATTCTCTCTTATTTTGCAAGGTTTACACGAAGAGGGAGAATGCCAGCAGCTGGAATTTTGGGCTGGAAAAGGAACAAACATTAGAGATCTATTCTGCAGAACTCCAAAAGTCCCGAAACTCCACGAAAGTCAGCTTTGGAATATATAAAAAATATTGGGTGAAGAAAGAACCAGAGGGGGGCCACCCACCATCCACGAGGGTGGGGGGCGCGCCCTACCCCCTGGGCGCGTCCCCTGTCTCGTGGGCCCCTTGGCAGGCATGCGGTGCCCATCTTTTGCTATATGAAGTATTTCGCCCTGGAAAAATAAGGAGGGAGCTTTTGGACGAAGCGCTGCTGTCTCGAGGCGGAACCTTGGCGGAACCAAACCAATCTAGGGCTCCGGCGGAGCTGTTCTGCCGGGGAAACATCCCTCCGGGAGGAGGAAATCGTTACCATCGTCATCACCATCGATCCTCTCATCGGGAGGGGGTCAATCTCCATCAACATCTTCACCAGCACCATCTCCTCTCAAACCCTAGTTCATATCTTGTATCCGATCATTATCTCAAAACCTCAGATTGGTACCTGTGGGTTGCTAGTAGTGTTGATTACTCCTTGTAGCTGATGCTAGTTGGTTTATTTGGTGGAAGATTATATGTTCAGATCCTTTGTGCATATTAATACCCCTCTGATTATGAACATGAAAAATGATTTGTGAGTAGTTACGATTGTTCCTGAGGACATGGGAGAAGTCATGCTATAAGTAGTCATGTGAATTTGGTATTCGTTCGATATTTTGATGAGATGTATGTTGTCTTTCCTCTAGTGGTGTCATGTGAATGTCGACTACATGACACTTCAGCACTGTTTGGGCCCAGGGGAAGGCATTGGGAAGTAATAAGTAGATGATGGGTTGCTAGAGTGACAGAAGCTTAAACCCCAGTTTATGCGTTGCTTCGTAAGGGGCTGATTTGGATCCATATGTTTCATGCTATGGTTAGGTTTACCTTAATACTTCTTTTGTAGTTGCGGATGCTTGCAAGAGGGGTTAATCATAAGTGGGATGCTTGTCCAAGTAAGGGAAGTACCCAAGCACCGGTCCACCCACATATCAAATTATCAAAGTAACGAACGTGAATCATATGAGCGTGATGAAAAGTAGCTTGACGGTAATTCCCATGTGTCCTCGGGAGCGCTTTCCTTTATATAAGAGTTCGTCCAGGCTTGTACTTTGCTACAAAAAGGATTGGGCCACCTTCTGCACCTTGTTTACTTTTATTACTTGTTACCCGTTATGAATTACCTTATCACAAAACAATCTGTTACCGATAATTTCAGTGCTTGCAGAGAATACCTTACTGAAAACCGCTTGTCATTTCCTTCCGCTCCTCGTTGGGTTCGACACTCTTACTTATCGAAAGGACTATGATAGATCCCCTATACTTGTGGGTCATCAGTCCACTCCTAGTAGGATTCGCCCCCTCCCCCTTTTCCTTTCTTCACCGGAGGGGAAAAGGAAGGAGGAGGAGAGGGAGAGGGAAAGGGGGGCGCCGCCCCCTCCCATAGTCCAATTCGAGCTGCCATGGGGGGCACCCCTTGCGGCCCTCCTCTCTCTCCACTAAGGCCCATCTAGGCCCAATAAGTTAGTGGCTCGCTCCATTGTTCTGAAGAACGGAGTCTTAGTCATCTTTCCCATGACGCATAGTTCGCAAGCATCAAATGATTCATAATCAAGTGATTCCAAAAGTTCATCTGCATGGAGTTTCTTCATGTGCTTTACACCAATATTGTTGGGGAACGTAGCAATAATCCAAAAAAATTCCTACGTGTCACCAAGATCAATCTAGGAGATGCTAGCAACGAGAGAGAGGGAGTGCATCTTCATACCCTTGAATATCGCTAAGCAGAAGCGTTGCAAGAACGCGGTTGGTGGAGTCATACATGCGGCGATTCAGATCACGGTCGATTCCGATCTAAGCGTCGAACAACGGCGCCTCTGCGTTCAACACACGTACAGCCCGGGGACGTCTCCTCCTTCTCGATCCAGCAGGGGGGGGGGGGAGAAGTTGAGGGAGAACTCCGACAGCACGATAACATGGTGGCGATGGAGCTCGTGGTTCTCCGGCAGAGCTTCGCCACGCGCAACGGAGGAGGAGGTGTTGGAGAGGGGGAGGGCTGCGCCAGGGGAAGGGGAGCGGCTTCCCTCCCACCCCCACTATATATAGGGTCAAGGGACAGGGGGCCGGCCCCCCTAGATGCATCTAGAGGGGGGCGGCGGCCAAGGGGGAGGCTTGCCCCCCACTAGTAGAAAACAGGGCTATGGTCCAGGCCGGCTCAGCCCATTAGTCCCGGTTTAGTCTAGAACCGGGACGAATGTGAGCATTGGTCCCGGTTCGTGCGGCTAAGGCATTAGTCCCGGTTCACTCGGGCCCTTTAGTCCCGGTTTAAGACATGAACCGGGACTAAAGGGTGCGATGACCTTTAGTCCCGATTCGTGCCTCAAACCGGGACTAAAGATTAGACCTTTAGTCCCGGTTTGAGGCACGAACCGGGACTAATGGGGTTGAGACCTTTAGTCTCGGTTCGTGCCACGAACCGGTACTAAAGGTCCCATTTTCAAACTCTACCCCCCCGTGGATCGCCTTTTCAGTTTTAAAAAAAATAAAAGAAAATAATGGAAATGTCAAAAAAAAGAAAATAAGTTTCTCATGTGATATGTGGTCTAGTTGGGAAAATTTGCAAATGTGAATTTTGACTTTATTTGCAAAATCTCTCTGAAATTTGTAAAAATGGGCATAACTTTTGCATACTAACTCGGATGAAAAAGTTTTTTATATGAAAAATCATCTACTCGAAAAGTTACATCCAAATTTAATTGGGGGTACCCCGTTAAACATTTTCAAAATCCTCAAAAACCTAATAGAAAAAAAGTTACGGGGCTTTTAAGATCTAGAGTGGAAAAAATTGAAAAATATTCAAACAGTGGGCAAACTGTGGTCAAACAATGGTCAAACTAATTATTCTAGAATATTAGTGTTACTAAATAATTATTTTAGTTATTTCAACTTTGGTCAAATCTGGTCAAACTGTGGTCAAACAATGGTCAAACTAATTATTCAAGAAATATTAGTGTTACTAAATAATTATTGTTTTTTAAAACAATAGTTTCAAACTCAAATAGTGAAATGTGTCACTTCATGCTCAAGCAAAATTCCTGAAGGTTAATAGGATTGACATCTTACTATTGTCAGGAAAACAACAAGTGCAGACTTGGAGTGAGGGAGAATAGAACTCGGAAGTTAAGCGTGCTTAGGCTGGGGGAGTGGGAGGATGGGTGACCGTTCGGGAAGTTAGATGATTTGGAATGATGAGGGGTGATTAGAGGATAAATTGAGAAGTGATGAGGGGTGGTGATTACAGACTAGAGGTTAAAATAATTCAGAAGTTTGAAAATAAAAAAAAATTCAAAAAAATTTTCAATTTTTTTTTCAAAAAAAATCATAAAATTTCCTTTAGTCCCGGTTGGTGTTACCAACCAGGACTAAAGGTGGAGCTCCACGTGGCCGCGCCCTTTAGTCCCGGTTCTGGATTGAACCAGGACTAAAGGGAGAGGCATTAGTACCGACACTTTAGTCCCGATTCAGGAACCGGGACTAAAAGCCCTTACGAACCGGGACTATAGGCCCTTTTTCTACCAGTGCCCTAAGCTAGGTGGGGGGTGCCCCCTCTAGGGTTTCCCCCAACCCTAGGCGCATGGGCCCTAGGGGGGAGTTGGCACCCAACCCACCTAGGGGCTGGTTCCCCTCTATATTCAGCCCATAGGGCCCTCTGGGGCAGGTGGACCCTCTTGGTGGACTCTCGGAACCCCTTCGGTGGTCCCGGTACAATACCAGTAACCCCCGAACACTTCCGGCGACCGAATCAGGACTTCCCATATATAAATCTTCATCTCCGGACCATTCCGAAACTCCTCGTGACGTCCGGGATCTCATCTGGGACTCTGAACAACCTTCGGTAACCACATACTATTTCCCATAACAACTCTAGCGTCACCGAACCTTAAGTGTGTAGACCCTACGGGTTCGGGAACCATGCAGACATGACCGAGACATCTCTCCAGCCAATAACCAATAGCGGTATCTGGATACCCATGTTGGCTCCCACATGTTCCACGATGATCTCATCGGATGAACCATGATTTCGGGGATTCAATCAATCCCGTATACAATTCCCTTTGTGCATCGGTATGTTACTTGCCCGAGATTTGATCGTCGGTATCTCTATACCTCGTTCAATCTCGTTACCGGCAAGTCTCTTTACTTGTTCCGTAACGCATGATCCCGTGGCTAACTCCTTAGTCACATTGAGCTCATTATGATGATGCATTACCGAGTGGGCCCAGAGATACCTCCCCGTCATACAGAGTGACTAATCCCAGTCTCAATTCATGCCAACCGAACAGATACTTTCGGAGATACCTGTAGTGCACCTTTATATCCACCCAGTTACATTGTGACGTTTGGTACACCCAAAGCATTCCTACGGTATCCGGGAGTTGCACAATCTCATGGTCTAAGGAAATGATACTTGACATTAGAAAAGCTTTAGCAAACGAACTACACGATCTTGTGATATGCTTAGGATTGGGTCTTGTCCATCACATCATTCTCCTAATGATGTGATCCCATTATCAATGACATCCAATGTCCATGGTCAGGAAACCATGACCATCTATTGATCAATGAGCTAGTCAACTAGAGGCTTACTAGGGACATATTATGATATATGTATTCACACATGTACTACGGTTTCCGGTTAATACAATTATAGCATGAACAATAGACAATTATCATGAACACGGAAATATAATAATAACCACTTTATTATTGCTTCTAGGGCATATTTCCAGTAGTCTCCCACTTGCACTAGAGTCAATAATCTAGTTACATTGTGATGAATCGAACACCCATAGAGTTCTGGTGTTGATCAAGTTTTGCTCGGGGAAGAGATTTAGTCAACGGATCTGCGACATTCAGATCCGTATGCACTTTACAAATATCTGTGTCTCCACCCTGAATATATTCATGAATGGAGTTGAAGCGGCGCTTGATATGCTTGGTCTTCTTGTGAAACCTGGGCTCCTTGGCAAGGGCAATAGCTCCAGTGTTGTCACAGAAGAGAGTCATTGGGCCCGACGCATTGGGGATAACTCCTAGGTTGGTGATGAACTCCTTCATCGAGACTGCTTCCTGTGCTGCCTCCGAGGCTACTATGTACTCCGCTGCACATGTAGATCCCGCCACGACACTTTGCTTCCAACTGCACCAGCTGACTGCCACAGCATTCAAAATGTACACATATCCGATTTGTGACTTGGAGTCATCCAGATCTGTGTTGAAGCTAGCATCGACGTAACCCTTTACGACGAGCTCTTTGTCACCTCCATAAACGAGAAACATATCCTTAGTCCTTTTCAGGTACTTTAGGATATTCTTGACCGTTGTCCAGTGTTCCATGCTGGGATTACTTTGGTGCCTCCTTACCAAACTTATGGCAAGGTTCATATCAGGTCTGGTACACAACATGGCATACATAATAGACCCTATGGCTGAGGCATAGGGGATGACACTCATCTTTTCTCTATCTTCTGCCGAGGTCGGGCATTGAGCCGTGCTCAATTTCACACCTTGCAATACAGGCAAGAACCCCTTCTTGGACTGATCCATATTGAACTTCTTCAATATTTTGTCAAGGTATGTGCTTTGTGAAAGACCAATGAGGTGTCTCGATCTATCTCTATAGATCTTGATGCCTAATATGTAAGCAGCTTCTCCAAGGTCCTTCATTGAAAAACACTTATTCAAGTAGGCCTTTCTGCTTTCCAAAAATTCTATATCATTTCCCATCAATAGTATGTCATCCACATATAATATGAGAAATGCTACAGATCTCCCACTCACTTTCTTGCAAACACAGGCTTCTCCATAAGTCTGCATAAACCCAAACGCTTTGATCATCTCATCAAAGCGAATGTTCCAACTCCGAGATGCTTGCACCAGCCCATAGATTGAGCGCTGGAGCTTGCATACCTTGTCATCATGCTTAGGATCGACAAAACCTTCCGGCTGCATCATATACAATTCTTCCTTAAGGAAACCAATAAGGAATGCTGTTTTGATGTCCATTTGCCATTTCTCATAATCATAGAATGCGTCAATTGCTAAAATGATTTGGACGGACATCAGCTTCGCTACGGGTGAGAAGGTCTCATCGTAGTCAACCCCTTGAACTTGTCGATAACCCTTAGCGACAAGCCGAGCCTTATAGATGGTCACATTACCATCCGCTAAGTCTTCTTCTTAAAGATTCATTTATTTTCTATGGCTTGCCGATCATCGGGCAACTCTGTCAAAGTCCATACTTCATTTTCATACATGGATCCTATCTCGGATTTCATGGCTTCAAGCCATTTGTTGGAATCTGGGCTCACCATCGCTTCTTCATAGTTCGAAGGTTCACCGTTGTCTAACAAAATGATTTCCAAGACAGGGTTGCCGTACCACTCTGGTGCGGAACGTGTCCTCGTGGACCTACAAAGTTCAGTAGCAACTTGATCCGAAGTTTCATGATCATCATCATTAAATTCCTCTCTAGTCGGTGCAGGCACCACAGAAACATCTTCCTGAGCTGCGCTACTTTCCGGTTCAAGAGGTAGTACCTCATCAAGTTCTACTTTCCTCCCACTTACTTCTTTCGAGAGAAACTCTTTTTCTAGAAAGGATCCATTCTTGGCAACAAAGATCTTGCCTTCGGATCTGAGGTAGAAGGTATACCCGATAGTTTCCTTAGGGTATCCTATGAAGATGCATTTTCCAACTTGGGTTCGAGATTTTTAGGTTGAAGTTTCTTGACATAAGCATTGCATCCCCAAACTTTCAGAAATGACAGCTTAGGTTTCTTTCCAAACCATAATTCATACGGTGTCGTCTCAATGGATTTTGACAGAGCCCTATTTAAAGTGAACGTGACAGTCTCTAAAGCATAACCCCAAAATGATAGCGGTAGATCGGTAAGAGACATCATAGATCGCACCATATCCAATAGAGTGCGATTACGACATTCAGACACACCATTTTGCTAAGGTGTTCCACGCGGCGTGAGTTGTGAAACAATTCCACATTTCCTTAAGTGTGTGCCAAACTCGTGACTCAAGTATTCTCCTCCACGATCTAATCGTAAGAACTTTATTTTCCTGTCATGTTGATTCTCTACCTCACTCTGGAATTCCTTAAACTTTTCAAAGGTCTCAGACTTGTGTTTCATTAAGTAGAAATACCCATATCTACTTAAGTCATCAGTGAGGGTGAGAACATAACGATAGCCACCGTGAGCCTCAATGCTCATTGGCCCGCACACATCAGTATGTATGATTTCCAATAAGTTGGTTGCTCGCTCAATTGTTCCGGAGAATGGAGTCTTGGTCATTTTGCCCATGAGGCATGGTTCACACGTGCCAAATGATTCATAATCAAGAGACTCGAAAAGTCCATCTGCATGGAGTTTCTTCATGCGTTTGACACCAATGTGACCAAGGAGGCAGTGCCACAAGTATGTGGGACTATCATTATCAACCTTACATCTTTTGGCATTCACACTATGAATATGTGTAACATCACGCTCGGGATTAAACAAAAATAAACCATTGACCAGCGGGGCATGACCATAAAACATATCTCTCATATAAATAGAACAACCATTATTCTCGAATTTAAATGAGTAGCCATCTCGCATTAAACGGGATCCAGATACAATGTTCATGCTCAAAGCTGGTACAAAATAACAATTATTGAGGTTTAAAACTAATCCCGTAGGTAGATGTAGAAGGAGCGTGCCGACGACGATCACATCGACCTTGGAACCATTCCCGACGCGCATTGTCCCCTCGTCCTACGCCTGTCTCTGCTTATTCCGCAGCTCCTGTTTTGAGTTACAAATATGAGCAACCGCACCGGTATATCAAATACCCAGGAGCTACTACGAGCGATGGTAAGGTACATATCAATAACATGTATATCACATATACCTTTGGCGTTGCTGGCTGTCAGCATTATGGGAACGGGGGTCCCCAGACTTGCCTGCCTGCAGCCTGCGGCGTGGCTCGAGTGGGGGCCCAGTGCGGCCCAGCTTCATCAGCTCAAGCTCAAGACCCTCGCAAGGGGCCCAGCCTTGCGGGGCTGATGACAGGAGGCTTCCTCAGGAGCAGCCTCATCAGGCAGGCTCGCGAGGAGGCGGAGAGATCAAGGTAGGGGTGCCTCGCGTGGAGCCCAAGACGGCGTCATCACCAGTGCTTTTGGCAGCCGAAGACCACCTTTGGTCAGGATAACTTGTACTAGATGTTCCCCTTCAAAATAGCCAATTGTTGGCGCCCTTGCCGCTCATTATTTGGGAAGAGGACCAGGGCCTCTATAAATAGGACTAGCCCCCGAAGAGTGAAGGGAGAGGAAAAAAGAAGAGAGAGGGAGGAAAAGGGAAGAGAGAAGAGAAAGAGAGAGAGAGATCCGGACCAAGTAGAACACACTGCACCAGCTCAAGAACACCTCTTGCGAGGCCGTTCTTCCCCCTGTATTGTTCATCATCAGCCCCTGAGGCAATCCACCACACCACACACTGGAGTAGGGTATTACACCACATCGGTGACCTGAACCAGTATAAACCTCGTGTCCTTTATGTGTTCTTCTTTCCAGCCTAGATTTCTTGCGAGCCATAGAAGTGCGAGTCGGTAGGGGAAAGATCTTCGTGCGCACCCCAGAGTTCCAACCTTAAGGGTCTACCGGAACCCGAAATCCGACATTTGGCGCACCAGGTAGGGGTGCGCCGGAATCTTTCTTCCGCTGCTCGCGTGTGATCTTCCGTCGTGTCCATGGCTGACGCTCGTCGGGCTCGCGCCGAGCGCTGGGATGCTCTCGCCACCCGCGTCGCCCAGACGGCGCCTATTGGCGGACGACCTCGTCGTTCCCCGTCGCTTGCCGCCAACGCCGCCACCGGCCCGGCGGGGAACGAGCAGCAGGCCTCGTCCCAGCATCCTTCGGTGCGGCGGGAGGGCCGCACCACAACCCAGTCAATGACTCCAGCTGGTTTGTCGTCCCACGCCCGTCGCGCCTCCACGGACGCGCACGCCGCTCTACTCCTGGCAAGAGAGCTCCTGCACTACCGCCCCGTCAACGACCTCTACGAGGACTGGCTCGCCCGCATCACCGAGCTCGTCAGTGCCGCAGGGGGCTCTCCTTTGACGTCCCTCTCGCTGCCTCGCCCTCCATTCCGCACGGGGGGCGAGGATCAGGAGGCACCTCCGCCACCTCCTCCCCAAGAAGGCGCCCTGGCTCCAAGGCGCGCAGCCCCAGGGCGAGACCCTCCATGTCCGGGGCCTGCGCGGCAAGAAGGGAGCTGCCAAGAGATCCCTCGTCCCCAAGAAGGTGCTCGTGCGCTCCCAGCACCGGCGCGCCAAGATCGCGTCCCTGCGCCTCCACGCCGAGACCCCGCGCTTCTCCAAGCGGCGGCGCGTGGTAATCACCAGGAGCAAGCCTAGCACCAGCAAAGGGTGCCGGTGGCCACAGCAGGCTGCCGCGCCTTCACCCCTGAGCTACGCGACGTCACATGGCCAGGCAAGTTCAAGCCTGATCTACCCCCTCGCTACGATGGCACGGTGGACCCCGCGGAATTCCTACAGCTCTACGATCTTGGCATCGAAGCCGCCAACGGAGACGAAAAGGTCATGGCGAACTGGTTTCCCATGGCGCCCAAGGACGGCTCCCGCACCTGGCTCCTTAACCTGGCTCCCAGCACGATCTCCTCCTGGGACGAGATGCGCACTCGCTTCATCGCCAACTTCCAGGGCACTCGCGACTGGCCCCCGGCCATAAGCGACCTGTGCCCCATCAAGCAACAGCCAGGGGAAACCCTGCAGAAATACATCCAGCGCTTCAACAACGCTCGCCTCAAGATCCCCAGGGTGACTGAGGAAGCCATTATCTCAGTATTTTCCGATGGCGTGCGCGACATCAAGATGAAGGAGGAGCTGGCAATCCATGAAGACCTGTGCACATCCCTGGAGCTATTCAACTTGGCGACCAAGTGCGCCAGGGATGAGGAAGGACGCCTCTCCCTCCTCGAGCTCCCAGCTGCCGACCCAGAAGAGAAAAAGCCCAAGGCCAAGGACGTGAAGCGTAAGGGAGCAGCCGTGCTCTCAGCGGAACCAGACACCAAGGGAGGCAGGGATCAGCCTGAGTCATCCAAGGGCAGCCGATACTGCGTGTACCACGACCTCCACACCCACAACACCAACGAATGCCAAGAGCTCAGGGCCGCGCGAGATGGGCGTATCGGCCGACACCCCAAGCGCAACGACAGGGGCTATGGCCGAGGAGGAGGAAGAGGTGGAGGATGATGGGAAGACCGTGGCCCTCGCCAAGGATGGCGTGACCGACCTCGCGAGGATCGCTGGCAGGACCAGCCTCGCGAGGGAGGCTGGAGGGATCAGCCTCGTGAGGATCGCCCGCACGGCAACGCAGGCCTCCCTCCTCTACCGCCACCACCAAGAAGGAACGAAGACCAACATCAAGACGAGGGGGCTGGGGGCTTCCAGGAGCCACGCGCAATCGATTGCATCTTGGGTGGCGCCCAGGCCCCAGCATCACAGCGCATCTTCAAGCAGTTTGCTCGCGAGGTGAATGCAGTCCTCCCCAGGCTTGAGGCCACAGGCCCCCTCAGGTGGTCTGTGTGCGCCATCACGTTCAGCTCAGCGGATCAGCTCAAGTGCGCGGCAACGGCCGGAGTTCTCTCGATGCTTTGCTCCCCAGTCATCAGCAATGTGCAGGTCACCAGGACCCTCATTGATGGCGGAGCAGGACTCAACGTCCTATCCGTTGAGACGTTCGACAATATCCAAGTGCCGTATGATCAGCTCTAGCCGAGCAAGCCTTTCTCAGGAGTGACTGATAGTTCCACTATTCCGATAGGGCAAGTTCGCCTGCCAGTCACCTTCGGGCAGTGCAACAACTACCGCACCGAGCTCATCAACTTCGACGTCGCCCACATTCGCCTGCCATACAACGCCATCCTCGGGTACCCGGCCCTAGCCAAGTTCATGGCAGTGACTCACCATGGCTACAATGTCCTCAAGACGCCAGGAAGTGGTGGAGTCATCACCGTACCCTGTGAGGAAGGTGACGCGGTGTGTTCACTTGAGCGTGCGTTCCAAGCCGCAGCAATCGAAGACCCAGATCACGGAGCGGAAGACTTCCCGAGGCGACCCTTAAGAAGAAGAAGGCTTCTCCTGGCCCAAGCCATAAGCAGGCAGGCGCCTCCGGAGGCGTTGCGTCAGGATTCGCGCCCGTTCAGGGAGCGCCACCCTCTGTCGCATAGGAAAGTGCGCTCGGCACCCTCCTCAGGCAGGGCTCGGGGGTTCTTTCTTGGAGAGCCACCGACTTTGCCAAGGTCACGAGGGAGGCGCTCGGGCACCACTTGGAGGGGTGCTTCCAGGCACATTTTCCTCAGGAAGGTACGAGGCAAGGAAGACCAAACCCTCAGGAGTTCATCGTAGGAAACACCCAGGAGCTACAGGAGTCGAGAGTCATGCGCGGCAGCCGCCGCTTGCCTGCCGTGGCCCCACATCCAGGCGAGGATGGTGGGCTGCGCGTCTGCATCGACGTGTCAGGGCTCAACCAAGCCGCGTCTCAGGAGTGCCTCTGGCCTTCGCGCCTGGGGCTTTGCGAGGGTCCACCTCACAGCTACATTCGCATGCCTTTCGGCCTGCCGAACGCGGTCGTCGCTCATCAGCGCCTGCTGAGGAGCATTCTGGAGGCTCGGGAGGTCAGGCATTGTGCGGTCCTGGCGGAGGTGGAGTTGGCCCTCGAAGACCTACCCGTGCCCCCGAAGCCTCCCGAGGCTCCTGGGCCTGGGGGCTTGCGAGGGTCGACGTCTTCACCGCGCGTCGCCCACTTCTTCGGCATCACTTCATCTTCAACGGCATCAGGTGACATCTTTCAAGTTCCATTTTCGCTGGGAGAGCCCACAGGGCCGCGTCGTTCCCAGGTCGCGTGGGTCCGTCCCTGCGGCATGTATCCATTTTGCTTACGCTCTTTACCTACCTTGTTGGGGGAGCCCCTCGGGCTGCATCATCCCCAAGCTGCTCGGGCCTGGCCCAGCGGCGTTTGCTTTTCCCGCATCTACTTGAAACGGATTTGCTCCTTCGTACTTAACATACCTGACCTAATCGCCTGCTCGATTGACACCTACCCATGGAGCCGCTCGCTCTGGCACGACGTCCGCATACGGGTCCGTCCCTGCAACACCGATAAATCTGAGTGGTCGAGCTCTGGCCGCGGCAACCTTGCAAGGCGCCACCTCACCAGGCCCTCAGTTCCCCAATCACTCCCTCGGAGCGACCAATGGTTGGCTGGCAACCGTAGCGACAGGTCTTGTCTCTCCTTATGATTGGTATGCAGGAACCACTCCAGGAGCAATGTTGGGGACATCGCGGGCTATCTCTCCCTCTCTCCGGCACGGACCGCTAGCACGTTAAAAGGGGGGCGCCTGAGCATCGCGACTCATGGGCTCCTACTGGCTCTCCAGCCCTCACCCCCTGGCCTTGACCCACGGCATCGCGACCTGTCATACCAGCGGCGGCTGAGCTCGCTCGAGGGTCGAGACCTGAGGACGTAGAGCATTAAGGAAGGTGTGGGGAAGTGGGAAGAAGCTCGCGAGGACCTAACCCAGCAGCACCTCAGCTACCACCACTCGGGCCGGGCGCCCCGTCGAAGAACTACCCCAAACTCAGAAGATAAGTCACGCCCTTACAGGTGCTGGACCAGCGCAGCACCAAACCCTCGCCTAGTGCAGCTCTGTCACGACGACATTGCCTTCCTTTCTCGCCCAGCAAGGGATGCTCGAGCGCTAAAGGGGACCTCCCGAGCATCGCGACTCGGGGGCTCTTACCGGATCTCGGGCCGCTCAGCTCCTGGCCTTGACCACGGCATCGCGACCTAGCATACCAGCGACGGCTGAAGCCTGCCTGGGGGCTGGGACCTGTTAGCGTAGAGCGCTAAGTCCTCGTTAGGATAGAAAGGGGGAGCCGAGCCGGGACAGGACAAGCATCTCACATCGATTCATATTAGGGATATAATGTTCCCAAAAGACATGGCAGGCGCCTTACATACCCCCGCGGGGTGTTGCCTCGATTCCTCGCAGGGAACAAAAGGTGCTAATCCTAAGGAACGCTAATTGCCCGCGCCTCCGCAAGCGACGCCATCATCAACAGTGGACTGCACGGCGCTGGCGCCAACCCCACCCAGATCAGTGGTGTCGGCGGCCTGATGCAGTTGCCCTACTCCGAGCACGGCGCGAGCTCAGAGGCTCGTAGCTGTCGTCGCTCGTCTCCGGAGTCATGAGAAGCTCGGGGGAGCCGCTGGATTCCCCAGCTCCTCCGCTGCCGCCTGAAGAGCTGCTGGAGGGCCGATGGGCAGGCCAGGTCCTCGCCAGTCCGATACCCCTGCCGCTTTCCTTGGGGCAGCACTCCAACCGGCGTCCTTCAGCATCGAAGACCTTGAAGAACATCAGGGAGGCGCCGTCGTATTCAAGATGAATTACGAGGGAACCCTCCGTCCAGCAGACGTGGGCGATCTCACCCCAGCCCCAGGTCATGTAGACCTTGCCCGGAGCGACGACCGCGGCCTCCGCTCCGGTCGTGAGGGTGCTACAGTCGGTGTGCTGTAGCCAGAGCTCCAGAGACCCGCTCGGCAGCATCTCGAAGGCGAAGGAGGGAGGAAGGCGGATCCAAGAGCATGGGGGCATGGGGGCGTGAAGCACGAGCTCACAGGAGGAGCCCTCGGCGTGGACTCCAGGAGGAACGACGCGCACCACCATGACTCGCCGGCGTCGACGGCGGCACCGTCGGTGTTGCTCGACGCCCTCTTCCTCAGGGCCCTCGATTCGGGCATACAAGAGCAGCGGAAACCCAGGCGGCGGCCGCTCGTACCATGGCCTCGACGCCTCCTGCCAAGCACCCTCATCTCGCCGGCAGGGGACTAGCCGTTTCTTCGGCGGAAGAGGGTCAGGAACTTCCCGGGGGCCTTTCCCTTCTCTTCTGCAGGAAATCGACGGATTGGTGCCATTGGCGTAAGGAGAATCAAGGACGAGGAAGAGGAAGGAAAGGAGTAGCAGGAAGGGATAAGCTAACGAGGCTCATGCAGCCCCGTACTTATAGCCGGAGAAGGCCAACCGCCGGCCACCACGATCGCAGGTAATCATGACCCATTTCTCTGCATGCGGGGACCTGTCAAGTCGAGCGGTTGCCGAGGCATCGTGGGGAAGCGCAGACGCCCACATCCAATCAATCGCCACGCGGCGCCCAAGGCCGCAGGCTATTGGGGCCCACGGAGCTTCACGCTTGCCCCTTCGCTTCTCTGCTAAGCCAAGCTCGGGTGCGCCTTGGGCCTGGGGGCTACTGTAGGCGTTCTGGAAACGGGGGTCCCCAGACTTGCCTGCCTGCGGCCTACGGCGTGGCTCGAGTGGGGGCCCAGTGCGGCCCAGCTTCATCAGCTCAAGCTCAAGACCCTCGCAAGGGGCCAAGCCTTGCGGGGCGGACGACAGGAGGCTTCCTCAGGAGCAGCCTCATCAGGCAGGCTCGCGAGGAGGTGGAGAGATCAAGGCAGGGGTGCCTCGTGAGGAGCCCGTGATGCAAGCCACGACGATCGAGATTAGGCGCGCGCCAGGCAGGCGCCGGCCTGTGCAGTGTCCTTGTTTCCCCTTCGGTGCAAAGGGAACAAGCACAGTCCAAGGCATTGGGCAAAGGTTACCATTCCGGTGCAACGAGACCAAGACCAGCAGAGCGGCAGGACGGAGGTCACCGTGGAGCCCAAGACGGCGTCATCACCAGTGCTTTTGGCAGCCGAAGACCACCTTTGGTCAGGATAACTTGTACTAGATGTTCCCCCTTCAAAATGGCCAATTGTTGGCGCCCTTCCCGCTCATTATTTGGGAAGAGGACCAGGGCCTCTATAAATAGGACTAGCCCCCGAAGAGAGAAAGGAGAGGAAAAACAAAGAGAGAGGGAGGAAAAGGGAAGAGAGAAGAGAAAGAGAGAGAGAAGAGAGAGAGAGAGATCCGGACCAAGTAGAACACACTGCACCAGCTCAAGAACACCTCTCGCGAGGCTGTTCTTCCCCCTGTATTGTTCATCACCAGCCCCTGAGGCAATCCACCACACCACACACTGGAGTAGGGTATTACACCACATCGGTGGCCCGAACCAGTACAAACCTCGTGTCCTTTGTGTGTTCTTCTTTCCAGCCTAGATTTCTTGCGAGCCATAGAAGCGTGAGTCGGTAGGGGAAAGATCTCCGTGCGCACCCCAGAGTTCGAACCCTAAGGGTCTGCCGGAACCCGAAATCCGACACCGGCCTTCTTATCCGCTAAGTACTTGGGGCAGTTCCGCTTCCAGTGACCATTTCCCTTACAATAAAAGCACCGAGTCTCGGGCTTGGGTCCATTCTTTGGCTTCTTCCCGGTAACTTATTTACCGGGCATGGCAACTCCCTTGCCGTCCTTCTTGAAGTTCTTCTTACCTTTGCCTTTCTTGAAACTAGTGGTTTTATTCACTATCAACACTTGATGTTCCTTTTTGATTTCCACCTCCGCTGATTTCAGCATTGAATATAACTCAGGAATGGACTTCTCCGTCCCTTGCATATTGTAGTTCATCACAAAGCTCTTGTAGCTAGGTGGAAGCGACTGGAGGATCCTGTCAATGACCGAGTCATCTGGAAGATTAACTCCGAGCTGAGACAAGCGGTTGTGCAACCCAGACATTTTGAGTATATGCTCACTGACATAACTGTTTTCCTCCATATTACAACTGTAGAACTTGTCAGAGACTTCATATCTCTCGACCCGGGCATGAGCTTGGAAAACCATTTTCAGCTTTTGGAACATCTCATATGCTCCGTGCTGCTCAAAACGTTTTTGGAGCCCCGGTTCTAAGTTGTAAAACATGCCGCACTGAACCAGGGAGTAATCATCACTACGCGACTGCCAGGCGTTCATAACATCTTGAGTTGCTGGGAAAATGGGTGCGTCACCTAGCGGTGCTTCAAGGACATATGCTTTCTTGGCAGCTATGAGGATGATCCTCAAGTTACGGACCCAATCCGTATAGTTGCTACCATCTTATTTCAGCTTGGTTTTCTTTAGGAACGCGTTGAAGTTGAGGGCAACATTAGCATGGGCCATTTGATCTACAAGACATATTGTAAAGACATTTTAGACCAAGTTCATGGTAATTAAGTTCATATAATCAAATTATTTAATGAACTCCCACTCAGATAGACATCCCTCTAGTCATCCAAGTGATACATGATCCGAATCGACTAGGCTGTGTCCGATCATCACGTGAGACGGACTAGTCATCAACAGTGAACATCTCTATGTTGATCGTATCTACTATACGACTCATGTTCGACCTTTTGGTCTCTTGTGTTCCGAGGCCATGTCTGTACATGCTAGGCTCGTCAAGTCAACCTAAGTGTTTTGCATGTGTAAGTCTGGCTTACACCCGTTGTATGTGAATGTTAGAATCTATCACACCCGATCATCATCTGGTGCTTCGAAACAACGAACATTCGCAACAGTGCACAGTTAGGGGGAACACTTCTCTTGAAATTTTAGTGAGGGATCATCTTATTTATGCTACCATCGTTCTAAGCAAATAAGATGTAAACATGACAAACATCATATGCAAATCATAAAGTGACATGATATGGCCAATATCATCTTGCGCCTTTGATCTCCATCTTCGAGGCGCGGCATGAACACCATCATCACTGGCATGACACCACGATCTCCATCATCATGATCTCCATCACCGTGTCTTCATGAAGTTGTCTCGCCAAATATTACTTCTACTACTATGGCTAACAGTTAGCAATAAAGTAAAGTAATTACATGGCATTTTCATTGACACGCGGGTCATACAATAAATTAAGACAACTCCTATGGCTCCTTCCGGTTGTCATACTCATCGACATGCAAGTCGTGATTCCTATTACAAGAACATGATCAATATCATACATCACATATATCATCACATCCTTTTGGCCATATCACATCACATAGCATACCCTGCAAAAACAAGTTAGACGTCCTCTAATTGTTGTTGCATGTTTTACGTGGCTGCTATGGGTTTCTAGCAAGAATGTTTCTTACCTACGCAAAACCACAACGGTGATAAGCCAATTGCTATTTACCCTTCATAAGGACCCTTTTCATCGAATCTGATCCGACTGGGAGAGACAGACACCCGCTAGCCACCTTATGCATCCAGTGCATATCAGTCGGTGGAACCAGTCTCACGTAAGCGTACGTGTAAGGTCGGTTCGGGCCGCTTCATCCCACAATGCTGCCGAATCAAGATAAGACTAGTAACGGTAAGCAAATTGAACAAATCATTGCCCACAACTGCTTTGTGTTCTACTCGTGCATAGAATCTATGCATAGACTTAGCTCGTGATGCCACTGTTGGGGAACGTAGCAATAATTCAAAAAAATTCCTACGTGTCACCAAGATCAATCTAGGAGATGCTAGCAGTGAGAGAGAGGGAGTGCATCTTCATACCCTTGAAGATCGCTAAGCGGAAGCGTTGCAAGAATGCGGTTGGTGGAGCTGTACACGCAGCAATTCAGATCACAGTCAATTCCGATCTAAGCGCCGAACAATGGCGCCTCCGCGTTCAACACACGTACAACACGGGGATGTCTCCTCCTTCTTGATCCAGCAAGGTGGGAGTTGAAGTTGAGGGAGAACTCCGACAGCACGATGACGTGGTGGCGCTGGAGCTCATGGTTCTCCGGCAGAGCTTTGCCAAGCGCAACGGAGGAGGAGGAGGTGTTGGAGAGGGCGAGGGCTGTGCCAGGGGAAGGGGTGTGGCTGCCCTCCCACCCCCACTATATATAGGGGCAAGGGAGAGGGGGCCTCCCCCCTAGATGCATCTAGAGGGGGGGCAAGGGGGAGGCTTGCCCCCCAAGCTAGGTGGGGGGGGGGCGCCCCCTCTAGGGTTTCCCCCAACCCTAGGTGCATGGGCCCTAGGGGGAGTTGGCGCCCAGTGATGTCTACTACACACCTTCCTCTTGTAGATGTTGTTGGGCCTCCAAGTGCAGAGGTTTGTAGGACAGTAGCAATTTTCCCTCAAGTGGATGACCTAAGGTTTATCAATCCGTGGGAGGCGTAGGATGAAGATGGTCTCTCTCAAACAACCCTGCAACCAAATAACAAAGTCTCTTGTGTCCCCAACACACTCAATACAATGGTAAATTGTATAGGTGCACTAGTTCGGCAAAGAGATGGTGATACATGTGCAATATGGATGGTAGATATAGGTTTTTGTAATCTGAAAATATAAAAACAGCAAGGTAACTAATGATAAAAGTGAGCACAAACGGTATTGCAATGAATTGAAACAAGGCCTAGGGTTCATACTTTCACTAGTGCAAGTTCTCTCAACAATAATAACATAATTGGATCATATAACTATCCCTCCACATGCAACAAAGAGTCACTCCAAAGTCACTAATAGCAGAGAACAAACGAAGAGATTATTGTAGGGTACGAAACCACCTCAAAGTTATTCTTTCTGATTGATCTATTCAGGAGTCCGTAGTAAAATAACATGAAGCTATTCTTTCCGTTCGATCTATCATAGAGTTCGTACTAGAATAACACCTTAAGACACAAATCAACCAAAACCCTAATGTCACCTAGATACTCCAATGTCACCTCAAGTATCCGTGGGTATGATTATACGATATGCATCACACAATCTCAGATTGATCTATTAAACCAACACAAAGAACTTCAAAGAGTGCCCCAAAGTTTCTATCAAAGAGTCAAGACGAAAACGTGTGCCAACCCCTATGCATAAGTTCACGAGGTCATGGAACTCGCAACTTGATCACCAAAACATACATCAAGTGGATCACGTGATATCCCATTGTCACCACAGATAAGCACATGCAAGACATACATCAAGTGTTCTCAAATCCTTAAAGACTCAATCCGATAAGACAACTTCAAAGGGAAAACTCAATCCATTACAAGAGAGTAGAGGGGGAGAAATATAATAAGATCCAACCATAATAGCAAAGCTCGCGATACATCAAGATCGTACCACCTCAAGAACACGAGAGAGAGAGAGAGAGATCAAACACATAGCTACTGGTACATACCCTCAGCCCCGAGGGAGAACTACTCCCTCCTCGTCAAGGAGAGCACCGGGATGATGAAGATGGCCACCGGAGAGGGATTCCCCCCTCCGGCAGGGTGCCAGAACGGGTCTAGATTGGTTTTCGGTGGCTATGGAGGCTTTTGGCGGCGGAACTCCCGATCTATTCTCTTCATCGATGTTTCTAGGGTATATTGATATATATAGGCGAAACAAGTCAGTCAGGGGAGCCACGAGGGACCCACGAGGGTGGGGCACGCGCCTAGGGGGGTAGGGAGCGCCTCCCTGCCTTGTGGCCACCTCGAAGCTTCCTTGACGTCTACTCCAAGTCTCGTGGATTGCTTCCGTTCCAAAAATAAGTTTCGTGAAGTTTCAAGTCAATTGGACTCCATTTGATTTTCCTTTTCTGCGATACTCTATGACAAGGAAAAAACAGAAACTGGCACTAGGCTCTAGGTTAATAGGTTAGTCCCAAAAATCATATAAAATAGCATATAAATGCATATAAAACATCCAAGGTTGATAATATAATAGCCTGGATCAATCAAAAATTATAGATATGTTGGAGACGTATCGCCCAGCCCACCTAGGGGCTGGTTCCCCTCTATATTCAGCCCATAGGGCCCTCCGGGGCAGGTGGACCCTCCCGGTGGACCCCCAGAACCCCTTCGGTAGTCCCGGTACAATACTGGTAACCCCCGAACACTTCCAGCGACCGAATAAGGACTTCCCATATATAAATCTTCATCTCCGGACCATTTTGAAACTCCTCATGACCTCCGGGATCTCATCCGGGACTCCTGTCGGATTTCGGGTTCCGGCAGACCCTTGAGGTTCGAACACTGGGGTGTGCGCGGAGATTTCGCCTCCTACCTACCTGCTCCCCTCCGCCTCGCTAAGATCTAAGCAATGGAAAGAGCAACACAAATGACACAGGGTTTATACTGGTTCGGGCCACCGTTGTGGTGTAATACCCTACTCCAGTGTGTGGTGTGGTGGATTGCCTCTTGGGCTGATGATGATGAACAATACAAGGAAGAACAACCTCGCGAGGGTCTGCTCTTGGCTGGGGCGATGAACTGCTGGGAGGAGTTCAGTCACCCCTTTCTCTCTCTCTCTCTCTCTCTCCCCTTTCTCCGTCCCCCCTGTTCTATGGGTGGCTGGTCCTATTTATAGAGGCCTTGGTCCTCCTCCCAAATATCGAGCGGGAAGGGAGTCTACAAATGGCGGGCTAATTTGAAGGGGGACAGCTAGTACCAGCTATCCTGACAAAAGTAGTCTTCGCTTGCACAAAGCTCTGGTGGTGACACCGTCTTGGGCTCCACAATGACCTCCGTCTTGCAGTCCTCCTGGTCTTGGTCTTGTTGCACCGAAATGGAAACCTTTGCCTGATGCCTCGGTACTCCGCGGCTACGCTTGCTCCCTTTGCACCAAAGAGGAAAGGGGGACGCTGCGCGGGCTGGCACCCGCCTAGCGCCCTTGGGTCGTCATGGCTTGCGTCACGGGCACCTCGTGAGGTACCCCGCCTTGATCTCTCCGCCTCCTCGTGAGCCTGCCTGATGAGGCCATGCCTAAGGAAGCTCCGCATCATCCGCCCCACGAGGTTTTGCCCCTCGCAAGGGTCTTGGGCCTGTGTTGGTGAAGACGGGCCATGCTGGGCCCCCCTTTGGGCCACGCCGCAGGCCACAGGCAGGCAAGTCTGGGGACCCCCGTTCCGAGAACGCCGACAGTAGCCCCCGGGCCCAAGGCGCGCCCAGACTTGGCCGTGCAGGGAGGCGGAAGGGCAAGAGCGAAGCGCCGCGGGCCCTAACAGCCTGCCGCCTTGGGCGCCGCGTGGCAGTTGATTGGACGTGGGCGTCTCCACTTCCCCATGGCGCCTCGGCAACCACACGGATTGGACTAGTCCCTGCATGCAAAGCGGGTCATGATTACCTGCGATCATGGAGGTCGACGGTTGGTCTTCGCCGGCCATAAGTACGGAACGGCGCGCGCCCTTCCAGTTCGTCCCCCCTTGCTTCTCCTTCTTTTTCATGGCTCCATCGAGGAGGTTCTCGGCCGCAGAGAAGGGGAAGGCTCACCAGGTTGAGCCTGCCTCTCTCCTGCCCAAGCGCGGCCGAGGGCGCCCTCGCAAACATCCCGTGGCCACCACGGCAGCTCCCCGCGGCCATGGAGACGATTTCCAGCGCAGCGACGGGCGGATTATCACGGCCGGGGGGCGCGCTCCGGTCGCGCGTCCCCCTAGGCCGCGCTTTCGCGCTGCAGAGGTGCTGCCGGAGTTCGTCGTGTGGTCGGCGGAGCCGACTAGCACCCGTCTTCCTCTCCCTCGCTTCCTCCTCGGCGAGCTTCCGGCCGGCGCTCCGGGCGACCTCTGGCTTCAGGCCGACGGCTATTGCAGCCGGGCCTCATGGGTTTCGCTGGAGGTCTCTGCAGCCGGAAGCCTGGCCCTGGCCCGTGGTTGGCAGACGTTTGCCCGCGCGCGTGGCCTGAGCCGTCGCTGCACCCTGCACTTCAAATTTGACGGTGATGCCACCCTCTACGTGAGGGTGTTTGGGGAAGATGGTCGCCGCGCAGGGTGCTGCCCCGAGGACGACGACCGCGGCCGGGAACCCAGCTCCGGCGATGATGGGGAAGACAGCGCTCGCGTGACCCGCGGCGCTCGGGGCTCCCCAAGCTTCTCCGGTTCTTCTTCAGGCGGCGCCTCTTCCAGCAGTGGCCGCGGTCAGCCTCCACGCCGCCGCATCTGCTTGGGGGGTGGTAGCGTGTCCGCCCGCCGTCGCGCCCCGGTGAAGCGCGAGAGGGAGTCTGCCTGAGCCCCGGGGGCGGCTCGAGTCTTCCCTGCAGGCCGGTTTAGGCGAGCTGTGCCTGATCTGTTCTTTCTTTTCCTGTTTTCCTGCGTAAAAAAGACAGTAGTGTGGAGCCCCGTGGGGGCGTGTTTGGGTTATTGCCGTTATCGTGCCTTCCGGCTATGTGCCCGCGTGTGGACAGTTCCCGGCCCCTACCGTGGGGGGGGGGGGGGGGCGACCGACCCAGGCCCCGTGTTCGTGCCGCGATCCCCGTGGGGCACGGACTGGAGGTGTGCTCCTGTAATGGACCCAGATCGCGAACCCTTTGAATGACTAGAACGGGAACACTCGCGAGGGCGCTCGGCAGTCCCCCCCCTCGCGAGGCCTTGCATAAGAGAAACCGAGGCAGGAGAGTGAAAATTCGAAGAACCACAAGCCAAAGACGGCAACAACTTCAATAAAACTTCGAATGAGAAGGAACAAGCCAACTGCGGAAAGCAAATGAAAAGCCGCGTCCGGCACCTAATCTAGTCTTCGACGTCTTCTCACCAGCGCGGAGCTAAGTGCTGCCACTGGGCGTGCGAGGGAGCCCCAGGGCCTGAGGCCGGCGCTCCTAAGACTCCGGGGCGTGTACAGCCCCAACTCATTATTACGTGAGAGTGTCACGGGCGGCGAGCTTCATAGGCCTTGGCCTTCTTCATAGGCTCCGAGCCTTTTCCAAAACGCGACAGCTTCACAGGCATTCACCTTCTTCACAGGCTCCGGGCCTTTTCCCAAACGCAACGGCTTCACACGCATTCGCCTTCTTCACAGGCTCCGGGCCTTTTCCAAAACGCGACGGCTTCACAGGCATTCGCCTTCTTCACAGGCTCCGGGCCTTTTCCAAAACGCGACGGCTTCACAGGCATTCGCCTTCTTCACAGGTTCTGGGCCTTTTCCAAAACGCGACGGCTTCACAGGCATTCGCCTTCTTCACAGGCTCCGGGCCTTTTCCAAAACGCGACGACTTCACAGGCATTCACCTTCTTCACAGGTTCTGGGCCTTTTCCAAAACGCGACGGCTTCACAGGCATTCGCCTTCTTCACAGGCTCTGGGCCTTTTTAGGGGTAGAACCTCCGGAGGTGCTGGATGCTCCATGCGTTCTGGACCGGCACCCCCTCCTGAGTCTCCAAGCGCGCGGAGCCGGGCCTGGAAACATGAACAACCTTGAACGGGCCCTCCCACATGGGTGAAAGCTTGTGCAGTCCCTCCCTGGAGGGAACCCGCCTGAGCACGAGGTCTCCTACCTCGAGAGTTTTGGGGCGGATGTTGCGGCAGTGGTATCGTCGCAGTGCTTGCTGGTACCTCGCCGCTCGCAGCGTGGCTTCTCGGCGTCGTTCCTCCCCCAGCACGAGGTCCATCCCTCGCATGGCGTCCTACTGCGCCTCGTCGAACGCCAGGACCCGTGCAGAGCGACGTCTGACCTCGTGAGGGAGGACCGCTTCGGCTCCGTAGACCAGGAAGAACGGGGTCTCTCCAGTCGGCTTGGTCGCGGTTGTGCGGATGGACCACAGCACGGATTGAAGCTCATCGTACCAACCTCTGCCGCAGGCCTCCAACTTCTTCTTGAACGTCCTGGTCTTAAGGCCCCTCAGGACCTCTGCGTTGGCTCGCTCGGCCTGGCCGTTGCTTCGGGGGTGCGCCACCGAAGCGTAGCATATCTGCATCCCAAGGTTAGCACAGTATGTTTTGAAGAGGTTACTGGTGAATTGCGAACCGTTGTCTGTGATGATGCGGTTCGGCACCCCGAACCGGCTCACGATGCCCTGGTGAACTTGACCGCGGAACCCGCGGGGATGGTACAGACGGCTTCTACTTCAGCCCACTTGGTGAACTTGTCCACGTCGACGTAGAGGTAGCGGTAGCCCCCTGGCGCCCGAGGAAACGGGCCCAGGATGTCCAGCCCCCAGACTGCGAACGGCCACGAAAGGGGTATAGTCTGCAGGCCTCCTGCCGGCTGATGGATCTGCTTGGCGTGGAACTGGCAGGCCTCACAAGCCTTCACCAGTTCGACGGCGTCATTGAGTGCGGTAGGCCAATAAAACCCACTGCGGAACGCCTTGCCGACCAGGGTCCGTGATGATGAATGATGTCCACAGTCTCCGCCATGTATGTCCTCCAACAGCTCCTTTCCTTGCTCCCTGGAGATGCAGTGCAGGGATACATCATTAGGTCGCTTCCGGTAGAGCTCTCCATCCTTGATGCAGTATGCCGTGGCCAGCCGTGCCACACGCTCTGCCTCCTCCTCCTTCTCCGGTAGGGTCCCTTGTGTTAAGTAACTCCGGAGTTCCGTGATCCAGTCCCCCTCCTGAGGCTCCATCGTCAGGAGCAGGCGTGCTCCTGAGGCCGGGCCACAGACCGGGGCTCCTGAGGCAGGTGGCTGGGGAGCTCCTCCCGTGGCTGAGCCGTGTTTGACAATGACGGCAGGGCTGAGGGCTTGAAGAGCCGCTCCTCGAAAATGCCAGGCTCCTGAGGTAACCGCCTGTACGCTCGTTTGGCGATATCGTCGGCCTCCTGATTGGTGCCGCGGGGTACATGCTGCAACTCCAACCCCCAGAACTGCTTCTCCATCCTGCGTACCTCCGCAAGGTAGGCTTCCATGTGCTCATCTTTCGGCTCATACACCTTGTTGGAGAAATTGACCAGGAGCTGCGAATCGCCCTTGATGGTGAGGCGTTTCACCCCCAGGGCAGCTGCGGCCTTCAAGCCCGCTATTAAACCTTCATACTCCCCTATGTTGTTGGAGACCTTTTCACCTTGCTGGAAACAGAGCTGCACAGCGTAGTAGAGCTTGTCCTGAGTGGGCGATATAAGCACCGCCCTAGCCCCTGCGCCATGCCTGGAGAACGCTCCATCAAAATACATGACCCAGCCTTCTGGCACCTCGCTTCCCGGGGAGAGGGACCGATCCTCGCCGGCCTTGAGGCCTGGTGCCTCCGTCCATTCTGCCACAAAATCCGCCAACGCTACTCCCTTGATGACTCTGGTCGTGCTGAATTCGAGCTGAAACGCTTTCCACTCAGCGACCCTTCCAGCTGAGTTGGGGCTCCTGAGCACTCTCTCCAGGGGGTATGATGAGACGACCTTGATGGGGTGGCCCTGAAAATAGTGCCGCAGCTCGCGCGAGGCCACCAGTAGCACGAGGAGGAGTTTCTGAGGCATGGGGTACCGCGCCCTTGCATCCCGCAACACCGTGCTGACGAAGTACACCGGGTGCTCAACGGGGTTGGGTGCGTCAGTGTTGGCGGCTCCCTTTGGAGACCGTGGCGCCTCTTGAGGCGATGAGGCCTCCTGAGGCTGGCCATCTGGGAGAGGGGCCTCTTCCGCCCCCAGCGCACTCCTCTGAGGTGGCGGTTCCTATGGTCCTTCCTTGTTCCTGTTTTGCCTTGTCCCGGGCCGCTGCTGCGGTTTTGATTCGACGCTCCTCTCTAACCGCCACCAGGGCCGCGCTGGCGGAGTAGGGAGTGGCGGCGAGGTAAAGCACCAGGGGCTCTTGAGGGCGCGGAGCCACCATGACCGGAGGGCTGGTCAGGTATCTCTTGAGATGTTGGAAAGCCTTGTCGGCCTCTTCAGTCCATTCAAAGGGCCCCTTTTTCTTCATTAGCTGGAAGAAAGGCAGCGCTTGCTCCCCCAACTTGGAGATGAATCGCCCTAGCGCGGTCACGCGCCCAGTGAGCTTCTGCATTTCTCTGAGGGTCTTTGGCGGGCTCATGTCCTCGACCGCCTTGACCTTTTCCGGGTTAGCCTCGATGCCTCGGTGGGACATGAGGAAACCCAAGAGCTTGCCTGAGGGGACTCCGAACACACACTTCTCTGGGTTGAGCCGCAGGTTCACTGCGTTGAGGCTCATGAAGGTTTCCTCCAGGTCTTGTATCAGGGTCCTGGCCTCCTGATACTTCACCACAATGTCATCGACGTAAGCCTCAACATTCTTCCCGAGCTGCGGGCCCAAGGTAATGTGCATCAGCCGCTGAAAGGTCGCCCCAGCGTTGCGCAGCCCAAATGGCATGCATGTGTAGCAGTACACCCCACACGGGGTTAGGAAGGTTGTCTTTTCGACGTCTTCTATCGCCATCTTGATCTGGTGATACCTAGAGAAGGCATCCAGGAAGCGTAGCAGGTCACATTTTGCGGTGGAATCGACGATCTGGTCGATGCGGGGGAGCGGGAACGGATCTTGCGGGCATGCCTTGTTGAGGTTGGTGAAGTCGACACACATGCGCTCCTTCCCTCCCTTCTTTGGCACAACGACAGGGTTGGCCAACCAATCTGGGTATCGGACCTCGCGAATGACCCCAGCGGCTTCTAGTTTGCGGGTCTCTCAGACGATGAAGGCCTGCTTTTCTGTGGACTACCGCCTTGCCTTCTGCTTCACAGGGCGCACGTTGGGGCACACATTGAGGTGATGCTCGATTACGCTCCTAGGAATCCCCGCCAACTGGTCAGGCTCCCAAGCAAATACCTTCTTGTTCGCGCGCAAGAACTTGACCAGGGTCTCCTCCTGCTCGGGCTCGAGGTTGGCGCCTATGGTGAAAGTGGCGTTGGTGGACCCGTCCTCATCGACGGGTATCTGCTTGGTTTCTACCTTGTCTTGGGTGAACAATTGTTTCTTCTTGGCAGGTGCAGCCCCCCTTGGGCTCGGGGGTCTCCAAGCCGGCGGGCTGTGCCGACGCCGACGCCTTGAAGGCGAGCTTGAGTACCCGCAGCGCGTCTCCGTTGTCCCCGTGCACGGTGTGGACACCGCTACTCCCGGGCATCTTCATGAGGTTGTACACTGGGTGCGTCGCGGCCATGAACCAGGCCAGCGCTGGGTAGCCGAGGATGGCGTTGTAGGGGAGGCCGATGGGGGCGATGTCGAAGTCGACCTGCTCCGTGCGGAAGTTGTTGTAGGTGCCGAAGGTTACTGGGAGCCGGATCTGTCCCAAGGAGCTGGATGATCCGCCCTCAACGCCTGAGAAGGGCCGGATGGGTTGCAGCCGTTCCAGGGGTATGCAGAGGAGGTTGAAGGCCTCGACCGAGAGCACGCTGAGGCCCGCACCACCATCGGTGAGAGTTCTAGTGACGGCCACCTGGCAGATGGTGGGGGTGCACAGCATGGGGAGCGCACCCGAGCAGGCCGAGTTGGAGGGGTTGTCCTCCGAGCTAAAGGTCAGGCCGGCCTTGGACGCCGCCCGGTCCGGGGGAGCCCCCTGCCGCGTGGAAGCGGCGCTGACCCGGCGGATGAACGGCTTGACGTGGTTACTTGTAGGCGGCGCCTGCGAGCCGCCCAGTAGGGCCGCGACGACCGGGGGTGCTGGTGTAGCGCGACGGGCGGGGAAGAGGCTGCGGGGCTCTTCCCAAGAGGCCACGGAGGTTGCCGGCAGGTGAAGCAGCCATGGGCACGGAGCGCCGGTGAGGGCCATGGGGAGCCAGTTGGCCATGACCCTATCGTCACCTCCAGCTTCGAGGGGGGCCTCCTCGCTCGCCAGCAAGAAGGCCAGCGGAACTGTCGCGCCGCCGTAGCGCGGCGGCGTCGTCAGCCTGAACTTGTTCGGCCACCGTACCCGTCGCAGGGCTGGGGCCAGGGCTCGGAGCCCCCTGGCCCACATGTTGGCGCCGGTGGCCGGAGCGGGCGACGCGCTACTCATCGCAAGGCAGGTCGTGGTGGTGGCGGAAGGGGAAACTCCGGTGCACCCCTACCTGGCGCGCAAAATGTCGGATTTTGGGTTCCGGCAGACCCTTGAGGTTCGAACACTGGGGTGCGCGCAGAGATTTCACCTCCTACATACCTTCTCCCCTCCGCCTCGCTAAGATCTAAGCAATGGAAAGAGCAACACGAATGACACAGGGTTTATACAAGTTCGGGCCACCGTTGTGGTGTAATACCCTACTCCAGTGTGTGGTGTGGTGGATTGCCTCTTGGGCTGATGATGATGAACAATACAAGGAAGAACAGCCTCGCGAGGGTCTGCTCTTGGCTGGGGCGATGAACTGCAGGGAGGAGTTCAGTCACCCCTCTCTCTCTCTCTCCCCTTTCTCCGTCCCCCCTGTTCTATGGGTGGCTGGTCCTATTTATAGAGGCCCTGGTCCTCCTCCCAAATATCGAGCGGGAAGGGAGCCTACAATGGCGGGCTAATTTGAAGGGGGACAGCTAGTACCAGCTATCCCGATAAAAGTAGTCTTCGCCTGCACAAAGCTCTGGTGGTGACACCGTCTTGGGATCCACAATGACCTCCGTCTTGCAGTCCTCCTGGTCTTGGTATTGTTGCACCGAAATGGCAACCTTTGCCTGATGCCTCGGTACTCCGCGGCTGCGCTTGCTCCCTTTGCACCAAAGAGGAAAGGGGGACGCTGCGCGGGCTGGCACCCGCCTGGCGCCCTTGGGTCGTCATGGCTTGCGTCACGGGCACCTCGTGAGGTACCCCGCCTTGATCTCTCCACCTCCTCGCGAGCCTGCCTGATGAGGCCGTGCCTGAGGAAGCTCCGCGTCGTCTGCCCCGCGAGGTTTGGCCCCTCACGAGGGTCTTGGGCCTGTGTTGGTGAAGATGGGCCATGCTGGGCCCCCCTTTGGGCCACGCCGCAGGCCGCAGGTAGGCAAGTCTGGGGACCCCCGTTCCCAGAACGCCGACAACTCCGAACAACCTTCTGTAACCACGTACTATTTCCCATAACAACTCTAGCATCACTGAACCTTAAGTGTGTAGACCCTACGGGTTCGGGAACCATGCAGACATGACCGAGACATCTCTCCGGCTAATAACCAACAGCGGGATTTGGATACCCTTGTTGGCTCCCACATGTTCCATGATGATCTCATCGGATGAACCACGATGTCGGGGATTCAATCAATCCTGTATACAATTCCCTTTGTGCATCAGTATGTTACTTGCCTGAGATTCGATCGTCGGTATCTCTATACCTCATTCAATCTCGTTACCGGCAAGTCTCTTTACTCGTTCTGTAACGCATGATCCCATGGCTAACTCCTTGCTCACATTGAGCTCGTTATGATGATGCATTACCGAGTGGGCCCAGAGATACCTCCCCGTCATACGGAGTGACAAATCCCAGTCTCGATTCGTGCCAACCCAACAAATACTGTCAGAGATACCTGTAGTGCACCTTTATAGCCACCCAATAACGTTGTGACGTTTGGTACACCCAAAGTATTCCTACGGTATCCGGGAGTTGCATAATCTCATGGTCTAAGGAAATGATACTTGACATTAGAAAAGCTTTAGCAAACGAACTACACGATCTTTTGCTATGCTTAGGATTGGGTCTTGTCCATCCCATCATTCTCCTAATGATGTGATCCTGTTATCAATGACATCCAATGTCCATGGTGAGGAAACCATGACCATCTATTGATCAACGATCTAGTCAACTAGAGGATTACTAGGGACATATTATGATCTATGTATTCACACACGTACTATGATTTCTGGTTAATACAATTATAGAATGAACAATAGACAATTATCATTCAGGGAGTCCTGGATTAGGGGGTGTTCGGATAGCCGAACTATACCTTTAGCCGGACTCATGGACTATGAAGATACAAGATTGAAGACTCCGTCCCGTGTCCGGAAGGGACTTTCCTTGGCGTGGAAGGCAAGCTTGGCGATACGGATGTTCAGATCTCCTACCATTGTAACCGACTTTATGTAACCCTAACCCTCTCCGGTATCTATATAAACCGGAGGGTTTTAGTCCATAGAACAACATACACCTCAACAATCATACCATACGCTAGCTTCTAGGGTTTAGCCTCTCTGATCTCGTGGTTGATCTACTCTTGTACTACCCATATCATCAATATTAATCAAGCAGGACATAGGGTTTTACCTCCATCGAGAGGGCCCGAACCTGGGTAAAACTTCGTGTCCCTTGCCTCCTGTTACCATCCAGCCTAGACACACAGTTCGGGACCCCCTACCTGAGATCCGCCGATTTTGACACCGACATTGGTGCTTTCATTGAGAGTTCCTCTGTGTCGTCGCCGTCAGGCTCGATGGCTCCTACGATCATCAATAGCGATGCAGTCCAGGGTGAGACCTTCCTCCCCGGACAGATCTTCGTGTTTGGCGGCTTCGCACTACGGGCCAATTCACTTGTCCATCTGGAGCAGATCGAAAGCTACGCCCCTGGCCGTCAGGTCAGATTTGGAAGTTTAAACTACACGGCTGACATCCGTGGGGACTTGATCTTCGACGGATTCGAGCCACTGCCGAGCGCGCCGCACTGTCCTGACGAGCATGATCTAGCTCTACTGCCGGACAGTGCCCTGTAGGCCGCACCCGCATCGGCTTCGACCCTTGAGTCGGAGCCAACTGCGCTGATCGAGGATGGACGGTTGGACGCCACCTCGGGGGCTGCGATCTCAACGGCGATTGAGCCGAACACCATCCCCATGCTCCGCGAGATTCGTGACTCCAAGGAGTCAGACTCCTCTCCGGACTCCGAACCTTCCGCATCCGATTGGGCGCCGATCATGGAGTTCACGGCCGTGGACGTCTTTCAGCACTCGCCTTTCGGCGATATCCTGAAGTCACTAAAGTCTCTCTCTTTATCAGGAGAGCCCTGGCCGGACTATGGCCAGCAAGGTTGGGGTATGGACGATGAAGAAATTCAAAACCAACCCACCACCCACTTTGTAGCCACTGTCGACGACTTAACCGACATGCTCGACTTCGACTCCGAAGACATCGACGGTATGGACGCCGATGAAGGAGACGATGAAGAACCAGCGCCTACTAGGCCCTGGAAAGCCACCTCGTCATATGACATATACATGGTGGACACCCCAAAAGAAGGAGATGGCGATGGAACAGCGGAGGATGACCCCTCCAAGAAACAGCCCAAGCGCCGGCGTCAGCGGCGCCGTTCAAAATCCCGCCAACACAAAAACAACGATTCCAGCACAGGAGATAATAATACTCCGGAAAGTGCCGAAGAAAATCCCCTCCAGCAAGATTCAGCACAGGAGGATGGAGAAACCAGCCCCCATGAGAGAGAGGCTGACAGAGAGGTCGAGGACAATAATTATATGCTTCCCTCCGAAGATGAGGCAAGCCTCGACGACGACGAATTCGTCGTGCCAGAGGATCCTGTCGAATAAAAGCGTTTTCAACACAGGCTTATGGCCACGGCAAGAAGCCTCAATAAAAAACAACAACAGCTTAAAGCTGATCAAGATTCGCTAGTCGACAGATGGACTGAAGTCCTTGCAGCCAAAGAGCATATGTCGGCGTTCTGGGAACGGGGGTCCCCAGACTTGCCTGCCTGCGGCCTGAGGCGTGGCTCAAAGGGGGGCCCAGCATGGCCCATCTTCACATAGACCCAAGACCCTCGCGAGGGGCCAAGCCTCGCGGGGAGGACGACGCAGAGCTTCCTCAGGCACGGCCTCATCAGGCTGGCTCGCGAGGAGGCCGAGAGATCAAGGCGGGGTACCTCACGAGGTGCCCGTGACGCAAGCCATGACGACCAAAGGCGCCAGGCGAGTGCCAGCACGCGTAGTGTCCTCCTTTCCTCTTTGGTGCAAAGGGAGCGAGCGCACCCGCGGAGTACCGAGGCTTCAGGCAAAGGTTGCCATTTCAGTGCAACAAGACCAGGACCAGGAGGACTACAAGACGGAGGTCATTGTGGAGCCCAAGACGGCATCACCACCAGAGCTTTGTGCAGGCGAAGACTACTTTTGTCAGGATAGCTAGTACTAGCTGTCCCCCTTCGAATTAGCCCGCCATTGTTGGCTCCCTTCTCGCTCGATATTTGGGAAGAGGACCAGGGCCTCTATAAATAGGACCAGCCACCCACAGAGTAGGGAGGGACGACAAGAAGAGATCTGGTAGTACCCAAGCAACAGAAAGCAAGCAAGCAGGGAGAGAGAGAGTGAAGGGCGACTGAGCTCCTCCCAGCAGTTCATCGCCCCAGCCAAGAGCAGACCCTCGCGAGGTTGTTCTTCTTTGTATTGTTCATCATCATCAGCCCAAGAGGCAATCCACCACACCACACACTGGAGTAGGGTATTACACCACAACGGTGGCCTGAACCAGTATAAACCCTGTGTCAATTCTGTTGTTCTTTCCATCGCTTAGATCTTAGCGAGGCGGAGGTGTGCAGGTAGGTAGGAAGCGAAATCTCCGCGCACACCCCAGTGTTCGAACCTCAAGGGTCTGCCGGAACCCGAAATCCGACATTTGGCGCGCCAGGTAGGGGTGCGCCGGAATTCGTCTTCCACCGTCTCGTTCTCCTCCGACCATCGCGCCCATGTCTGACGCTCGTCGGGCCCGCGCCGAGCGCCGGGCAGCTCTCGCTCCCCGCGCCGCCCAGACGGCTCCTGTCGGCGGGCGTCCTCGCCGTTCCCCGTCACCTTCCATCAACACCGCCACCGGCCCGGCGGGGGACGAGCAGCAAGCATCGTCTCAGCATCCGCCCATGCGGCCAGACGGCCGCACCGCTACTCCCTCGCTCACCCCAGCTGGTTCTTCGTCCCGCGCGCTTCGCGCACCCATGGAGGCTCGAGCTGCGCTCATCGCGGCAAACGAGCTCCTGCGCTACCGTCCCATCGGTGACGTCTACGATGAATGGCTCGACCGCGTCGCCAAGCTCGTCCGCGCCGCGGGGGGCTCTCCTGCGCCGTCCGCTCCGCTGCACCGCACCCCGCCCCGCGCGGGCGACGAAGCTCCGGCGGCGCCCCGGCCGCCTCCTCCACAAGGCGCCATGGCTCCAAGGCGCGTGGCCCCTAGGCGGAACCCGCTCCGTCAGGTGCCAGCGCGGCAAGAGCAGAGCTGCCAAGAAGTCCCTCACCCGCAAGAAGCTGCCCGGGCGCTCCCTGCCCCAGCACGTCGCGACCATGCTCCTGCTCCCGCACGACAAGACCCAGCTGCAGCGCGTGGGGACATGCAAGGCCAAGCTCTCCGTCACCCGAGGCCTCCCGTGGCCACAGCAGGCTTCCGTGCCTTCACCACCGAGCTACGCAGCGTCGCGTGGCCCGGCAAGTTCAAGCCGGACCTGCCTCCTCGTTACGACGGCACGGCTGACCCTACGGAGTTCCTCCAGCTCTACGAGCCGGGCATCGAAGCTGCCAATGGAGACGAGAAGGTCATGGCGTACTGGTTTCCCATGGCGCTCAAGGACGGGGCCCGCACCTGGCTCCTGAACCTGGCTCCAGGCACGATCTCCTCCTGGGACGAGATGCGCACCCGCTTCATCGCCCACTTCCAAGGTACTCGCGACCGGCCACCCGTCGTGAGTGACATGCGCCGCATCAAGCAACAACCCGGGCATCGCGACTCAGGGCTCTTACCGGCTCTCCAGCCCTCACCCTCTGGCCTTGTCCACGGCATCGCGACCTGGCATACCAGCGACGGCTGAGACCAGCTCGAGGGCCGGGACCCGAGGACGTAGAGTGCCGGCATCTAACCAAATTTTCAGGGACGCATCACAAGATAAGGCCCAGTGCCAGGCGCAACCCGCCTAGAGGTAGGGCCCCGTGAGTCCCGCGCTGCCCACGGGTGCCCAGATACACCTCGCTAGGCCCTACCGTGCCAGCCACGTGTCAGGACGGGGCTGTACACGCCCCGGGGGCTCCTCCCGGAGGGGAGCCCCCTCCCACGTACCAATGGAAGCACCATGCTCCGCGCTGGCTGACGACACTGTCGAGGAGCAGCTATGCCCGTACACCTACGGAAGCGCTATGCTCCGCGCTGGTGATAAACAACTGAGGGTGGCCCCCGGGCCGCATCAACCTCAGGGAGCCCAGAGCTCAGTGTCTAGCCTCATCGCAACGCCTCCCCTCGGGAGTGCCGCGTGAGGAGGCTGGGCACGGGGGCTGCGCCTGGGTCACGCCCAGACGCACGCCACCCGGCCAGCCCCCCCGGGCCTGGTTCGACGCGCGTCTCTCCCCGAGCGGAGCCAAGGTACGAAGGCCGTTCGAGCATCAAGGGGGACTCCTGACCATCGCGACTCAGGAGCCTAACTGGTCACGTAGCCCCTCACTCCTTTGGTCCCGTCCTGGTTTTCGGTCGGGGCTAATGCTGGGTGAGGTATGCGCGGGGCCGGGCTCTGCAGACGTAGAACGGTAGATCCACCTACATCACGCCTCCCTACTTGCTGTTCGTGCGCCAAGGGGGACTCCTAAGCATCGCGACTTAGGAGCCTAACTTGTCACGTAGCCCCTCACTCCTTTGGTCTCGTCCTGGTTTCCGGTTGGGGCTAATGCTGGGTGAGGTATGCGCGGGGCCGGGCTCTGCCGGCGTAGAACATAAGCAAGTAGGAAGGAAAAGCGTAAATTCAAGGAATTCAAAAGCAAATATTACAGTCCACACTGTTATCTCGATACCAAACGCAAGTTTAAACGCCTCCTCGAGGCACGATACATGTGCAGGAATTAAAAGCAGGACAGGAGCCACAGCGGAGCCACTTGTCGGTGGTGGAGTAGCGCGGAGTGGCTTCGCCTCATGGAGCAGCGGGGTCGGCAGCGCCTTGCCTCGGCTTGGTGCTGAAGGCCCGGAACTTCCCCAGCAGAACCTCCGCGCGACCCTTCACGGCCTCGGCAGCGGCAGCGGCACGCTCGCCGCTTACTGGCTCCAGCAGGCCGTCGAAGTCGACGTCGGGATCGCGAAGGTAGATGTGGGTGAGCACCCGCGTCAGTGCTGCAGAAGACAGGACACGCGCCTCGGCCTCCACCGTGGGGCCAAGGCTGAGGGAGACATCTTCAAGAGCGCGAACCAGGAAGGGAAGCAACTTGGCGGGGCCGTCCTCAGCGCCAGCCAGCGGGCTCTCCAGGCCGCTGTCATAAAGCATCCTCAGTGAGGAGCGAGCCTTCGCCTCCATCTCCGTGAAGGCCACGCGGTCCTCGGCAAGAACCAGGGCCTTGTCGTCCAGGTCGGCCTTCCTCGCCCTCAACTCCTGCTCCAGTGCACCTAGGCGGTCGCAGCGCTTCCTGAGCTTGACCTCCCTCTCCGTGACGGCCGCCTCGCGAGCCTTCACACCTTCTTCCTGCTCTAGGCGAAGGCGGACCTCTTTCACGAGCTGGTCCCGTAGGCCCTGCAGCTCGTCCTCTAGCGCCTTGCAGCGACCGCGGACGACGACCACCTCCCCCAGGGCTGCGTCACGAACAGCCTTCGCCTCAAGGACGGCCTGCTTCTCCTCATCGCAAGCCGTCGAGGCCTGGACCAGCGCCGCCTGAATCAAAGCGTCGGAGCGAACCCATCCGGAAGCCAGCTCCAAGCGCCCGGCCACCATGCGAGGGTCGGCACCAAGAAGATCCTGCCGCAGTCGGTCCAGCTCAGCGATAGCACGATCCAGAACGGCAGAAGGAGTCGGAGAGACAGCAGCCAGTGGAGTAGGAGGAGAAGGCGGCTGCGCGGCCACAGCATCCTGAGGCGGAGTCTGCTGCGCCCCAATGGCTGTAGTGGTGGCGGCAGGCAAGGACACCTCGGGAGTCACTTGGACCGTGGGGGCCGAGCTCGCCCCAGCCGGCTCAGCCAGGCCTCGCGAGGACGACCGGGCAGGAGAAGCCTGTGCGTCGCGGTCACCCTCCTTCACGGGCAGAGGCGCTGCCACGGATGGAACCTCAGGAGCTCCCCTCGACTTCTTTGCTGAGGGCGCCAGCCTGTCCAAGAGATGAAGACGTCAAGCCTCAGAAGCAGAATGAGAAGTAAAGACAAGAATCAAACGCTTACAGGTCGTCGCCAGTGAGCTCGAGTGGCCTCCGGCCAAATTTGAAGCCTGAAAGCCGGCTGGAAGGGTCCGCCCCAGGGCCGGGGCAAGCCCGCGGGAGATCAGCCCGGTCCTGTCCTTCTTCGGGATCGGGGGCAAGCTCCCGCCGTCCTGCTCGTCGTCATCCTCGTCGTCATTGCTCGGAGAGAGGCAGAGAACGCGGGACCTGCGCCGGGGGAGGGGAGCTCTCGACTCTCCGACAGTCGCCTCGGAGTCAGGCTCTCTTTCCCGCTCCCCTCCTTCCTCCTCTTCGCTGGAGTCATCGGAGGGCACGTCCACCGGCTCCTCGGGAGTTTCCATGGGCACGAGCCCATCCCCGTTGAAGGCGGGCATGGACTCCACTACCTGCTCCCAGTCGTCGCGGAGGAACAAGGGCGTAGGAGCACCCTCCAACCTCGCCACATCGCCCCCGACCAGAGATTGGAGGACCGCAGCCAGATCTCCGTCGGCCAAGGCCGCGGGGCTCGGATGGGGCCTCCACATCGGGAGTGAGTACAGCCGAAGCGGAGCCAGCTGGTGCTCTAGGAATTCCCTCAGCAGCGACGCGCCGGTCAGCTTCGCCGCCGCCATGTTGGCCGGCCTCAGATCCCTGTCCATCTTCTCCAACACCAACTTCGCGCGGGGGTCCGCGCGCTCCGCTCGACCCCAATCGCTGGAGCTCGTGGGCTGCTCCATGGGCAAGATCAGCCGAGGGTGAATGCGCCCAGCATCCACCAAGACCCACTTGCTCCTGAAGCCCTCAATCCTTTTCCCGGGGTTTGAGATGGCAATGGCGCCGCCGTACGTGATGAAGCTCGCGCACGCGGAAGCAGGACCACGAGAAGTCCGGAGGTAGAAGTAGTGGCGCAGCAAGGCCACTGAGGGCCGCACCCCTACGTGAGCCTCATAGTAATAGGCGAAGATTGCCAGGAGAAGGACGGAGTTGGGGTGGAGATGCAGAGCCTGTAGCTTGTAATGGCGGAGGACAGAGAAGAAGAACTCGGAGAAGGGAGGCACCAGGCCGGCAATAATGGCACTTACGAAGAACGGATAGAAGGTGCTCCCTTGACCCTCAGGGGTGGCGGAGCCGGCCTTGAACACCTTCGCCCCGTCGATGCCCCGCGCCGCCGCCATCCGGCGCAACCGGGTAAGGCTCGCCTCCGACACGTTCGGCGAGTCCAGGGCGGGCGAGTACCAAGGTACGGCCGGAGACTGACGAGGCGCCATGGCTTCCTAGGTTACGCGGTCGGAGTAGATCTAGAAACTTTGGAGGACGGAAGGAGAGGTGCAAGAAAGGGGATCTGAGCAGCAACCGGAGAAAGCGAAAAGCAAAGCCTTGACAGATGCCGCTCCTTTATCAACTCGCATGGTTGCTAAGGCGCTCACGTCCAATCAACCGCCACACGGCGCCCAAGGCCGCAGGCTGTTAGGGCCCGCGGTGCTTCGCCCTCGGCCTTCCGCCTCCCTACACGGCCAAGTCCAGGCGCGCCTTGGGCCCGGGGGCTACTGTCGGTGTTTTGGGAATGGGGGTCCCCAGACTTGCCTGCCTGCGGCCTACGGCGTGGCTCAAAGGGGGTCCCATCATGGCCCATCTTCACCAACGCAGACCCAAGACCCTCGCGAGGGGCCAAGCCTCGCGGGGCGGATGACGTGGAGCTTCCTCAGGCACGGCCTCATCAGGCTGGCTCGCGAGGAGGCGGAGAGATCAAGGCGGGGTACCACACGAGGTGCCCGTGACGCAAGCCATGACGACCAAAGGCGCCAGGCGGGTGCCAGCCCGCGCAGTGTCCTCCTTTCCTCTTTGGTGCAAAGGGAGCGAGCGCACCCGCGGAGTACCGAGGCATCAGGCAAAGGTTGCCATTTCGGTGCAACAAGAGCAAGAGTAGGAGGACTACAAGACGGAGGTCATTGTGGAGCCCAGGACGGCATCACCACAAGAGCTTTGTGCAGGCGAAGACTACTTTTGTCAGGATAGCTAGTACTACCTGCCCCCCTTCAAATTAGCCCGCCATTGTTGGCTCCCTTCCCGCTCGATATTTGGGAAGAGGACCAGGGCCTCTATAAATAGGACCAGCCACCCACAGAGTAGGGGGGGACAACAAGAAGAGATCTGGTAGTACCCAAGCAAGAGAATGCAAGCAAGCAGGGAGAGAGAGAGAGAGTGAAGGGCGACTGAGCCCCTCCCAGCAGCTCATCGCCCCAGCCAAGAGCAGACCCTCGCGAGGCTGTTCTTCCTTGTATTGTTCATCATCATCAGCCCAAGAGGCAATCCACCACACCACACACTGGAGTAGGGTATTACACCACAACGGTGGCCCGAACCAGTATAAACCCTGTGTCATTTGTGTTGTTCTTTCCATCGCTTAGATCTTAGCGAGGCGGAGGGGTGCAGGTAGGTAGGAAGCGAAATCTCCGTGCGCACCCCAGTGTTCGAACCTCAAGGGTCTGCCGGAACCCGAAATCCGACAGCATAAACTCAAATGCCCCTCCAAGAGTTACCCAAAGCACAGGTTGCTACCCAGATTAGAGGAGGAAGCACTTGATGCGGCCGACCGGCCACCACGTGGCCGCGACAGAGAGGCCTCTCGGCCCCCACACACAAGCCGCACCCCGTACCAAGGCACGTGAATTTGCGCCGGACTTACGAGATATGTTGGAGGACAAGGCAAGGCAAACAAGATCGATCTATGGATTGCGCGGGCACCCCACAGCTCGGGACGGTAACCGTCACGCCGGACACAAATTCGGCAGGGCCAAACACAGTAGACAAGGCTCATTGGAGCTACGTCATGATATCGCCCTGTACAGAGGCGCCGCACACCCACTGTGCTTTACAGATAAAATAATGGATCATCAAATCCCCGAGGGTTTTAAACCCGTAAACATCGAATCATATGATGGCACAACAGACCCTACAGTATGGATCGAGGATTATCTCCTTCATATCCACATGGCCCACGACGACGATTTTCACGCCATCAAATACCTCCCACTCAAGCTTAAAGGACCAGCTCGGCATTGGCTTAACAGCTTGCCAACAGGATCAATCAGTTGTTGGGAGGACCTGGAAGCCGCATTCCTCGACAATTTCCAGGGCACTTATGTGCGACCCCCAGACGCCGATGACCTAAGTCACATAATTTAGCAGCCAGAGGAATCAGCCAGGCAATTCTGGACACGGTTCCTAACAAAGAAAAATCAAATAGTCGACTGTCCGGACACTGAGGCCCTAGCCGCCTTCAAGCACAATATCTGTGACGAGTGGCTGGCCCAGCACCTCGGACAGGAAAAGCCAAAATCTATGACAGAAGATAGCTGGCTTTCTCGTAGCAATAATATGACCAAGAACCCTGGTAGTTCGGACACCAGGGACATTAGTGACAGGTCGCGTCGCAATAAGCAGAAGCGCCGCATTGACGGCGATAATGCTAAGGATACGACAGTTAATGCCGGATTCAGAGGCTCTAAATCCAGTCAGCGGAAAAAGCCATTCAAAAGGAATCCTAGGGGCCCGTCCAGCTTGGACCGAATACTCGACCGCTTGTGCCAAATACATGGCACCCCCAAAAAGCCGGCCAACCACACCAACAGGGACTGTTGGGTGTTCAAGCATGTAGGCAAGTTAAGCGCCGACAATGAAGAAAAGGGGTTGCATAGCGATGACGACGAGGAGCCCCGGCCGCTGAACAATGGACAGAAGGGTTTTCCCCCACAAGTGCGGACGGTGAACATGATATACGCCACCCACGTCCCCAAAAGGGAGAGGAAACGTGCGTTAAGGGACGTATACGCGGTAGAGCCAGTCGCCCCAAAGTTCAACCCATGGTCCTCCTGCCCGATCACCTTTGATCGAAGAGACCATCCCACTAGCATCTGTCATGGAGGATTTGCCACATTGGTTCTAGACCCAATTATTGACAGATTTCATCTCACTAGAGTCCTCATGGATGGCGGCAGCAGCCTAAACCTGCTTTACCGCGATACAGTGCGGAAAATGGGCATAGATCCCTCGAGGATTAAGCCCACCAAAACGACCTTTAAAGGCGTAATACCAGGTGTAGAAGCCAACTATACAGGCTCAGTCACACTTGAAGTGCTCTTCGGATCTCCGGATAACTTCCGAAGCGAGGAGTTAATCTTCGACATAGTCCCATTCCGCAGTGGCTATCATGCACTGCTCGGACGAACCGCATTCGCCAAATTCAACGCGGTACCGCATTACGCATACCTTAAGCTCAAGATGCCAGGCCCTCGTGGAGTAATTACGGTCAATGGAAACACCGAACGCACCCTCCGAACGGAGGAGCACACGGCGGCCCTTGCAGCGGAAGTACAAAGCAGCCTCTCCAGGCAGTTCTCCAGTCCGGCGATTAAACGTCCGGACACCGTCAAGTGCGCCCGGAGTAACCTACAACAAGACTGCCTGGCACGTTCCGAGCAGGCGTAGCAATGCGGCCCCAACCCCAACCCTCGCAAAAAGGCGACACCAGTACTTCGCGTACATAACTATGCTCTAGAAATACCATGGGCATAGGGGGAGGGGCACCATCACGGCATGCCCAAAACACGGCTTAAACCGCACCAGGGGCTGCCGATCTTTTTTTTTTACTTTTCTCTTACTTCCAGGACTCTACTCTTCGGAAGGCATGTTCGGCAATTCAATTGCCGCACAAACGATGCAAGAACCAGGGAAGCAGACAAGCTGCGCCGCATTACGGAAATCCCAGGTGGTCTCTATCATGAGCAGTATACCTGTTTTGCATACTATTCCGCAGCTTGCCCCGGCAGCAGACATGTTAAATAGTCCAACTTTTCGTTTATCGCACTACTCGTATCGTTCTGCTTTGATCGCAGCTATTTTTATAAACAATGCATAGCCTTTGTCTATTTTTGCACTACCTTTTTTATATATGTTCCTTAACGACATGTTGCACCCGTACAATTTGGTACGACCAAAATACGCCAGGGGCTTCAGTACCCCTCAATATGGTGTGAGAAGTCCGAACATTTTCACAAGTGCGGCACCCCGAACTTATAGCATTATATGCATCGGCTCCGAATCATGTCTTGGGTCAATAGTTGGTTTTGCCTGGCTCCTGTGTTTTGGTGCCTTACGTTCCGCTATATCGGCTAAGGTAGCACTAGGAGAACCACTACGATTGTGCCCTAGTTGAGCTGGGCCGATCACCTCAGTGGAGAAAGCTAAAATTGACTATCATGATGAAGCGAGAGTTGGTCGCTGTTCGAGAGGTTTTTCGAGTCCCTAAAGACTTATGCCGCTTAGGGCGAGGAGCCGGCTCTGTCCGTCCAAGGCGTGGATAGCGCCCCGAACTCGGTCTTCCGAATACTAGGGGCTTCGCCGAAATTTAAAATTATAGAATTCTATGGCTAAGTGAGAGTGTTCACGCATTATAGTATGATTGCCTCGTTCGTTGGTCTGAGCGCCTCCCTCGAAGGACCCAAATATGGGAAAAAGAGCGCCCAGGTTTAACCCCCGAACACCCCAGCACTAGCGGCAAGGGGGCAGAAGCCGACGACTCGCCATCTCTCAGTATTGATAAACAGCCGCATAGAAGGTAATATTTTAAATTCATGTAGCATTGCTCAGCGCATATGAACATGTTTTCAGCGCACAGGACAAAAACGAGCGAGTTTTACTCAAAAATTACATCCCTAGTACATTCATCCGCCACAAGGCGGGCACCCTTCAAAACATCCTTATAGTAATTTTCGGGCTTGCGATGCTCTTTCCCCGCTGGTGGCCCGTCCTTCACAAGCTTCTCTGCATCCAGCTTGCCCCAGTGCACCTTAGCACGGGCAAAGGCCCTACGGGCACCTTCAATACAGACGGAGCGCTTGAGGACTTCGAGCCTTGGATAGGCCTCCACCAGCCGCGCACCAGCCCGAAATAGCTCCCAGGCAGAGCCTCTCCAGGCCACAACCGAACTAGGAGGCCCTTCATGGCCTGTTCGGCCGCCTTGTGGAGCTTGACTAGTTGCTTCAGCTGGTCGCTCAGGGGCACGGGGTGTCCGGCCTCAGCATACTGAGACCAGAACACCTTCTCCGTCGAGCCGCCCTCCTCGGCTCGATAGAATGCGGCGGCACCGGATACACTCCGGGGAAGATCTGCAAATGCCCCTGGAGAGCTCCGGATTCGGGTAAGTATAAAGTAACTCACGTTTATGTGTTTACTTTGCATAAAGAATGCCTTACCCGCCACTATCTTCTTCACCTCATCCAACTCCTGGAGGGTCTTCTGGGATTCGGTCTTGGCAGACTTGGCATTTTCAATCGCCGCCGCGAGCTCGGACGCTCGCGTCTTCGAGTCAAGCTCCAAACTCTCATGTTTCTTCATGAGAACCTGGAACTCTTGACGCACTTTGCCAACCTCGACCTCAAACTTCTCCCGCTCGGTGCGCTCCGCGGCCCACTCTTCTCGGCCTCGAGCAGCGCTTGCTTAAGGGACGCCACCTCAGACGTGGCCCCTACAATAGGCATGTTAATCCTGTCATTTTTTGCAATTGCACATTTTTTATACATATTCAAACAAGGTATTTCTTACCTTCCTTCTCCTCGAGCTGCTTCTTGGCACGCCCGAGCTCTTGCTCGGACTTCTCGAGGCTCTGCTTCAGCGTGTCCACTTCCACAGTCAGTATGGCGGACGCCAGCAGAGAAGCCTGCATACGCATATTGACTCCGTTGTTAGACTCCTGCGAATTTTTGATCCTCTATTCGGCTTTTCTTCGCGAACGCCCAACGGAGCATCAGGGGCTACTGTCTATACGGTAATATTATTTACACATTATTTACTTACCTCAAAGCCTGTCAAGAGGCTTGTACAAGCTTTGTTCAGTCCGCTCTTGGCTGACTGAACCTTCTGGACCACCGCACTCATAATAGTGCGGTGCCCCTCATCGATGGAGGCGCCTTCGAGCACCTCCAACAGATTGTCCAGCGCCCCCGGTTGGACGGGGGTCACTGGCACGGTAGGCTTGCTCCTCTTGGAAGGAGGTTACCCGCCGGACTCTGGAACCTTTGAAGGTTCCGGAGCGGTGTCCAGCCTTGAGTCGGACTTGGAGCCCCGGCAGGTTTCATCCCCTTTACTCCTGGAGTCCGGGAGGTCGCCTTGCGGCGCCTCCAGGACCACCTCCTCCCGGCTTGGAACCTGTTCGGACAACACCTTGGTGTCGTCCGTAGAGCGGGGGGAGGAAGCCGTCAGAAGTGAGTTCACAGCCGACGGGTCCAGGGAGCCACTCGACGACGCGTCGAGCCGGTCTCTGGGTGGGCTGCATAAGCATATTCGACATAAGGGAAAGATGTGCAATAAACGAGTACTATGAATTACTCTGGTATCCGGATACTTACGATTTCACCAGGGGTTGGCCCTTGGCTGCCACTTCTCTTCGCCGTCGTCGGCATCGGGGGAGTAGTACGGAGGAAGGGTTTTCCCCTTCTTGGATCCCCCGGCCTCCTTAGAGAGGGCGGCCTTCCTTTTCTTCTCTCCTCTCGCTGGAGGGGGAGAGGTTTCTATATTTCCTCCTCATCTTCACGAGAGGAAGGCGCTTCGGGACCGTCGGATGATGAATCCGACACCTCCTGGCGCCGAGCACTCTTTCGAGTCCCCGTGGCCCTTTCCGTGGACTTCTTCTCCGGCACCACATAGGGCGCCGGAACCAGCAGCTTCACCAAGCGAGCGTCCACTGGGCCTTCGGGCAAAGGAGCCGGACAGTTGACCTGTCCGGACGTCACCTCCCAATCCTATCAAAGATAAGGGAGCTTAGATCCCGCATAGAGTCAAGCTATGGAAAGCTCATACCCTGTAAAAGGACAAAAACAGCTTGCCGCATGAGCGTGATGCTGAGCACTGAACCCGTGATCCTCGGCAGCGGATGCGGGAGCCTCGGCGCCCTTGAAAAGCATCCTCCAGGCATCTTCGTACGTCGTGTCGAAGAGCCTGTTTAGAGTTTGATGCTGCGCTGGGTCGAACTCCCACAAGTTGAAGGCCCGTCGTTGACACGGGAGGATCAGACGGATGAGCATAACCTGGACTACGTTGACAAGCTTGAGCTTCTTGTCCACCAGGGTTTGGATGCATGTTTGGAGTCCGGTCAGCTCTCCTTTTTTTACCCCAAGACAGGCATGTCTCCTTCCAGGAGGTGAGCCGCGTAGGGGGGGCGGATCGAAACTCAGGGGGTGCGACCCATTCGGCGTCGCGTGGCTCGGTGACATAAAACCACCATGATTGCCACCCCTTCAGGGTCTCCACAAAGGAGCCCTCGAGGCACAGAACGTTGGCCATCTTGCCAACCATGGCAACGCCACACTCCTCCTGGCTGCCGCGCACCACCTTCGGCTTGACGTTGAAAGTCTTAAGCCATAGGACGAAATGGGGGCGGATGCGGAGGAAAGCCTCGCACACGATGATAAACGCCGAGATGTTGAGGACGAAGTTCGGGGCCAGATCATGGAAATCCAGGCCGTAGTAGAACATGAGCCCCCGGACAAATGGATGCAGAGGGAAGCCCAGTCCGCGGAGGAAATGGGGGAGGAATACCACCCTCTCATGGGGCCTAGGAGTGGGGATGAGCTGCCCCTTTTCGGGAAGCCGGTGCGCGATGTCGCTGGCCAGATATCCGGCCTTCCTCAGCTTTTTGATGTGTCCCTCCGTGACGGAGGAGACCATCCACTTGCCTCCCGCTCCGGACATGACTGGAGAAGGTTGAGGTGATAATGCGGACTTGGGCGCTGAAGCTCGAGTGCGCAAGAATGGATAGGCAGAGGAGGAAGAAGGCGTGGGTGAAAAGGTGGATCCTTATCCCCTTATATGGGTGGACGCGACTACATGTCCCCACCAGCCTGGTAAAACTTGCTTATCTCCAAGCGCCGTAATCAAAGGTGTGGTTGGGTTACCCATGCCCGTATTGATGAGAATCCCGGAATAAGGGGACACGATCTCTGCTTTGACAAGACGTGCCAAGGAAACCGCCTCGCATGACGCGCTGAGGTGGGATAATTAAACGACTCAGATAAAGGCTTGGCCGTGGTGTGTCGCACCACGGAATACATCAGCAGATTAGATTTGTGTAAATATTATTATTATCTCTATGGCAATATGTGGAAACTTATTTTGCAGAGCCGGACACTATCTTTGTGTTTAAAATCTTCTATGAAGTACTTGGAGGAGGAACCCGCCTTGCAATGCCGAAGACAATTTGCGCACCGGACCCATCATCATTGAAGCCTAGTTCAGGGGCTACTGAGGGAGTCCTGGATTAGGGGGTGTTCGGATAGCCGAACTATACCTTCAGCCGGACTCCTGGACTATGAAGATACAAGATTGAAGACTCCGTCCCGTGTCTGGAAGGGACTTTCCTTGGCGTGGAAGGCAAGCTTGGTGATACGGATGTTCAGATCTCCTACCATTGTAACCGACTTTATGTAACCCTAACCCTCTCCGGTGTCTATATAAACCGAAGGGTTTTAGTCTGTAGAACAACATACACCTCAACAATCATACCATAGGCTAGCTTCTAGGGTTTAGCCTCTCTGATCTCGTGGTAGATCTACTCTTGTACTACCCATATCATCAATATTAATCAAGCAGGACGTAGGGTTTTACCTCCACAGAGAGGGCCTAAACCTGGGTAAAACTTCGTGTCCCTTGCCTCCTGTTACCATCCAGCCTAGACGCACAGTTCGGGACCCCCTACCCGAGATCCGCCGGTTTTGACACCGACAATCATGAACACGAAAATATAATAACAACCACTTTATTATTGCCTCTAGGGCATATTTCCAACAAATATGACCTAAACGGCAGTGCCACAAATATTTTGCACTATCATCATCAACTTTGCATCTTTTGGCATTAATATTATGAATATGTGGATCACTATGATCGAGATTCAATAAACCATCGAGTGCATGACCATAGAAGGTTTTATTCATTTAAACAGAGCAACAATTATTCTCTGACTTAAATGAATAACTGTATTGCAATAAACATGATCTAATCATATTCATGGTCAACACAAACACCAAATAACATTTATTTAGGTTCAACACTAATCCCCAAGGTAGAGGGAGTATGCAATGGTGATCTTATCAACCTTGGAAACTCTTCCAACACACATCGCCACTTTGCCCTCAACTAGTCTCTGTTCATTTTGTAACTCTTGTTTCGAGTCACTAATCTTAGCACCTGAATCGATATCAAATACCCTAGGGTTACTATGAACACTGGTAAAGTACACATCAATAACATGTATATCAAATATACCTTTGTTCACTTTGCCATTATTCTTATCCGCCAAGTATTTGGGGTAGTTCCGCTTCCAGTGACCATTCCTTTTTGCAGTAGAAGCACTCAGTTTTAGGCTTAGGTCTAGCTTTGGGCTTCTTCATGGCAGTGGCAACTTGCTTGTCATTCTTCTTGAAGTCCCCTTTCTTTTCCTTTGCCCTTTTTCTTGAAACTAGTGGTTTTGTTAACCATCAACACTTGATGTTATTTCTTGATTTCTACCATCACCGATTTCAGCATCGCGAAGAGCTTGGGAATTTTTTTTCGTCATCCCTTGCATATTATAGTTCATCATGAAACTCTAGTTACTCGGTGATAGTGACCAGACAACTCTGTCAATCACTATCTTATCTGGAAGATTAACTCCAACTTGATTCAAGTGATTGTAGTACCCAGACATTCTGATCGTATGCTCACTGGTTGAGCTATTCTCCTCCATCTTGTAGGCAAATTACTTGTCAGAGGTATCATACCTCTCGACATGGGCATGAGTCTGTAATACCAATTTCAACTCTTGGAACATCTCATATGCTCATTGGAGTTCAAAACATTTTTGAAGTCCCGATTCTAAGACGTAAAGCATGGTGCACTAAACTATCAAGTAGTCATCATACCGAGCTTGCCAAACATTCATAACGTCTGCATCTACTCCTGCAATAGGTCTGTCACCTAGCGGTGCATCAAGGACATAATTCTTCTGTGCAGCAATGAGGATAATCCTCAGATCACGGACCCAGTCCGCATCATTGCTACTACCATCTTTCAACTTAATTTTCTCTAGGAACATATCAAAAATAAAACAGGGAGCTACATCACAAGCTATTGATCTACAACATAGATATGCAAATACTATCATGACTAAGTTCATTATAAATTAAGTTCAATTATTCATATTACTTAAGAACTCCCACTTAGATAGACATCCCTCAAGTCATCTAAATGATCACATGATCCATATCAATAAACCATGTCCGATCATCACGTGAGATGCAGTAGTCTTCAATGGTGAACATCTCTATGTTGATCATATCTCACTTGTGCGCGTCGGTCCTAAATAAACGGTTTAAAACCCCTATCCGCGACGACATTTGGAACCGTCGCCAAGTGAGTGTGGGTGATAGGGGGGTCCTTCCCACACGACCCAGAAACCGTCGGGGATAGGGCCCCTATAGTACTCCTACCTATTTCTGCTTGCATTGCCATCACAGTCGGTATTCTGTGGTGCTACGTTTATGATGCACGGCCCATCACAAACGGTTCACTATTATAGAATGTGTATGATGCACGGACCATCACAAACGGTTCACCATTAAGAAGATTAGCTAATCGTCATACGAGTGTCGGAAAGGATTACGAAACGTCGGACCGTCGTAACATCGTCGTACACGACAACTATCGCACACGCTATTCTATGGTGCAATGTTTACGATGCATACTTCATCAGAAACAGTTCATGGTTGCGAATCGTGTACGATAAGGCAACTAACACAAATGTTTAGTTTGCCCGCGCCGTTTGTGATATTGTCTGAATCGCACATGCTTTGCAAACGGCAACTGTGTGCATGCTTGCACACGTTTCCTCTTTGTGAACCATCTCGGATTATGGTGCATATCGCAAACGTTTGTGTTTTACCAACCCTGTGTGCCATAACAACCTGGAGAGCGTAATTTCACCATAATTTAATTGCTGCTTTTCCAAATTGTATCATATTTGGATTTGAATTTGAATGTATGCTACAACTTTATTCATATCCATCAGGTTCAAACAACCAATGCAGTATTCGATTCATAGGTACATATGTTCAAGAATTACATAAGAACCAAATAAAGAATGATGAACCACAGTTGTATACTTGTACTATTACAGACGGTAAAGAAAGAGGCGAAATATATTCTGGTTACTGAACAAGGTGAAGCGAAATGCCCATATTGTGCCCTCCTCATGCAGAAGGCACGCATGACTCTTGTCCAACCCCTTGTGATGGCCGACCGCCCATCCTTCACGGTCTTCATGAAAACATCTAGATAATCATCGTGTTCTGGTAGAAATACTTTAACCTTTGCATGCCCATCAATCATGTAGTTTGAGAGGTAATCTGGAGTAAACTGCTTTGGCAACCACTGCAAAGGAATAAGATTTTAGACATTGTCATCTAACACAACTCATTATGGGCAGTAAAAAGAAGGTTGCAGAGTTCATACTTACCATCCTGTAGTTTGCTATTGTCTTGGATAAAGTGTAAACAAATAGTTTAATTGCCATCTTTGGACCCATTTTACTAACAATCTTTATCAGCTTCCTCACTTGATGCTAGTTCATCGATATCTCATTGCCCCATATGCAGAAAGGGTTGAAACGCAGATCTTTACCAATGACATATGTACCTAAAAGCACCAAGTTAATATTAGAAGCTAAACAATAATGGCACAATGATGTAGTACAACACTCTTTTATAATATGTCTATATACATCCATATGTGGTAGTCCATTTGAAATCTCTAAAAAGAACAAATATTTAGCAACAGAGGGAGTATCTTATAAGATCCAATATACTCACATATTAGATGAATTAACATATTATATTATGGGTCGGAAGGAGTTTAGTTCGTTCTTAAAAATTATCAGTCGTTGTATCCACGGGTTACAGTTAGTTTGAGCTAGTTCGGGCTCAAATAGCCTAAAGTATATCTAAACATGAGGGCTAGTTTGAGCTAGTTGCATCTATAACCCACCAAAAAAAACTAGTATCCAACCCAAGAGGTGCTAATTGGAGCTAGTTCTCCTGGTGCATTTATTGTCAATCTAACCCTGCCATCCAAACAACTCTTTGGATGGAGTTAGTTAAGGGTTAGTAATGAGCTAGAAACTAACTCAAACCTCTTGCTAAGTTGAGTATCCAAACAAGGCTGTGTTGTTGCTGTTGCTGTTGCTGCTCTTCTACGTATATCTAGACATCATTAGAACATTAATGTAACACTCTTCCTTGTTGCTATGTAGCCTAGGATTGCATATTTAGACATTAAGTACAGTGCATGTTGCTCTGTAGCCTCAGATATATTACATATGGCCCTAGTTAACCTAAGGAAAAATGGGTTGCAGGTATATTCAGTTAAAAGTCTGACTCATCGATTAGTCCCTTATCAGTCGCCGGCCTATATGGTACCAGCTACGGATATCCTAAACAGTGAGCAGATATAAGCCATGGGATGAAACTAACCTCGATTGGAAAACAGCAGTCGTTCCCAAAATTGTCCTGTGTAGGTACACCAAGAAGCATGTTAAGCACAACATGCTAAACATCAACCAAAATTATCCATGGTAGACAAAATAATCTCCAAAAGATAGCTTTAGTGTTCATGTTTAAGCACGCTAGTAAAGGAAAACAAGTGGAAAGGTGTGCTAACTGCAACAGGCCTAAGATTTAACAACAAGCAAACATGGTCATTCAAATTGGTATTGTGCCGGTCTAAGTACACTAGTTATGGTTGAATAAAAATGGAAAGGCCTGTCAACTACAAGATGCAGCAAGCAAATGTAGTCATTCATAGTGGTATTGTTGAAACTGGTACTGATGAAATTGAACTGCACAGTTCATACTTGCACATATAGAACATCACGTTGTGAATAACTGGAAGAAACAAGGCATACTACGAACAACCAAAGATAGCATTTGGCACTGAACATATGCTTACTACAAACAACTGAACAATCAAAAAACTTTAAAAGAGGCATATGCTAGCTATAACAGGCTTAACAGCAAGCAAATATATGCATTCCTATCGGTATGTTTAAAACTGGATTGATGAAATGTACTGCATAGTAAATAATTGCACATATAGAGCATCACTTTGTGAACAACTGAAATAAACAAATCATGGGTTTCCTCACTTGTCACAAATGGGCTCGTTCCCGTGGGAAGAGCATGGACCCTGGATGCGCTGCATGTTGTTGCAGATGGGCTCCTTCCCCTTGGAAGAGCATGGCTGTAGGGCCCTCCCTGATGTCGCAGATGGGCGCTTTCTCCTTGGAAGAGCAGATGCGCTCTTTCCCCTTGGAAGAGCCGGAGAGGGTGCCCTCCTCGTGGGCGTCGTCGATGAGGTCTGACTTGGAAGCTGTGGATCCCAAGCCAATATCGCATAACTTGTCCTTCAGAAATGACAAAAAGGGCTTGATGGCGATGTAGAATGGAAAATTGTTGACAGCGAGCCAGAGGAGATCAGCGGCGGGGCCATGGATGAGATCGATGGCGGTTGAACCCGAGGGGTTGGAGGTGGGCCAATTAAAACTGTGACACAACCCACTTCAGGGCGTCGCTGTCGATGACCTCGATGTCGTAGCCGGCGGACGAGACATGCCCGCATACTCTAGCCCACTGCTTGAGTGTCTGTCGCCAATAATGGTCGCCAGCTTCCTCAGCGACTTCGGGCGAAGAGACCGCTATACACCTCTTTTGGGCCACTCGCTCCTCGAGCTCCACGGGAAGCGTAGCCGGGCTTAGGCTGCGATGCTCTGGAGTGGGGGATGGGGATGGGGATGGGCATCTGTGGGAAAGGGGGCGTTTGGCAGGCGTCATCTAAGAAACTCAGGGCGGACTGGGTATGGAGATCGGTGGGTAAGCTGCATGGGCAAACCGGCAGATGTTGACAATGGAGGCCTTGCGGCGGTGGCGGGGACTTTGCTAGGGTTTCGAGCGAGGGAGGGTGTGTGTGTGTGTGTGCTGATACGTCTCCAACGTATGTATAATTTTTGATTGTTCCATGCTATTATATTATCAACCTTGGATGTTTTATATGCATTTATATGCTATTTTATATGATTTTTTGGACTAACCTATTAACCTAGAGCCCACTGCCAGTTTCTCCTTTTTCCTTCTCTTTGAGTATCGCAGAAAAGGAAAATCAAACGGAGTCCAATTGACCTGAAATTTCACGGAGATCATTTTTGGACCAGAAGAAGCCCACGGAGTACTGGAGATGGGCCAGAAGAGTCCCGAGGCCACCACGAGGGTGGGGGCGCGCCCCTACCTCGTGGCCGCTTTGGAGACCCCCCTGACTTGTCCCCAATGCCAACACCTCTTATATATACAGAAACCTCCAAAATATAACCTAGGTCGGGAGTTCCGCCGCCGCAAGCCTCTATAGCCACCCAAAACAAATCTAGACCCGTTCCAGCACCCTGCTAGAGGGGGAATCCCTCTCCGGTGGCCATCTTCATCATCCCGACACTCTCCATGTTGAGGAGGGAGTAGTTCACCTCGGGGCTGAGGGTATGTACAAGTATCTATGTGTTTGATCTCTCACTCTCTCTCTCTCTCTCGTGTTCTTGATTCGACACGATCTTGATGTACCGCAAGCCTTGCTATTATAGTTGGATCTTATGATGTTTCTCCCCCTCTACTCTCTTGTGATGGATTTAGTTTTCCCTTTGAAGTTATCTTATCGGATTGAGTCTTTAAGGGTTTGAGAACACTTGATGTATGTCTTGCATGTGCTTATCTATGGTGACAATGGGATATCATGTGATCCACTTGATGTATGTTTTGGTGATCAACTTGCGAGTTTCGTGACCTCGTGAACTTATGCATAGGGGTTGGCACACGTTATCGTCTTGACTCTCCGGTAGAAACTTTGGGGCACTCTTTGAAGTTCTTTTTGTTGGTTGAATAGATGAATATGAGATTGTGTGATGCATATCGTATAATCATACCCACAGATACTTGAGGTGACATTGGAGTATCTAGGTGACATTAGGGTTTCGGTTGATTTGTGTCTTAAGGTGTTATTCTAGTACGAACTCTAGGATAGATTGAACGGAAAGAATAACTTCGTGTTATTTTACTACTGACTCTTGAATAGATCGATCAGAAAGAATAACTTTGAGGTGGTTTCGTACCCTACAATAATCTCTTCGTTTGTTCTCTGCTATTAGTGACTTTGGAGTGACTCTTAGTTGCATGTTGAGGGATAGTTATATGATCCAATTATGTTATTATTCTTGAGAGAACTTTCACTAGTGAAAGTATGAACCCTAGGCCTTGTTTCCTAGCATTGCAATACCGTTTTCGCTCACTTTTATCATTAGGTACCTTGCTGTTTTTAAATCTTCAGATTACAAAAGCCTATATCTACCATGTATATTGCACTTATATCACTATCTCTTCGCCGAACTAGTGCACCTATACAATTTACCATTGTATTGGGTGTGTTGGGGACACAAGAGACTCTTTGCTATTTGGTTGCAAGGTTGTTTGAGAGAGACCATCTTCATCCTACGCCTCCCACGGATTGATAAACCTTAGGTCATCCACTTGATGGAAATTTTCTACTGTCCTACAAACCTCCGCACTTGGAGGCCCAACAACGTCTACAAGAAGAAGGTTGTGTAGTAGACATCAAGCTCTTTTCTGGCGCCGTTGCCGGGGAGGTTAGCGCTTGAAGGTATATCTTTAGATCTTGCAATCGAATCTTTTAGTTTCTTTTTTACCACTAGTTAGTCTATAAAATAAAATTACAAAAAAATGGAATTAAGGTTTCCTCATATGCTGCATCTTTTTAATGTCTTTCATGAAAATAAGGATTCTGATAATTGTGCCAAAGTGTTAGAAGAAGAATATATCAAAATGTTTGGCACTAAATCTTTGGATGATGAGCATGATTGCAATATTTTTCGTATGAATTCTTTGAATATCCATGATGCTAATGATATGCAAAGCCACAAGCTTGGGGATTCTATGTTTGATGAAGATGATATTTTTTGTCCCCCAAGTTTTGATGAGCAAATTTATCTTGATGATAGCATGCCTCCTATTTATGATGATTATATTGATGAAAGTGGGTTTGGAAGAGTGTCAACTTTAGGAAGTAATGATCCCACTATTTTGGAGGGTGTTGAATCTTATTGTGATAATTGTGAAAGTGGGTTTGGAGAGGTCATGACTTTAGTTAATGTTAATCCCACTATTTTGGAAGAGTGTAAACTTTGCATATCAAGTTTCCTCTCTATGTGCTTAAATCCCAAAAGTTATGCTTGTTTTACCTTCCTATGCAAGTTGATTCTTGTTCCCATAAGTTGTTTTCTCACAAAATCCCTATGCATAGGAAGTGGGTTAGACTTAAATGTGCTAGTTATATTCTTCATGATGCTCTCTTTATGTTTCAAATCTTATCTTTTATGTGAGCATCATTGAAATCATCATGCCTAGCTAGGGGCGATAAACGATAGCGCTTGTTGGGAGGCAACCCAATTTTATTTTTGTTACTTGATTTTTCTCCTGTTTAGTAATAAATAATTCATATACCCTCTGTTTAGATGTGGTTTTATGTTTTAATTAGTGTTTGTGCCAAGTAGAACCTTTGGGAATACTTGGGTGAAGTCTTTGTGATCTTGCTGTAAAAAACAGAAACTTTAGCGCTCATGAGATTAGCTACCATTTTTTACTGGATAGTGCTATTAAGTTGATTACTTTTGCAGATGATAAATAGATAAATTCCTCACGTCCACCAATTTATTTCAAATTTTTTGGAGTTCCATAAGTATACGTTTGAGACAGATTACTACAGACTTTTCTGTTTTTGACAGATTCTATTTTCTATGTGTTGATTGCTTATTTTGATGAATCTATGAGTAGTATCGGAGGGAATGAACCATAGAGAAGTTGGAATACATTAGATATTACACGAATATGAATTTAGAATGAGTTCACAAGAGTACCTAAGTGGTGATTTATTTTCTTATGTTAACGGAGCTTACGAGTTTTCTGTTAAGTTTTGTGTTGTGAAGTTTTCAAGTTTTGGGTAAAGATTCGATGGACTATGGAATAAGGAGTGGCAAGAGCCTAAGCTTGGGGATGCCCAAGGCACCCCAAGGTAATATTCAAGGACAACCAAGAGCCTAAGCTTGGGGATGCCCAGGAAGGCATCCCCTCTTTCGTCTTCATTCATCGGTAACTTTACTTGGAGCAATATTTTTATTCACCACATGATATGTGTTTTGCTTGGAGCGTCATTTTATTTTCTTATGTTTTGCTTTCTGTTTGAATAAAATACCAAGATCTGAAATTCTTAAATGTCAGAGAGTCTTCACATAGTTGCATAATTATTCGACTACTCATTGATCTTCACTTATATCTTTTAGAATAATTTGTCATTTGTTCTAGTGCTTCACTTATATCTTTTTAGAGCACGTCGGTGGTTTTATTTTGAAGAAATAGATGAACTCTCGTGCTTCACTTATATTATTTTGAGAGTCTTTACAACAGCATGGTAATTTGTTTGGGTTATAAAATTAGTCCTAATATGATAGGCATCCAAGATGGGTATAATAAAAACTTTCATATAGAGTGCATTGAATACTATGAGAAGTTTGATACTTGATGATTGTTTTGAAATATGAAGATGGTAATATTAGAGTCGTGCTAGTTGAGTAATTGTGAATTTGAGAAATACTTGAGTTGAGGTTTGCATGTCCCGTAGCATGCATGTATGGTAGCCGTTGTGTAACAAATTTGAAACATGAGGTGTTCTTTGATTGTCTTCCTTATGAGTGGCGGTCGGGGACGAGCGATGGTCTTTTCCTACCAATATACCCCCCTAGGAGCATGTGCGTAGTGCTTGGTTTTTGATGACTTGTAGATTTTTGCAATAAGTATATGAGTTCTTTATGACTAATGTTGAGTCCATGGATTATGCGCATTCTCACCCTTCCATCATTGCTAGCCTCTTCGGTACCGTGCATTGCCCTTTCTCACCTCAAGAGTTGGTGCAAACTTTGCCGATGCATCCAAACCCCGTGATATGATATGCTCTGTCACACATAAACCTCCTTATATGTTCCTCAAAATATCCACCGTACCTACCTATTATGGCATTTCCATAGCCATTCCGAGATATATTGCCATGCAACTTTCCACCGTTCCGTTTATTATGACACGCTTCATCATTGTCATATTGCCTTGCATGATCATGTAGTTGACATCATATTTGTGGCAAGGCCACCATGCATAATTCTTTTATACATGTCACTCTTGATTCATTGCACGTCCCGGTACACCGCCGGAGGCATTCATATAGAGTCATATTTTGTTCTAAGTATCGAGTTGTAATTCTTGAGTTGTACGTAAATAAAAGTGTGATCATATTCATTATTAGAGCATTGTCCCATGTGAGGAAAGGATGATGGAGACTATGAATCCCCCAAAAGTCGGGATGAGACTCCGGATGAAGAAAAAAAAAGAAAAAAGAGAGAAAGGCCAAATAAAAAAAGGCCAAAAAACAAAACAAATGAGAGAAAAATAGAGAAGGGACAATGCTACTATCCTTTTACCACACTTGTGCTTCAAGGTAGCACCATGATCTTCATGATAAAGAGTCTCCTATGTTGTCACTTTCATATACTAGTGGGAATTTTCATTATAGAACTTGGCTTGTATATTCAAACAATGGGCTTCCTCAAAATGCCCTAGGTCTTCGTGAGCAAGCAAGTTGGATGCACACCCACTTAGTTCCTTTTGTTGAGATTTCATACATTTATAGCTCTAGTGCATCCGTTGCATGGCAATCCCTACTACTCGCACTGGCATCAATTGATGGGCATCTCCATAGCCCGTTGATTAGCCGCGTCAATGTGAGACTGTCGGTGTTCTAGGAACAGGGGTCCCCAGACTTGCCTGCCTGCGGCCCACGGCATGGCTCTACAAGCGGGCCCGTACGACCCATCTTCACCAGCAAGGACTAAAGACCCTCACGAGGGGACAAGCCTCGCGAGGCAAGCTACACAAGACCTCCTCAGGAGCGGCCTCGGGGCGGAGATTTCAAGGCCAGGCGTACCTCGCGAGGTTCTAGTGATGTGAGCCATGATGACCAAGGCCAGGCGGTCGCCAGCGCGCACAGTGTCCTTGTTTCCTCTTCGGCGCTAAGAAAGCAGGCGCAGGCGTGGAGTACCGAGGCGTCAACCAAAGGTTTCCATATCGGTGCAACGGGACCAAGACCAGCAAGACGGCAAGACGAAGGTCACCGTGGAGCCCAAGACGGCGTCACCACCAGAGCCTTTGGCAGGCGAAGACTGCTTTTGTCAGGATAAGCTGTACTAGTTGTCCCCTTTCGAATTGGCCATTGTTGGCTCCCTTCCCGCTCAATATTTGGGGAGAGGACCAGGGCCTCTATAAATAGGACTAGCCACCACCATAGCTGAAAGGGAGGTCAGATCGAGAGGGACTAGAACAACCACAAGTTCACCAAACACAAGAACACCTCTCCTCAGGAGGCTGTTCTTCCCCTTGTTCTATTCATCCTCAGCCCAAGTGGCAATCGACCACACCACACTGGAGTAGGGTATTACACCACAACAGTGGCCCGAACCGGTATAAATCCTGTGTCCTTTGTGTTGTGAGTTCGTCGAGTTAGTTCGTAAGACCTTAGCTGAGCTAGGACGTGGATCGGTAGGCGAGAGATCTTCGTGCGCACCCCAATGTTCGAACCTTGAGGGTTTTTCCGGAACCCGTGATTCGACAGAGACTTTCTCCGTTTTTGTCTTCTCCACACAACCCCCATCATTATATTCTATTCCACCCATAGTGCTATGTCCATGGCTTTGCGTGAAAGTTGAAAAAAGTTTGAGATTACTAAAGTATGAAACAATTGCTTGGCTTGTCATCGGGGTTGTGCATGATGGGAGCATTTTTGTGTGACGAAAATGAAGCATAGCCAAACTATATGATTTTGTAGGGATAAGCTTTCTTTGGCCATGTTTGTTTGAGAAGACATGATTGCTTGGTTCGTATGCTTGAAGTATTATTATTTTTATGTCAATATTAAACTTTTTTCTTGAATCTTATGGATCTGAATATTCTTGCCACAATAAAGAATATTACATTGATAAATATGTTAGGTTGCATTCCACATCAAAAATTCTATTTTTATCATTTACCTACTCGAGGACGAGCAAGAATTAAGCTTGGGGATGCTTGATACGTCTCCAACGTATATATAATTTTTTATTGTTCCATGCTATTATATAATCATCCTTGGATGTTTTATATGCATTTATATGCTATTTTATATGATTTTGGGACTAACGTATTAACCTAGAGCCCAATGCCAGTTTCTGTTTTTTCCTTGTTTTTGAGCATCGCAGAAAAGGAAAATCAAACAGAGTCCAATTGACGTGAAATTTCACGGAGATCATTTTGGACCAGAAGAATCCCACAGAGTACCGGAGATGGGCCAGAAGAGTCCCGAGGCCACCACGAGGGTGGGGGCGCGCCCTACCCCCTAGGTGCACCCCTACCACGTGGCCGCCTCAGAGATTCCCCTGACTTGTCCCCGACGCCAACACCTCTTATATATATAGAAACCTCCAGAAAATAACCTAGATCAGGAGTTCCGCTGCCGCAAGCCTCTGTAGCCACCGAAAACCAATATAGACTCGTTCCGGCACCCTGGTGGAGGGGGGAATCCCTCTCCGGTGGCCATCTTCATCATCCCGGCGCTCTCCATGATGAGGAGGGAGTAGTTCACCCTCGGGGCTGAGGGTATGTACCAGTAGCTATGTGTTTGATCTCTCTCTCTCTCTCTTGTGTTCTTGATTCGGCACGATCTTGATGTACCGCGAGCTTTGCTATTATGGTTGGATCTTATGGTGTTTCTCCCCCTCTACTCTCTTGTGATGGATTGAGTTTTCCCTTTGAAGTTATCTTATCTGATTGAGTCTTTAAGGATTTGAGAACACTTGATGTATGTCTTGCATGTGGTTATCTATGGTGACAATGGGATATCACGTGATCGACTTAATGTATGTTTTGGTGATCAACTTGCGAGTTCCGTGACCTCCTGAACTTATGCATAGGGGTTGGCACATGTTTTCGTCTTGACTCTCCGGTAGAAACTTTGGGGCACTCTTTGAAGTTCTTTCTGTTGGTTGAATAGATGAATCTGAGATTGTGTGATGCATATCGTATAATCATATCCACAGATCCTTGAGGTGACATTGGAGTTTCTTGGTGACATTAGGGTTTTGGTTGATTTGTGTCTTATGGTGTTATTCTAGTACGAACTCTAGGATAGATTGAACGAAAAGAATAGCTTCGTGTTATTTTACTACAGACTCTTGAATAGATCGATCAAAAAGAATAACTTTGAGGTGGTTTCGTACCCTACTATAATCTCTTCGTTTGTTCTCCGCTATTAGTGAATTTGGAGTGACTCTTTATTGCATGTTGAGGGATAGTTATATGATCCAATTATGTTATTATTGTTGAGAGAACTTGCAATAGTGAAAGTATGAACCCTAGGCCTTGTTTCCTAGCATTGCAATACCGTTTTCGCTCACTTTTACCATTAGGTACCTTGCTGTTTTTATATCTTCAGATTACAAAAGCCTATATCTACCATCCATATTGCACTTGTATCACTATCTCTTCGCCGAACTAGTGCACCTATACAATTTACCATTGTATTGGGTGTGTTGGGGACACAAGAGACTCTTTGCTATTTGGTTGCAGGGTTGTTTGAGAGAGACCATCTTCATCCTACGCCCCCCAAGGATTGATAAACCTTAGGTCATCCACTTGAGGGAAATTTGCTACTGTCCTACAAACCTCTGCACTTGGAGGCCCAACAACGTCTACAAGAAGAAGGTTGTGTAGTAGACATCAAGCTCTTTTCTGGCGCCATTGCCGGGGAGTTTATCACTTGAAGGTATATCTTTAGATCTTGCAATCGAATTTTTTAGTTTCTTATTTTATCACTAGTTAGTCTATAAAAGAAAATTAGAAAAAAATGGAATTAAGGTTGCCTCATATGCTTCATCTTTTTAATGTCTTTCGTGAAAATAAGGATTCCGATAATTGTGCCAAAGTGTTAGAAGAAGAATGTCTCAAATGTTTGGCACTAAATCTTTGGATGATAAGCATGATTGCAATATTTTAGTATGAATTCTTTGAATATCCATGATGCTAATGATATGCAAAGCCACAAGCTTGGGGATTCTATGTTTGATGAAGATGATATTTTTTGTCCCCCAAGTTTTGATGAGCAAATTTATCTTGATGATAGCATGCCTCCTTTTTATGATGATTATATTGATGAAAGTGGGTTTGGAAGAGTGTCAACTTTAGGAAGTAATGATCCCACTATTTTGGAGGGTGTTGAATATTATTGTGATAATTGTGAAAGTGGGTTTGGAGAGGTCAAGACTTTAGTTAATGTTAATCCCACTATTTTGCAAGAGTGTAAACTTTGCATACATGTGGATCGTGGTAAGAATATGTTTTGGTGATAGCTATATTGTTGAATTTTCTTATGATCCTACATGTAATTATTATTAGGGAGGAATATATGCTTGTGGAAGTTGCAATAATATCAAGTTTCCTCTCTATGTGCTTAAAATCCGGAACTTATGCCTGTTTTACCTTCCTATGCAAGTTGATTCTTGTTCCCATAAGTTGTTTGCTCACAAAATCCCTATGCATAGGAAGTGGGTTAGACTTAAATGTGCTAGTTATATTCTTCATGATGCTCTCTTGATGTTTCAATTCTTATATTTTATGTGAGCATCATTGAAATCATCATGCCTAGCTAGGGGCGTTAAACGATAGCGCTTGTTGGGAGGCAACCCAATTTTATTTTTGTTCCTTGCTTTTCGCTCCTGTTTAGTAATAAATAATTCATCTATACTCTGTTTAGATGTGGTTTTATGTTGAAATTATTGTTTGTGCCAAGTAGAACCTTTGGGAAGACTTGGGTGATGTTTTTGTGATCTTGCTGTAAAAAATAGAAACTTTAGCGCTCACGAGATTAGCTACCATTTTTTACTGGAGGGTGCTATTAAGTTGATTCTTTTTGAAGATGATTAATAGAAAAATTACTCACGTCCACCTATTTTTTTCCATAAGTATACATTTGATACAGATTACTACATACTATTCTATTTTTGTCAGATTTTGTTTCCTATGTGTTGTTTGCTTATTTTGATGAATCTATGATTAGTATCAGAGGGTATGAACCATAGAGAAGTTGGAATACAGTAGATATTACACAAATATGAATTTAGAATGAGTTCACAACAGTACCTAAGTGGTGATTTATTTTCTTATTCTAACGGAGCTTACGAGTTTTCTGTTAAGTTTTGTGTTATGAAGTTTTCAAATTTTGGGTAAAGATTCGATGGACTATGGAATAAGGAGTAGCAAGATCCTAAGCTTGGGGATGCCCATGGCACCTCAAGGTAATATTCAAGGACAACCTAGAGCCTAATCTTGGGGATGCCCCGGAAGGCATCCCCTCTTTCGTCTTCGTTCATCGGTAACTTTACTTGGAGCTATATTCTTATTCACCACATGATATGTGTTTTTCTTGGAGCATCATTTTATTTTATTTTGTTTTGCTTGCTGTTTGAATAAAATACCAAGATCTTAAATTCTTAAATGTTAGAGAGTCTTCACATAGTTGCATAATTATTCGACTACTCATTGATCTTCACTTATATCTTTCGGAGTAGTTTGTCATTTGCTCTAGTGCTTCACTTATATCTTTTTAGAGCAGGGTGGTGGTTTTATTTTGAAAAAACAGATGAACTCTCGTGCTTCACTTATATTATTTTGAGAGTCTTTACAACAGCATGGTAATTTTTGGGGTTATAAAATTAGTCCTAATATGATAGGTATCCAAGATGGGTATAATAAAAACTTTCATATAGAGTGCATTGAATACTATGAGAAGTTTGATACTTGATGATTGTTTTGAGATATGAAGATGGTAATATTAGAGTCGTGCTAGTTGAGTAATTGTGAATTTGAGAAATACTTGAGTTGAGGTTTGCAAGTCCCGTAGCATGCATGTATGGTAACCGTTGTGTAACAAATTTGAAACATGAGGTGTTCTTTGATTGTCTTCCTTATGAGTAGCGGTCGGGGACGAGCGATGGTCTTTTCCTACCAATCTATCCCCCTATGAGCATGCGCATAGTGCTTGGTTTTTGATGACTTGTAGATTTTTTTCCAATAAGTATATGCGTTCTTTATGACTAATGTTGAGCTATATATGAATGCATGCCCCCTCCCCCTCAACCGAGGTTCACCTAGCAAAGTGCGAAGTAGCTAGCAGCTCCCCTCCTCCCTCGTGTCGGCACGAAGTTAATCCTAAGCTATATATGAATGCATGCCCCCCCAACCAAGGTTCACCTTAGCAAAGTGCGAAGTAGCTAGCAGCCCCCCTCCCTCCTGTCGTCACGAAGGGAATCCTAAGCTATGAATGCATGCCCCCCAACCGAGGTTCACCTAGCAAAGTGTGAAGTAGAGCTAGCAGCCCCCTCCCTCATGTCGGCATGAAGGGATTCCTAAGCTATGAATGCATGCCCCCCCCAACTGAGGTTCACCTAGCAAAGTGCGAAGTAGCTAGCATCCCCCCTCCCTTGTGTCGGCACGAAGGGAATCCTAGCTAAGCTATGAATGCATGCCCTCCCCCCCCCCAAAGCGAGGTTATGAAGGAAATATGCCCTAGAGGCAATAATAAAGTTGTTATTTATATTTCCTTATATCATGATAAATGTTTATTATTCATGCTAGAATTGTATTAACCGGAAACTTAGTACATGTGTGAGTACATAGACAAGCAGAGTGTCCCTAGTATGCCTCTACTTGACTAGCTCGTTAATCGAAGATGGTTAAGCTTCCTAGCCATGGACATGTGTTGTCATTTGATGAACAGGATCAGATCATTAGAGAATGATGTGATGGACAAGACCCATCCGTTATCTTAGCATAATGATCGTTCAGTTTTATTGCTACTGCCTTCTTCATGACTTATACATGTTCCTCTAACTATGAGATTATGCAACTCCCGAATACGAGAGGAACACCTTGTGTGCTATCAAACGTCACAACGTAAGTGGGTGATTATAAAGATGCTCTACAGGTGTCTCCAATGGTGTTTGTTGAGTTGGAATAGATCGAAATTAGGATTTGTCACTCCGTCTATCGGAGAGGTATCTCTGGGCCCTCTCGGTAATGCACATCGCTATAAGCCTTGCAAGCAATGTGAATAATGAGTTAGTTGTGGGATGATGCATTACAGAACGAGTAAAGAGACTTGCCGGTATGAGGGCCCGCCTCCTCCTCCCTCCATCCTTTATATACGTGTCCAGGGGGCACCCCATAGACACACAAGTTGATCATTGATCTCTTAGCCGTGTGCGGTGCCCCCCTCCACCATAATCCACCTCGGTCATATCGTAGCAGTGCTTAGGTGAAGCCCTGTTCCGGTAGCGTCATCATCACCGTCATCACACCGTCGTGCTGACGAAGCTCTCCCTCGACACTCTGCTGGATCATGAGTTCGTGGGACGTCACCGAGCCGAACGTGTGCAGATCACGGAGGTGCCGTACTTTCGGTACTAGGATTGGTCGATCATGAAGACGTACGACTACATCAACCGCGTTGTCATAACGCTTCCGCTTATGGTCTACAAGTGTACGTAGACAACACTCTCCCCTCTCGTTGCTATGCATCACCATGATCTTGCATGTGCGTAGGATTTTTTTTGAAATTACCGCGTTATCCAACAGTGGCATCCGAGCCAGGTTTATGCGTAGATGTTATATGCATGAGTAGAACACAAAGGAGTTGTGGGCGTGGTTATATACATATTGCTTGTCGTTACTAGTTGATTCTTGATTCAGCGGTATTGTTGGATGAAGCAGCCAAGACCGACATTACGCGTACGCTTACACGTGACTGGTTCTACCGCCGTGCTTCGCACATAGGTGGCTAGTGGGTGTCTGTTTCTCCAACTTTAGTTGAATCAGTTTCAATGAACAGGGTTCTTTCTGAAGATCAAAAAGCAATCACTATAAAACATTGTGGTTTTTGATTCATAGGTAAGAACGGTTCTTGCTCAGCCCGTAGCAGCCATGTAAAACTTGCAACAACAAAGTAGAGGACGTCTAACTTGTTTTTGCAGAGCATGTTATGATGTGATATGGTAAAGACGTGATAAGATATAAATTGTTGTATGAGATGATCATGTTTTGTTGAAGTTATCGGCAACTGGCAGAAGCCTTATGGTTGTCTCTTTATTGCATAAGATGCAAGCACCAAATAATTGCTTTACTTTATCGCTATGCGTTAGCAATAGTTGCAAGAGCAATAGTTGGCGAGACGACCATATGATGACACATTGATAGATATCAAGATGATGGAGATCATGGTGTCATGCCGGAGACGATAGAGATCATGACGGTACTTTGAAGATGGAGATCAAAGGCGCAAGATGATCATGGCCATATCATGTCACATATTTTGATTGCATGTGATGTTTATCCTTTATGCATCTTATTTTGCTAGTTCGGTGGTAGCATTATAAGATGATCTTTCAATAAATTTGAAGATATAAGTGTTCTCCCTGAGTATGCGCCGTTGTGACAGTTCGTCGTGCTGAGACACCACATGATGATCGGGTGTGATAAGCTCTTCGTTCACATACAATGGGTGCAAGCCAGTTTTGCACATGCGGAATACTCGGTTTAAACTTGACGAGCCTAGGATATGCAGTTATGGCCTCGAAACACTGGAGACCGAAAGGTCGAGCGTGAATCATATAGTAGATATGATCAACATAATGATGTTCACCATTGAAAACTACTCCATCTCATGTGATGATCGGACATGGTTTAATTGATATGGGTCACGTGATCATTTAGATGACTCGAGAGATGTCTATCTAAGTGGGAGTTCTTAAGTAATATGATTAATTGAACTTTAATTTATCATGAACTTAGTCATGATAGTATTTGCATATCTATGTTGCAGATCAATAGCTTGCGATGTAGCTCCCCATTTATTTTTTGATATGTTCCTAGAGAAAAATAAGTTGAAAGATGATAGTAGCAATGACGCGGACTGGGTCTGTCAGGGATATACCCCGCAGCGTAAACCGGCCGGAAGTATAACCCGGTCGGACTTGACGGTTTACTTGAGACCCGGCTGACACTTGGCGATTCACTGGCGACCCGCCCTAACTTGGCGGTTTAAAAGCAACCCGGCTGAACATTATGACTCAGTGGTAACCCGGCGGGCGGGACAGACGGATGACAAGGCCCAAGGCCCAGAAGGCTGGTTTATGCTAATGGTGGGACGGTTTAAGAGAAAAGGTGTATTTCCCTTACAAGGAGTCAAGACCCGGACCTGTATTCGATTTGTATTAGAAGATAGACTAGTCCTAATCCTAATAGGACTCGACATGTAACCCGCCCCTTCAACATATATAAGGAGGGGCAGGGCACCCCAAGAGGGAGAAGATTCACAAGTTTCATGAGTTGGACAAGTTAGGTTTAGACAGACAACTCAATAACTCTTGAGATAGAGCTCCTTTGTAATCGTGATCATCATCATCAATATCAACGAAGCAGGACGTAGGCTTTTACCTCCACCGTGAGGGGCCGAACCTGGGTAAAACATCGCGTCTCTCGTCCCACACAACCCCTCTCAAGCTACCACATAGATGCATTGGCCTCGCGACTAAGTCCTGACACTAAGGACATCTGCCGTGACAATTCCACGACAGTTGGCGCCCACCGTGGGGCCTGAGCACGGTGGTGATAAGTTTTTGGAGGAATTTTCTTCAGGGATCGAGAAGCTTGCGATTTATTAGATGAAAGAGCGCCAGCACGGAAGCGTACAGGGTAATCTGGCGCATGACAACCTTGGATTGCAGTTTTTCTCCCGCCTGACGACCCGGCGATCCGTTGAGTCAGATGACGAATCGGATGTTGCCGTCTGCTATAGTTGAAGCCTCTCAGCCGCTGCTGTGTTCTGCCAAAACCACCACTGTGGTTCTATTTTTCTTGCCTCTGTCGCAAGTCACCAGGCACGCCTCCACCTGCAAGGGAAAAGTTGCAGCCCGATGTAATGCGCTGCTACGAGACAAACCAGTGATACTAGTCCACTACTAATAAACAATTCAGCAGAGGAGGTGCTAGTACTTGGTGTCATAACCTTACGTGAAGCATCAATAAATCAAACAAAAAGCTATGCCTATACGTACATCTTGGATGTGATTAAGGCCTCAATCCAAGTCACTGCCGCAGTGTTAAGTCGACACCGAGTCGTTTCAGCTTCAGGTGACCTTGCTTCTCCGAACAGTCTCCGCCTTTAAGCCGCCCTGATGGTCTGTTTCTGCTACGTTTTCAACGGCGCGCCGAGCCGCCACGGCCTCTGCCGGAGAAGGCCTCGGGAAGCCCCTGCATGACGAAGACAGGGACAGAGATGGATTCAGACTCTTCTGTGTGCATCAGTCGAGATTGAAAAAAAAACTTCTGATCATGTCAGAAGATATACGAGGCGCTCGCGAGGTGAAGATTACACAGACTACGGCAAAATCTGGCAAGGCCCATAAAAGGATTCAAAATTCTTGGTTATCTACGGATCATCTGTAATGCAGATAAATCAGGTGATATTCATCTAATATTTATCTTATTAACATTTATTGTTTTTGTCAAAAAACAATTACTTTGCCCTGTAATATTTTTACACAGGGTAAATTCTTTATGCCATTATATCACGGATACGGAGTACATGCACTAGCATTTGTCCATACCAGGCTGCTCGAGAGGCATATGTGCAAGCTGCCGTTCCCGCGATCCAGTCTACGTCAACTCGTCGGGACCGCGCGAATGACCCAATAAGCGCGTGCCAGCCGCCGTCCCCCGCAGTCCGGTTCACATCAATTAGCCAGGACCGTGCCCGCGATTGACTCGCCGTCCGCACGGCTTACTGCACTTATGATTGATTTTTTCGTCTGCACCATTTGCAATGTCGCGGCTGACTGTACCTACCGGCTAATTTTTATGGTCGCCTTGTTATCACAACTGGATCGACCTCCGACAAAAACCAGGTGCTATTTACCTTATTTTAAGCACATATTAATTTATCCAAGCAAAGCTCCTTTTCCCTGTTGTATTTATCACAAAGTGGTATTCTACCGCGAAGATGGAGACACGCCAAACATTATTTGGCACAGGTGGTTTTCCTTACTCAACGGATTCCCGCACCGGATTACAACGCCGTGACCGTCTCTCGCGACTGTGTCGGCTTACAACCCCGTGGCCGTCTCTCGTGTCCGTGCCGGCTTACAACGAGGAGGACAACTTGCTCGTCCACACCGGCTTACAACGTCGCGGCTGGCTCGTCTACATGTTTCCGTGGCCGACTCACTCGTGGTTAAATTCAACTTCACCATAGAGATCATCAACTCCATGGCAGATAATTTCTGGCCTAACATATCAGGTGTTATCCATCTAAAGTTTGATTTATTAGCACATGTTGTTTTTGTCAAAGAACAAGTTTATCTTTGCCTTGGTCTGCAATGTTGTTTATGCAGGGCAATTACTTATGACAAAAAGTGATATTATACCGCGGAGATGGAGGCATGCCAACATCTTTTGTCACAGGTGGTCGTCGTTACTCAACGAACTCCCGCACCGATTTACAACCCCGTGGCCGTCTCTCGCGACCGCACCAGTTTACAACGCCGCGGCCGATTCTCCCGTCCACACCGGTTTAAAACGCCGCGGCCGAAAAATCTATTAGCACCCGCCGCTGACTCGGCCGTGATTGACTTCAGTTTCACCATGGTGATCATCCACTCCGCGGTGATAATTGCTGACCTGACACATCAGGTGAAATCCATCCAGCATATTTTTATATATTATATATTCATTTCTTTAAAGGAGCAATTACTCTGCCTTGCAAGTTTCTCAGTGCAGGACGAGTTGTCTACTGCAAAAAAGACTATTATATCACTGAGCTGTTGAATAACTCATACCGGTTTATATCACGGTCAAATATGGAGAGTCTCAAGCCAACTCCTCGAGTAATCTTAAGACTCGGGGGCTACAATGACATGACTCGGGAACTCCGGGTCATTGGAGGGCATGATAACCCGGTTCCGGAGGACACCGCCATATTGATGAAAATTTAAAAGCCGTCAAAAAATTGTCGGTTCAAAATAAAGATTCTGGTTTAAAATCCGGTTCAAGAGACATCTCTCTCCCGCAAAACTTTGAAGCTCTCAAATCCGGTTCAAACATCCAGCTCAAGGTAAATTTGTCTCTTACAAAGCTTTTAAGCTCTCAAATATCCGGTTTACAATCTGGTTCAAGGGAAATAGGTCTCCCACAAAGCTCTGAAGCTCTCAAATCCGGTTTAAGAATTTCCGGTTCAAAAAGGAATTAACTTCTCGCAAGTTCGAGTTTAAAGGCCGTCAAAAAATTTCCGGCTGAAAATGAGGATTTCGGTTTAAAATCCAGTTCAAGGGAAAGATGTCTCCCATAAAGCTTTGAAGCTCTCAATATCCGGTTTAAAATCACGGTTCAAGAAGAATTTATCTCTTGCAAAAAGTTAAAGGTTGCCAAAGAGGACCTGTTGGCATGATGTGCGGTTCAAACATGGGTATCCTGCCTTATTTGCTTATCATATTATTGATCACTTGGGGGCTTGGTCATATTCGAACCATAGCTACACCTCTTGATCGGCGTAAGGCCACCAGGGAAATCAGTTAGGGGTCAAAGAGACTGTTGCAAAAAGCACCAACTCAAACATAGACACCCATTGAGCACAGCTCACAAAGTTACTTGGGGGCTCTTTGTGCAAAGCAATAAAGAGTTTGAAAGAACCCTTGTAATTGGCTATCAAGCCACGGCTTGGAATCCTGGTGTATTCACCTAAAACCCCGGGTTAACCTGCCTTCATCAAGTAAGCCACTCCTATCCAGGTAATCCTGGCATGACCCGCCGAACGTTTGACAAGTCAATCTTATACAGACCCTGAACTTGTCAAAGTTAAAATGACGATTGGTTAGTTGGAGGCCCATCTTAAAAGGCTTTGCAAAATGGTTTAACTCAGCGGCCTGGCAGCCCATGAAAAGCCTCGATTTAGGTCCTGGCAGCCCATGAAAAGCCTTGCATATTTCTGTTGTTTTTGCTGTTTTCATGATAAGGGATTTATAAACATTTTTCTGACAAACCGGTGTTCATTATAAACCGGCGTGACTTTCAGCGCTTCGTTGTTAGTACATGATCAGATTCTAAACTGGTAGCGCATTGCTCCGGAATGGTCTTGACTAGATGTCACCAACCTTATATGAACAAATCAACGGCTTTTTAGCCCAATATGATTTCTACATGAACCGGCAAGAGGGCCAGGAGTTATCAGCACTTCGGATTGATGTTTTTACCTCTACCATACAATCAGTTGGTCAGCCAACGAGGATGATTTTTAGTTTTCATATGCAGGAACATAAAGGATTATGCATACATGAATTCCATAAGTGGAGCAAGTTGTCAGTACACTATCAAATCATAATCCGGAGACTATCAACCCGGTCTGGTTTCGACTATAAGTCGCCAGAATTGAATATGGATAAACCGGTGTTTATCACAACCCGGTACGCTTTTATCATAAACCGGCACAATATGACGGGAGTTATCATACTCAAGATTTGGTTTATCACCCTTACTAAAAAAAGTTGGTAAACCAACGATGTGATTCAATGTCACAGGTATGATCTATTTCATATTTGATTATTCTTAAGTGCAGCCTTGGTTATAAACCCGGGTTATATGTTGGGCATTATGACCCGTCCGACGGTAAACCACCAGGACACTTTAAACTTGTTGTATGCAGAAACAGGTTTGTTAAACCGGCCTGGCTTTGGACTATAAGTCGCTTGTATATATATTTGGATTGTGCCATTGGAATCATGCGCTTATAAATCATTGGGTTATATTATTCAAATAGCCAAACTTGGCTGAATTTTCATTATGATATTGAATGAATAAGGTTTTCATACCGGATTATATTATCCTGAATAGCCAACATGGCTGGATTTTTATGGTTATTAATAACCGGTATTATTAAGTTTTCACTGTTGCTTTAGCGCAATGGCTATTATTTTATCAAAGGATATGATTTATTCTACAATGAAAGGAATAGTCCCGAGTCGTTGCAGGCTTACAACCCGGCACTTGGGGGCTACATTATTCAAATTGAGATTACATGCAAGTCTCATGTCGTTGCAAGCATGCACCATGACACTTGGGGGCTAATGCAAAGTCATTTTTACTAGTCTTATTGAAGACCCGACTCATCATATTATAATGACCCGACCCTTGGGGGCTACCAATTGCTCCTGTCAACAATTCAAGTATATATCAAGTCCCGGTTCAGTATTATCTTACTAAGCCGGCCCTTGGGGGCTACACGTTGCTGTTCAAAGTTTACAATATTATATTTACAAAGTCCCTGCCCTTGGGGGCTACACAGGTTGAAGTTTTTATGAGCATCAAGCAATTACAAGTCCCAGGTTGCTGCAAGCATGACAACCCGACACTTGGGGGCTACATATGTGGAATACTCAATTCTGACTAAGTGACTGGGATGAACAAGATGGATTTCTTAAAAATTGGTAGTATTTATATTGAAGCAAGTCTTAAGCCATCACTTTGTTCTGCTCAAGACTTGGGGGCTACAGGTATTATATTATTATCGAAGAAATATTTTCAAATTCTCTGTTTGAGCAAACCAGATTGACCCGGCGTCACCAATCATTATGACCCTATGGCTGCAATCCGGCGTCATCAATAATCATGAACCGGCATTGTGAATCGGCGTTGGCAACAATCATGACCCGGAATTATCAGTTTTTATAACCCAACAATGGTGGTAATCATAAACCGGCAAGTTCTACATCTTCAAATCGGCTAAATATCAGTTGAATATTTGAAGACCAATATTTTTGTCAAATCAGAGCATTGAAGGCCGATCCGAATGGATTCTTTATTTACAAAATATCTTCTGCAAGCAAATTGATTATGAAGTTGGTCTATTGACTCGGATTTTCTAGAAGGAGGAACTAACAAGGATTTAAGGATGATTAGGTGCTGGTTTACATGAATTTTTAACCTGGAGTACAACTTGTCAAAGTTGTTCTTGTGTTTGTTAACAGGATCAGTTTACCATGGATAAATCCAAGCTGAACTGGGGGCTAATGTCGGGGATATACCCCGCAGCGTAAACCGGCCGGAAGTATAACCCGGCCGGACTTGGCGGTTTAGTTCAGACCCGTCTGACACTTGGCGATTCACTGGTGACCCGCCCTAACTTGGCGGTTTACAAGCAACCCGCCTGAACATTATGACTCACTGGTAACCCGGCGGGCAGGACAGACAGATGACAAGGCCCAAGGCCCAGAAGGCCGGTTTATGCTAATGCTGGGCCGGTTTAAGAGAAAAGGTGTATTTCCCTTACAAGGAGTCAAGACCCGGACTTGTATCCGGTTTGTATTAGAAGATAGACTAGTCCTAATCCTAATAGGACTCCACATGTAACCCGCCCCTTCAACATATATAAGGAGGGGCAGGGCACCCCAAGAGGGACAAGATTCACAAGTTCCACGAGTTGGACAAGTTAGGTTTAGACAGACAACTCAATAGCTCTCGAGATAGAGCTCCTTTGTAATCGTGATCATCATCATCAATATAAACGAAGCAGGACGTAGGCTTTTACCTCCACCGTGAGGGGCCGAACCTGGGTAAAACATCGCGTCTCTCGTCCCACACAACCCCTCTCAAGCTACCACATAGATGCGTTGGCCTCGCGACTAAGTCCTTACACTAAGGACATCTGCCGTGACAATTCCACGACAGGGTCCATGATCTGAAGATTATCCTCATTGTTGCACAGAAGAATTATGTCCTTGATGCACCGCTAGGTGACAGACCTATTGCAGGAGCAGATGCACACGTTATGAACGTTTGACAAAGCTCGGTATGATGAGTACTTAATAGTTTAGTGCACCATGCTTTACAGCTTAGAATCGGGACTTCAAAAACTTTTTGAATGCCATGGAACATATAAGATGTTCTAAGAGTTGAATTGGTATTTCATACTCATGCCTGTGTCGATAAGTATGAGACCTCTGACAGTACTTTGCCTACAAGGTGGAGGAGAATAGCTCAACCAGTGAGCATATGCTCAGACTGTCTGGGTACTACAATTGCTTGAATCAAGTGGGAGTTAATCTTCTAGATAAGATAGTAATTTATAAAGTTCTCTACTAACTATCACCAAGTTACTAGAACTTAGTGATGAACTATAATATGCAAGGGATGACGAAAGTAATTCCCAAGCTCTTCATGATGCTGAAATCGGTGAAGGTAGAGATCAAGAAATAGCATCAAGTGTTGATGGTTAACAAGACCACTAGTTTTAAGAAAAAGGGCAAAGGGAAAGAAAGAGGAACTTCAAAGAAGAAAGGCACGCAAGTTGCCACTCCCATGAAGAAGCTCAAAGCTAGACCCAAGCCTGGAACTGAGTGCTTCTACTGCAAAGGAAATGCTCACTGTAAGTGGAACTGCCCTAGATACTTGGCGGATAAGAATGATGGCAAAGTGAACAAAAGTGTATATTTGATATACATGTTATTGATGTGTACTTTACTAGTGTTTATAACAGCACCTCAGTATTTGATACTGGTTCAGTTACTAAGAGTAGTAACTCGAAACGGGAGTTCCAAAATAAACAGAGACTAGTTAAGGGCGAGGTGATGATGTGAGTTGGAAGTGATTCCAAGGTTGATAAGATCACCATTGCACACTCCCTTTACCTTCGGGATTAGTGTTGAACCTAAAATAAATGTTATTTGGTGTTTGCGTAAAGCATAATATGATTGGATCATGTTTATTGCAAAACGGTTATTCATTTAAGTCAAGGATAATTGTTATTCTGTTTACATGAATAAAACCTTCTGAGGTCATACACCCAAGGTGAATGGTTTATTGAATCTCGATCGTAGTAATACACATATTCATAATATTGTAGCCAAAATATGCAAAGTTAATAATGATAGTGCAACTTATATGTGGCACTGCCGTTTAGGTCATATTGATGTAAAGCGCATGAAGAAACTCCATGCTGATGGGCTTTTGGAATCACTTGATTATGAATCATTTGATGCTTGCGAACCATGCCTCGTGGGCAAGATGACTAAAACTCCATTCTTCAGAACAATGGAGCAAGCAACTGACTTATTGGAAATAATACATATTGATGTATGCAATCCGATGAGTGTTGAGGCTCGCGGTGGGTATTGTTATTTTCTGATCTTCACAGATGATCTGAGCAGATATGGGTATATCTAGTTGATGAAACATAACTCTGAAACATTTGAAAAGTTCAAAGAATTTCAGAGTGAAGTGGAAATCATCGTAACAAGAAAATAAAGTTTCTACGATCTGATCATGGAGGAGAATATTTGAGTTACGAGTTTGGTCTTCATTTGAAACAATGCGGAATAGTTTCACAACTCACGCCACCTGGAACACCACATCGTAATGGTGTATCCGAACTTCATAACCGTACTTTATTAGATATGGTGCAATCTATGATGTCTCTTACCGATTTATCACTATCGTTTTGGGGTTATGCATTAGAGACAGTTGCATTCACGTTAAATAGGGCACCGTCTAAATCCATTGAGATGACACCATATGAACTATGGTTTAGCAAGAAACCTAAGCTGTTGTTTCTTAAAGTTTGGGGTTGCGATGCTTATGAGAAAAAGTTTCCTACCGACAAGCTCGAACCCAAATCGGATAAACGTGTCTTCATAGGATACCCAAAGGAGATAGTTGGGTACACCTTCTATCACAGATCCGAAGGCAAGATAATTTCTTGCTAAGAGTGGATCCTTTCTAGAGAAGGAGTTTCTCTTGAAACAAGTGAGTGGGAGGAAAGTAGAACTTGATGAGGTAATTGTACCTTCTCCAGAATTGGAAAATAGTTCATCACAGAAATCAGTTCCAGTGATTCCTACACCAATTAGTGAGGAAGCTAATGATGATGATCATGAAACTTCAGATCAAGTTACTACCGAACCTCGTAGGTCAACCGGAGTACGGTCTGCACCAGAGTGGTACGGTAATCCTATTCTGGAAATCATGTTACTAGACCATGATGAACCTATGAACTATGAGGAAGCGATGATGAGCCCATATTCCGCAAAATGGCCTGAGGCCATGAAATCTGAGATGGGATCCATGTATGAGGACAAAGTATGGACTTTGATTGACTTGCCCGATGATCGGTGGGTCATTGAGAATAAATGGATTTTCAAGAGGAAGACGGACACTGATAGTAGTGTTACTATCTACAAAGCTCGAATTGTCGCAAAAGGTTTTCGACAAGTTCAAGATGTTGAATACAATGAGATTTTCTCACTCGTAGCAATGCTTAAGTCTGTCCGAATCAAGTTAGCAATTGCCACATTTTATGAAATCTGGCAAATGGATGTCAAAACTGCATTCCTTAATGGATTTCTTAAAGAAGAGTTGTATATGATGCAACAAGAAGGTTTTGTCAATCCTAAAGGTGCTAACAAACTGTGCAAGCTCCAGTGATCCATCTATATATGGACTGGTGCAAGCATCTCGGTGTTGGAATATATGCTTTGATAAAGTGATCAAAGCATATGGTTTTATACAGACTTACAGTGAAGCCTGTATTTACAAGAAAGTGAGTGGGAGTACTACCACATTTCTGATAAGTATATGTGAATGACATATTGTTGATCGGAAATAATGTAGAATTTTCTGGAAAGCATAAAGGAGAGTTTAAAAAGATTTTTTTAAAGAAAGACCTCGATGAAGCTACTTACACATTGAGCATCAAGATCTATATAGATAGATCAAGACGCTTGATATATTTTCAATGAGTACATACCTTCACAAGATTTTGAAGTAGTTCAAAATGGAAAGGTCAAAGAAGGTGTTCTTGCCTGTGTTGCAAGGTGTGAAGTTCAGTAAAGACTCAAAACCCGACCACGGCAAATAATAGAAAGAGAATGAAAAGTCATTCCCTATGCCTCAGTCATAGGTTCTATAAAGTATATTATGCTGTGTACCAGACCTATTGTATACCTTAGCATGATTTTGGCAAGGGAGTATAATAGTGATCTAGGAGTAGATAACTAGACATTGGTCAAAAATATCCTTAGTGGAATAACGAAATATTTCTCGGTTATGGAGGTGACAAAGAGTTCTTCGTAAAGAGTTACGTCGATGCAAGCTTTGACACCAATCTGGATGACTCTAAGTCTCGATCTAGATACATATTGAAAGTGGGAGCAATTAGCTAGAGTAGCTCCTTGCAAAGCATTGTAGACATAGAAATTTTGCAAAATACATACAGCTCTAAATGTGGCAGACCCGTTGACTAAATTTCTCTCATAAGCAAAACATGATCACTCTTTGGGTGTTAATCACATAGCGATGTGAACTAGATTATTAACTCTAGCAAACCCTTTGGGTGTTAGTCACATGGAGATGTGAACTAATCACATAAAGATGTGAACTATTGGTGTTAAATCACATGACGATGTGAACTAGATTATTGACTCTAGTGCAAGTGGGAGACTGAAGGAAATATGCCCTAGAGGCAAAAATAAAGTTGTTATTTATATTTCCTTATAACATGATAAATGTTTATTATTCATGCTAGAATTGTATTAACCGGAAACTTAGTACATGTGTGAATACATAGATAAACAGAGTGTTCCTAGTATGCCTCTACTTGACTAGATCATTAATCAAAGATGGTTAAGCTTCCTAGCCAGGGACATGTGTTTTCATTTGATGAATGGATTCACATCATTAGAGAATAATGTGATGGACAGGACCTATCCGTTAGCTTAGCATAATGATCGTTCAGTTTTATTGCTACTGCTTTCTTCATGACTTATACATGTTCCTCTAACTATGAGATTATGCAACTCCCGAATACCGGAGGAACACCTTGTGTGCTATCAAACGTCACAACGTAACTGGGTGATTATAAAGATGCTCTACAGGTGTCTCCAATGGTGTTTGTTGAGTTAGGATAGATTGAGATTAGGATTTGTCACTCCGTCTATCGGAGAGGTATCTCTGGGCCCTCTCGGTAATGCACATCACTATAAGCCTTGCAAGCAATGTGACTAATGAGTTAGTTGCTGGATGATGCATTACGGAACGAGTAAAGAGACTTGCCGTTAATGAAATTGAACTAGGTATGATAATACCGACGATCGAATCTTGGGCAAGTAACATACCGATGATAAAGGGAACAATGTATGTTGTTATGTAGTTTGACCGATAAAGATCTTCGTAGAATATGTAGGAGCTAATATGAGCATCCAGTTTCCGCTATTGGTTATTGACCGGAGATGAGTCTCGGTCATGTCTACATAGTTCTCGAACCCGTAGGGTCCGCATGCTTAACATTCTGTGACAATTTGTATTATGAGTTATGTGATTTGGTGACCGAAGTTTGTTCGGAGTCCCGCATGAGAACCGGGACATGACGAGGAGTCTCGAAATGGTCGAGATGTAAAGATCGATATATCGGAAGGCTATATTCGGTAATCGGAAAGGTTCCGGGTGATTCGGGTATTTTTCGGAGTACCGAAGAGTTACGGGAATTCGTATTGGGCCTTAATGGGCCATACGGGAAAGGAGAGAAAGGCCTCAAGGGTGGTCGCGCCCCTTCCCCATGGACTGGTCCAAATTGGACTAGGGAAAGGGGGCGCCCCCTTCCTTCCTTCTCCTTCTCCCTTCCCTTTTTCCTATTCCATGTGGGAGGTGGAATCCTACTAGGACTAGGGAGTCCTTGTAGGACTCCACACTTTGGGCGCGCCCTATGAGGGCTGGCCTCCTCCTCCCTCCATCCTTTATATACGTGTCCTAGGGGCACCCCATAGACACACAAGTTGATCATTGATCTATTAGCCGTGTGCGGTCCCCCCCTCCACCATAATCCACCTCGGTCATATCGTAGCGGTGCTTAGGTGAAGCCCTGCTCCGGTAGCATCATCATCACCGTCATCACGCCGTCGTGCTGACGAAGCTCTCCCTCAACACTCTGCTAGATCGTGAGTTCGTGGGACGTCACCGAGCCAAACGTGTGTAGATCGCGGAGGTGTCATACTTTCGGTAATAGGATCTGTCGATCATGAATACGTACGCCTACATCAACCGAGTTGTCATAACACTTCTGCTTACGGTCTATAAAGGTATGTAGACAACACTCTCGCCTCTCGTTTCTATGCATCACCATGATCTTGCGTGTGCGTAGGATTTTTTTTTGAAATTACTGCGTTCCCCAACAGGTTCACCCTAGCAAAGTGTGAAGTAGCTAGTAGCCACCCCTCCCTCGTGTAGACACGAAGGGAATCCTAAGCTATGAACCCCCAACAGAGGTTCACCTAGCAATGTGTGAAGTAGCTAGCAGCCCCCCTCATGTCGGCACGAAGGGAATCCTAAGCTATGAGCATGCCCCCTCCCCCGCCAACGAAGGTTCACCTAGCAAAGTGATAACCCACAAGTATATGGGATCACAAAAGTTTTCGAGGGTAGAGTATTCAACCTAAATTTATTGATTCGACACAAGGGGAGCCAAAGAATATTCTCAAGTATTAGCATTTGAGTTGTCAATTCAACCACACCTGGAAACTTTATATCTACAGCAGAGTGTTTAGTAGCAAAGTTATATGATAGTAGTGGTAACGGTAGCAAAAGGTAACGGTAGCAAAAGGTAATGGTAGCAAAAGGTAACGGTAGCAAAAGGTAACGGTAGAAAAAGGTAACGGTAGAAAAAGGTAACGGTAGCAAAAGGTAACAGTAGTAAAAGTAATGTGTTTGGTATTTTGTAGTGATGATAGCTATAGCAACAGAAAAGTAAATAAACGAAGAATAATATATGAAAAGCTCGTAGGCAATGGATCGGTGATAGAGAATTATGCCGGATGCGGTTCATCATGTAACAATCATAACCTAGGGTGACAAACAACTAGCTCCAGTTCATTGATATAATGTAGGCATGTATTCCGAAGATAGTCATACGTGCTTATGGAAAAGAACTTGCATGACACCTTTTGTCCTACCCTCCCGTGGCAGCGGGGTCCTTACGGAAACTAAGGGATATTAAGGCCTCCTTTTAATAGAGAATCGGAACAAAGCATTAACACATAATGAATACATGAACTCCTCAAACTATGGTCATCACCGCTAAGTATCCCGATTATTGTCACTTCAGGGTTAACGGATCATAACACATAATAGGTGACTATAGACTTGCAAGATAGGATCAAAAACACTCATATATTGATGAAAACATAATAGGTTCAGATCTGAAATCATGGCACTCAGGCCCTAGTGATAAGCATTAAGCATAGCAAAGTCATAGCACCATCAATCTCAGAACATAGTGGACACTAGGGATCAAACCCTAACAAAACTAACTCGATTACATGATAGATCCCATCCAACCCATCACCGCCCAGCAAGACTACGATGGAATTACTCACACACGGCGGTGAGCATCATGAAATTGGTGATGGAGGATGGTTGATGATGATGATGGCGATGGATTCCCCTCTCCGGAGCCCCGAACGGACTCCAGATCAGCCCTCCCGAGAGGTTTTAGGGCTTGGCGGCGGCTCCGTATCATAAAACGCGATGATTTCTTCTCTCTGATTTTTTTCTCCCCAAAACTCAATATATGGAGGTGGAGTTGGAGTCGGAGAGGCAACAGGGGGCCCACGAGGTAGGGGGCACGCCCTAGGGGGGCAGGCGTGCCCCCACCCTCGTGGCAAGGTGGTGGGGCCCCTGGCCTTCATCTTTGGCAAGTATTTTTCTTATTTTCTGAAAAGTGTCTCCGTGAAGTTTCAGGCCATTCCGAGAACGTTCGCTCCTGCACATAAATAACACCATGGTAATTCTGCTGAAAACAACGTTAGTCCGGGTTAGTTCCATTCAAATCATGCAAGTTAGAGTCCAAAACAAGGGCAAAAGTGTTTGGAAAAGTAGATACGTTGGAGATGTATCAGCTCCCCCAAGCTTAAACCTTTGCTTGTCCTCAAGCAATTCAGTTGACAAACTGAAAGTGATAAAGAAAAACTTTTACAAACTCTGTTTGCTCTTGTTGTTGTAAATATGTAAAGCTAGCATTCAAGTTTTCAGCAAAGATTATAACTAACCACATCTGCAATAACTCATAGGTCTCAAGTTTACTCATATCAATAGCATAATCAACTAGCGATCCATAATAATAAATCTCGGATGACAACACTTTCTCAAAACAATCATAATATGATATAACAGGATGGTATCTCGCTAGCCCTTTCTGAGACCGCAAAACATAAATGCAGAGCACCTTTAAAGACCAAGGACTGACTAGACATTGTAATTCATGGTAAAAGAGATTCAGTCAAGTCATACTCAATGTAAACTAATAGTAATGAATGCAAATGACTGCGGTGCTCTCCAACTGGTGCTTTTTAATAAGAGGATGATGACTCAGCATAAAAATAAATAGATATGCCCTTCGTAGAGGGAAGCAGGGATTTGTAGAGGTGCCAGAGCTTGGTTTTGAAATAGAGGTGAATAATATTTTGAGCGGTATACTTTCATTGTCAACATAACAACCAAGAGATGGCGATATATTCCATGCTACACACATTATAGGCAGTTCCCAAACAGAATGGTAAAGTTTATACTCCCCCTTCCACCAACAAGCATCAATCCATGGCTTGCTCGAAACAACGAGTGCCTCCAACTAACAAGAGTCCCAGGGGGAGTTTTGTTTGTAATTATTTTGATTTAGTTTGCATAAAGCATGGGACTGGGAATCCCGGTGGCCAGCCATTTATCTCGTGAGTGAGGAGCGGAGTCCACTCCTCTTGAGAATAACCCGCCTAACATGGAAGATACAGACAACCCTAGTTGATACATGAGCTATTCGAGCATACCAAACAGGATATTTATTTGAAGGTTTAGAGTTTGGCACATACAAATTTACTTGGAACGGCAGGTAGATACCGCATATAGGTAGGTATAGTGGACTCATGTGGAATAACTTTGGGGTTTAAGGGATTTGGATGCACAAGCAGTATTCCCGCTTAGTACAGGTGAAGGCTAGCAAAAGACTGGGAAGCGACCAGCTAGAGAGCGACAACCGTCATGAACATGCATTAAAATTAATCAACACCGAATGCAAGCATGAGTAGGATATAATCCACCATGAACATAAATATCATGAAGGCTATGTTGATTTTGTTTCAACTACATGTGTGACTTAAATCACTCAGAGGAGGATACCACCCTATCATACCACATCATAACCATTTTAATAGCATGTTGGCACGCAAGGTAAACCATTATAACTCATAGCTAATCAAGCATGGCATAAGAAACTATGATCTCTAGTTGTCATTGCAAACATGTTTATTCATAATAGGCTGAATCAGGAACGATGAACTAATCATATTTAAAAAAACAAAAGAGGTCGAGTTTATACCAGCTTTTCTCATCTCAGTCAGTCCATCATATATCATCATAATTGCCTTTCACTTGCACGACCGGATAATGTGAATAATAATAATAGTGCACGTGCATTGGACTAAGCTGGAATCTACAGGCATTCGATAAATAGGAGAAGACAAGGCAATATGGAATCTTGTGTCAGATCAACAATAATGCATATAAGAGCCACTTCAACAATTTAATTATGGTCTTCTCCTATCAACCCCCAAAGAAAAGAAATAAAACTATTTACACGGGAAAGCTACCAACATGCAAAAGAAGAACAGGAAATCTTTTTGAGTTTTCTTTTTAGTTACTACTACAAGCAAGGAAATTAAACTAATTAAAAGCTACAACTATTTTTTTGCTTTTTCTTAAGGTTTATTAAACACACAAGAAGAAAGCATAAAAAGGAAATTAAACTAGCATGGATGATACAATGAAAAAGTATGAGCACCGACATCTAGCAATGAGTGTGTGAACATAAATGTAATGTCAATGAGAAACACGTACTCCCCCAAGCTTAGGCTTTTGGCCTAAGTTGGTCTATGGCCATGGCTGGCCTGGCAAATATCCATAATAATAGTTGGGGTCGTATTGCGATGCAGCAGCTATCGCCTGCTGAGCTGCAGTGTGGCGACGAGCGGCCTCCTCTCTCCTCTCGTACTCATCTGCCTCCTCTCTGGTAATAGTATATCCTCCTCTTGCCTGATAATCAAAGAAGGCAGGGGTAGGGAGAGTAATACGGACAGCACGACGTCTGGCAAAGATTAGTCGGTACTGGAGAGGTGATTCATTCCTCTCAACAAACTGGTGATGAACCATAGCATTAAAATCTAGATAGGCAGGAGGTAATTCAATATCATCTTCGCGTACATCTATACCAAGAAAATTAGCTATGCGGTTTGCATAAATTCCACCAAAGAAATCTCCATTACGTCTATTAAGATGCAACCTACGTGCAACAATGGCTCCCAAATTATATGATTTGTCTCCTAACACAACACTCCTAAGAATACTGAGGTCAGGGACACACATGTGACATGCCTCATCTTTACCGTTTATGCATCTACCTATAAAGAGAGCAAAATAATGTATAGCAGGAAAGTGAATGCTTCCTATGGTAGCCTGTGTAATATCTCTAGATTCTCCCACAGTTATGTTAGCAAGAAAATCTCTAAATTCATATTTGCGAGGATCCCTTATACTACCCCATTGTGGAAGTTTGCATGAAGTGGTAAAATCCTCTAAGTCCATGGTATAAGATTTATCATAAAGATCAAACATGACAGTTGGAGAATTACGTGAAGTTGAAAATTCAAACCGCCTCACAAAGGAACTAGTGAGAATGTGATACTGGCTGCACTTCTCTTCCTCGAAGCTCACAAGATCAGCGTTACGCAAATATATGTTAAATTCTTCCTTAATTCCCGCTCGATCCATAAAGTTCTCAGAAGGCCGTTCACAAGGACGCACTGGAGCGTCTCTTGGTGGCTCTTCATCAGCATCACGCATTGCAAGCCTGGGTCCTTCCTTCCTTGAAGAACCACCTTGGAACATTTTCCTAAGCATTTTTCTTCCCCTGAAAAATTCTGAAATTTTTTTAGTAACTTCAAAATAAAAGTAAACCAAACTCAATAATATTAATAGCAACTACTCCTACAAGTGCCTAGGGCCTATATCATGCATCAAAACTACTTTTGACCATATAAATTTGATATGCAAGCTCAAGAACAGGGTCACCTAAGCAGCAAAAAATTGCAATAAATAAAGCACTAGAACAAAAACTAATTGGACCAATGGGGGAGTCACATACCAAGGAACAATCTCCCCAAGCAGTTTTATGAGAGGTGCTTCGAGCAAGGAGATCGAAAATGGCAGCAAAACGAGCTTGGACTCGGGTTTGAGCTGGTTATTCGTGTTTGGGGGAGGAAGAAGGAGTGTGTGGGTGCAGGAATAAGTGGAGGAGGGCCACCGTGGGCCCACGACGCAGGGGGCGCGCCCTAGAGGGGTGGGCGCGCCCTCCACCCTCGTGGGCAGGTGGCTGGCCCCCATGGTGTGTTCTTAGTTCCATAAATCCTCAAATATTCTAGAAAAACATATTTAATTTTCAGGGCATTTTGAGAACTTTTATTTTTCAGGTATTTTATATTGCACGGATAATCAAATAACAGACAAACACATATTTATTTTTATTTTATTTTATATAAATAACAGAAAGTAAAAGTGGGATTCAAAAGGTTGTGCCTTCTAGTTTCATCCCTATCATGATCATCAAAAGGAATCCTCTAATAAGGTTGATCAAGTCTTGTTAACGAACTCATTCCGAATAACATGGAACCGGAGAAATTTCGAATAATACTATGTTACCTCAACGGGGATATGCACATCCCAAATAATAAGAATATCATATTTCTTCTTGACAGTAGGAAGAGGAAATTCAAAACCTCCAAATATAATCGATGGAATTTTTCCAATAGAGTTGATACTATGAACTTGAGGTTGTTTCCTCAGAAAGTGTACCATGTTCTCATTACCATTAACATGAAAAGTGACATTGCCTTTAGTGCAATCAATAACAGCCCCTGCAGTATTCAAAAAGGGTCTTCCAAGAATAATAGACATACTATCGTCCTCGGGAATATCAAGAATAACAAGGTCCGTTAAAATAGTAACATTTGCAACTACAACACGCACATCCTCACAAATACCGACATGTATAGCAGTTGGTTTATCAGCCATTTGCAAAGATATTTCAGTAGGTGTCAACTTATTCAAATCAAGTCTACGATATAAAGAGAGAGGCATAACACTAACACCGGCACCAAGATCACATAAAGCAGTTTTAACATAATTTCTTTTAATGGAGCATGGTATAGTGGGTACTCCTGGATCTCCAAGTTTCTTTGGTATTCCACCCTTAAAAGTGTAATTAGCAAGCATGGTGGAAATTTCAGCTTCCGGTATCTTTCTTTTATTTCTAATAATATCTTTCATATACTTAGCATAAGGATTGGTTTTGAGCATATCAGTTAATCGCATACGCAAAAAGATAGGTCTAATTATTTCAGCAAAGCACTCAAAATCCTCATCATCCTTTTTCTTGGATGGTTTGGGAGGAAGGGCATGGGTTTCTGAACCCAAGGCTCTCTTTCTTTACCATGTTTCCTAGCAACAAAGTCTTTCTTTTCATAACGTTGATTCTTTGATTGTGGGTTATCAAGATCAACAACAGGTTCAATTTCTATATCATTATCATTACTAGGTGGAGCATCATCATGAACATTATTATTAACATTATCACTAGTTTTAGTTTCATTACCAGGTTGTGTTTCAGCATCAGAAATAGAAATATCATTTGGATTCTCAGGTGTTTCGACAATAGGATCACTAGAAGCATGCAAAGTCTTATCATTCTTCTTTTTCTTCTTTTTAGAAGAGCTAGGTACATCTATATTATTTCTCTGAGAATCTTGCTCAATTCTCATAGGATGGCCTTCAGGATACAAAGGTTCCTGAGTCATTTTACCGGTTCTAGTAGCCACTCTAACAGCATTATCATTATGTTTACTATTCAATTCATCGAGCAAGTCATTTTGAGCTTTAAGTACTTGTTCTACTTGAGTGATAACCATAGAAGCATGTTTACTAATAAGTTTAAGTTCACCTTTAACATTAGCCATATAATCACCCAAGTGTTCAAGCATATTTGAATTGTATTTCAATTGTCTACCAAAATAAGCATTACAATCTTCTTGCTTAGCCATAAATTTATCAAACTCATCTAAGCATGGGCTAGCAATTTTAGTAAATGGGATTACATCTTTATCATATCTATAGAGAGAATTTACCTTTACTACCTGTGTTGGGTTATCGAGACCATGTGTTTCTTCAATATGTAAAGGATTAAGATTACATGTTTCTTCAACAGGCGGTAAATTAAGACCATGTATTTTGTAGCGACCTGACCCGAATGGATCACGTCTACTGTGCTACGGTGTCATCCCTGGATCAGTAATGCTGACACCACATAGTACATCGAGGTTTTATAGCAGAGTTGCAATCACACACTTATTACATCGATGGCTGAAAAAGAACTTATTACAATAAATATGACTTAAGGCCATATTTTAAAGATAACAGCGGAAGACTTGGAAGATAAATGGGTCCATCAACTCCAGCGGCATCACTGAGTATAGAACCACGACCTAAACGCACCTCAATCGTCGTCTGAAAAGTCTGCAACATTAACGTTGCAGCCCGAAAACGGGTCAGCACATGGAATATGCTGGCAAAGTAACACATAGAGAGTAATGGAATGAAACAGCTATACTACATGCATATATGGCTGGTGGAAAGCTCTATGGTTACAGTTTTGCGTAAAGCCAGTTTTTCCCTACTGCAAAGGAATAAATTTTATTTACTATCATGGTGGTTGTGAAACATTGAGAATGGTTGACAGCATTCTCAATCCCAATTAAAAGTAATTAAAACCCAATAACATTAATTAGAAGTAACATGTTGAGATTCACAATGATATTCAAGTACTAGATACTCAAGTTGTCCATAACCGGGGACACGGCTAATCATGATTAGTTTGTATACTCTGCAGAGGTTGCGCACTTTTCCCCACATGACTCGATCGCCTCCGTTTGTTTTCTCGCACTACATGGTGTTTGAGAAACGGATGACCGAGACATAGTCTTTCAGAAGCACTAGCACCTTACATGTGGGGTAGACCGGTACACCTACATCCCCTACATCTGCTAGTCCACCCCGTAAGAGTTCGCACAACTTAGTCAACTATGCCAGAGCCCATAGTGGCATGTGGCTGCACACGGAAGTTTCTAGCATGAATTATCTTATGATCCCTTTGAGCCTGGGTGGCGGTCCAAAAAAAAACAGGCAAGTCCTGATAGACATCAGGTGCCTCAATCCACCCAGATGTGTGTTTAAGTTGCCACCTTAGATAAACCATTAAAATTATCATCTCACATCTGTCATGGATATCACTCACCCAATCCACGTCTACTAGCATAGCATGGCATAATAAGCAAACGTAGAAGTAACTCCCAAAGGTTTCATAATAATACAGGTAATAGGTACTACCTCATCTACTTCCCATACCACAATTTAATTAGATCCTAATCATGCAATGTGTGAGGATTGATCTAATGCAATAAAACATGGGTTGTAGAAAAGGTATGATCAAAGTGTTACTTGCCTTGCTGATGATCCGCGAGTCCTAGGGTTTCGAAGTAACAAGCGGCGCAATCCGGGTAATCTATCGCAGACAAACAACAAGCATACAATAAGTACTCATCTAATGCACAGGTAAAACTCGAACAAGAGATCGAACCAGGTAGTTCAACTTAAGAACTCCGGTTGCAAGAAAGAACGAAAAACAAACGGCGGAAGAAAACAACTCGGTTCTAGCAAGTTGAAACTAGGTCAAAATTTTACTGTAACAAAAACTTGTTCAAGTTGATTAGACGGAACGGCGGTTTCGAGACGAAACTCCAGGCGCTTGAATCACCTGATTCCGATAAACGAGCGGAAAAATAGACTAGGAAGAAGATCGGATCTGAGATCGCGATCGCGGAATAAATCCGACGAAAAGAAAAAGAAGAACGGTTAAACGAACGGACGTTCGTTAACCTAGAAGAATCCGGTGATCATGTTCGTTAGGACGAACGGTCCGGCGAACGGTCCAAAGGCAACTAAATCGGAGAAGAAAACGAATCCGATCTAGGGTTTCGGAGAAGAAAAACCGATCGAAAAACTGATCTAGAAAACCGGAACGGTTTAGAGAAGAAAAGAATCGGAACGATTAGAAGAAAACGATCCGAGAAAAAGATTAGATGTAGCGCGGGGCTACCTCCGACGAGGTCTCCGGCGAATGGGGCTCCGGCGGCGTCGGCGTAGGGCGGCGGCGTGGGCAAGGTGCGGCGGCGGCGCGGGTGTGGGGCGGCGGCGGCAAGGTGCGGCGGCGGTGCGGGGGTGGGGTGGCGGCGCGGGTGAGGCGGCGCGACGGCGGTGACGCAGGGCGCGGTGTGATGCGGCGCGGCGGCGGCGACGACGCAGGGCGCGGTGTGATGCGGCGCGGCGGCGGTGCAAGGCGCAGTGTGGAGGAGAGCTTTGATTTGATGTGTTTAGAGGGGGGGGGGGTGCTTGGGTATTTATATTGGGGAGGGGAGGGGTTTACTTGGGGTAGAGGACAAGGAATTAGAATAGGAGCAGGAAAGATCTAGAAAAATAAACGGAGTAGGACTAAAGAAAACGAAATAAGGAAAAGGGGACAAGGGGGCGCCCTAGAATCCTAAAAGGATTCGGTCCTAGCAAGAGGCGGCGGCGGTCGACCGGCTCCTGGCTCGGCGCCTGGCGCCTGGGAGCGTGGCGGTAGGTGGCTTGGCTTGGGCCTTTGGCCCAAGGCGCTGCTCAATTTTTTTTAATAGTTTCCTCGCGTAGAAAAAAAAACAAAAAGGGATCTAAACGAACTCCGAAAAATCTAAAGTAAATTTTCCCCGACTCCTAAAAATGAGCCGAACAAAATGAACTTTTCTCCGGACCTAAAATGCAATTTTTGAAAACGCGCATTTTTCCCTATCCAAATAAAATGCAAATAAACACCGGAAAGCAAAATTGATCTATTTATTATATCTTCATTTTTCCTAAATTTGGGAAAGTCATATTATTCCCTCTCTCATATTTTGACACCGGAAAAATTATTGAAGACAAAATAAATAAATCAAATGATCCTATTTTCAAAATTCGAGAGAACTCTCAAATATGAAAATAACGAAATCTCCAAGTCTCTCCGAGGGTCCTTGAGTTGCGTGAAATTTCTAGGATCAACCAAAATGCAAGAAAATATGATATGCATATGATCTAGTGTATAACATTCTAAATTGAAAATTTGGGATGTTACAAACCTACCCCCCTTAAGATGAATCTCGCCCTCGAGATTCGGGTTGGCTAGAAAATAGGTGAGGGTGGTCTTTGAGCAAATCTTCTTCTCTCTCCCAGGTGGCTTCATCTTCTGAGTGGTGGTTCCACTGAACTTTGCAAAACTTGATAACCTTGCTGCGAGTAACTCTACTGGCAACATCGAGAATCTTGACTGGCTTCTCCTCATATGTTAGGTCATCCTTTAACTGAATTGCTTCTAATGGCACTGTATCTCTTAGCGGTACCTCCGCCATCTTGGCGTGACATCTCTTCAGCTGAGAAACATGAAATACATCATGAACTCCTGACAATCCCTCTGGTAATTCCAACTTATACGCGACTTCTCCCATACGTTTCAAGATCTTAAACGGTCCCACGAAACGCGGTGCTAATTTTCCTTTAACTCCAAAGCGCTTAACTCCTCGAAGTGGGGATACTCGAAGATAAACTCTGTCTCCGGTTTCGTAAACTGTCTCCTTGCGTTTAGAATCTGCATAGCTCTTCTGCCTGGACTGGGCTACCTTGAGCCTATCGCGAATCAACTTAACCTTCCGTTCTGACTCCTTAATCAAATCTGGTCCAAAGAATTGACGGTCTCCAACTTCGTTACTGTTTTCATGGAACGAAACTGTTATCTGATACGATACTCCTCGGAACTCCATGCAAACAAACGATTCTAGTCATGTATATCTTTGCCAACTTAGCACTGGTGTAAGTGGTCTTAACTAGAATGAAATGTGCTACCTTCATCAAACGATCAACTACTACCCATATCGAGTCATATCCGGCTTTTGTCCTGGGTAGCCCTGTGATAAAATCCATGCCTATCTTATCCCACTTCCATTCAGGTATCGGCAGTGGTTGTAACAATCCTGCTGGCTTTTGATGTTCTGCTTTTACTCTCTGACATACGTCACAAACTGCTACATACGCTGCAATATCCTTCTTCATTCCGGTCCACCAGAATGTTTCCTTCAAATCCAAATACATCTTGGTATTCCCTGGGTGAATCGAATATGGTGAATCATGTGCCTCCTGCAAAATCAACTTCCTGATCTCCGGGTCATTGGGCACATAAACACGGTCCTCAAACCATAAGGTGTCGTGCTCATCCTCACGAAATCCCTTTGCTTTTCCTTTGCTAAGTTTCTCCTTTATAGCAGCAATCTCCTTGTCAGATTTCTGAGCTTCTCTGATCTTATCCATCAATGTTGATTGAATCTCCAATGTTGCTGCATAGCCTTTCGGAACTATTTCCAAACATAGCTCACGAAGGTTTTCTGCTAATTCCTTTGGTATTTTCCCCGTCATTATCGTATTGACATGGCTCTTACGGCTCAATGCGTCAGCTACTACATTAGCCTTTCCGGGATGGTAATGCAATCTCATGTCATAATCCTTGATGAGCTCCAACCATCTCCTTTGTCGGAGGTTCAACTCCTTCTGTGTGAAAATGTACTTCAAACTCTTGTGATCCGTGTACACCTCACAATGATTTCCAATGAGGAAATGTCTCCACGTTTTCAACGCATGCACTACGGCTGCTAACTCCAAATCATGCGTGGCATAATTCAACTCATGAGGCTTCAGTTGTCGTAATGCATACGAAACAACTCTCCCTTCCTGCATAAGCACTGCTCCAAGTCCTCGACGTGAAGCATCGCAATACACCTCATAATCCTTGGTCTGATCTGGCAAAATCAATACCGGTGAGGTAACCAAACGTTTCTTCAACTCCTGGAAACTAGCCTCACACTCCTCAGTCCATTTGAACTTAGTTTCCTTCTTCAACAACTCCGTCATAGGCTTCGCAATTTTTGAGAAATTCTCAATAAATCTCCGGTAGTATCCTGCGAGTCCAAGAAAACTCCGGATCTCTCCAACTGTTGTTGGTGCTTCCCATTCGGTTACGGTCTCAACCTTTGTGGGGTCAACTGCTATACCTTCTCCGGATATAACGTGTCCGAGGAATCCAACTTCCTTCAACCAAAACTCACATTTGCTGAATTTGGCATATAACTGATGTTCCCTTAGTTTCTCCAAAACCAAACGCAAATGTTCCTTATGCTCCTCTTCATTCTTCGAATAAACTAGGATGTCATCAATGAACACTACGACGAACTTATCCAAAAACTCCATAAACACTTTGTTCATCAGGTTCATAAAATAGGCAGGTGCGTTAGTCAATCCAAATGACATGACGGTATACTCATACAGTCCATATCTTGTGGTGAATGCTGTCTTAGGTATGTCCTGCTCTCGAATCTTCAACTGATGGTACCCTGATCGCAAATCGATCTTGGAAAACACTTTAGCTCCTTGTAATCGATCAAATAGATCATTAATCATTGGCAGTGGGTACTTGTTCTTGATGGTTATTTCATTCAATCCCCGATAATCTACAACCATCCTTAATGATCCATCCTTCTTTTCCACTAGAAGTACAGGTGATCCCCAAGGTGAAGAACTTGGGCGAATGTAACCTTTATCCAATAACTCCTTAATCTGATTCTTAATTTCCACCAAATCCTTTGCTGGCATTCGGTACGGTCGCTTCGATATTGGGCCTGTACCTGGCAATAACTCAATCAAAAACTCAATGTCTCTATCCGGTGGCATGCCTGGTAATTCCTCAGGAAATACATCAGGAAAATCCTTTACCACTGGTACTTCCTCCTGCACAACTCCTGATAAGCAATTCACTTGTGTCCTGTTTGGCACATGCCGGGATACATACTTGATCCTTCTTCCTTCTGGTGTGGTAAGCAAAATTGTCTTACTGGCGCAATCGATGTTTCCTCCATACATCGACAGCCAATCCATACCAAGAATCACATCCAGACCTTGGGATTCCAGAATAATTAAATCCGTTGGGAATACATGCCTTCCTATACTCAATGGTACTTGAAAACATCCTTGTCTGGCCATGTATTCTGCTCCTGGCGAGCTTACTAGCATAGGTGTTTTAAGAATCCTAGTGGGCAGGCTATACTTCTCCACAAATCCCCTTGATATGTATGAATACGATGCACCAGTATCAAAAAACGAGTGCAGTAAATGACTTTACCAAAAACTTACTGATTACTGCATCGGGCTGATCTTCAATCTCCTCCACATTAACGTGGTTCACCTGTCCCCTATTGAAAGGGTTCGGCTTCTTCCCAGAGCTTCCATTGCCATTTCCATTCTGGCCTTCAGGACATTCATTGGCATAATGTCCGGTCTTCGAACACTTGAAACAGGTGACTTGACTCAGGTCTCTCTTGGTTGGGGTTGATGGGGTTGTTCGGTTCTGGCCGTTGCTTCCTCCATTCCCATTACCATTCTTGTGGCCATTATGGTTGTGCGAGCTACCTCCTCCATGGGTGTGCTGAAACTTAAATCCCGGTTTAGGGGTAAAACGGGGCTTCTGCTGGGCTCCAGAGTTATACTTCCCCTGTCCATACTTCCTCTTACGGTTCTCAATCTGCTGTTGCTTCCCTTCAATCATGATGGCACGATCTACCAACTCCTGGTAGTTGTTGAAATTTGCTGCCATCAACTGCATGCTTAGTTCATCATTCAGTCCTTCCAGAAACTTCTCCTGCTTAGCTGCATCCGTAGCAACGTCATCTGGGGCATAACGGGCTAGCTTACTAAACTCTTCCACATACTGGCCAACAGTCCTTCCTCCTTGGCGTAAGTTGTGAAACTCACACTTCTTTATGGCCATAGCTCCTGCTGAAACATGGGCAGTGCGGAAAGCTTGCTGAAACTGATCCCATGTGACAGTGTTAACAGGGTAAGTGGCTGTGAAATTCTCCCACCATGCTGCCGCGGGTCCGTCAAGCTGGTGTGCGGCAAACTTCACTTTCTCACCATCCGTGCATCCTGCAGTGGTCAACTCCCTTCCTATCTTGCGGAGCCAATCGTCTGCTACTATTGGCTCGGTGCTACTGGAAAACACCGGCAGATTCAGCCTAAGGAAACGGGCTAAGTGGTCAACAGGTGGTGGTGGTGGGTTGTTGTTGTTGTTCTGCTGATTCTGAACTAACATCTGCATCAATTGATTCTGCTGCTGGATCAACTGAGTGAGCTTCGGTGGAAATCCATTGTCACGTCTCGGAGGCATCTGAGGGTTTAGAAAAGACGAGAATTAAGAATAGAGGGGGTCTAAAGGGAAAACACTACCCATATGCACATGAGGCAAAAGCACACAATTCACTTCAATCAATCAAACAAGGGCTTACAAACAGTCTAACTATCGCAAAAGTGCTCGACTATAATGTGTTTACATGGGGGAATACTATTACTATCTGGTGGTCATCTAGAAATTTGAACCGGTGGAAGACTCCATGATATCTACTCCAGCTTCGTCTTCAAAGTCGGGTTCACTTGGATCCGAATTGGTGTCGTCGATGATGATGTAGTTGTCTGGACATGCGACGTACTTGTCGTCCTCCTGGGATGCTAACTTGCTCTTGAGTTCTTCAATCTCCTGCTTAAGATCGCAATTGTGCCTTGCTAGAGCTACGATCTCGTCCATGTAGTCCTTGCGTGTAGACTTCAGTTCTCCTTCTAGCTCGATGATCCTTGCCTTCGCATTCTTCAACTCTACCATATCATTGCACATCTGGTTCTCGTGGCGTCGAATGTGCTGGTTTAACTCCTGGATGAAAGATGCAATGGATCTATCTTTCTTGGTCCTGACTAACTCCCATTGTTCATCACGGCGTCCGCAAATCTGGTAGATAGTATCCTTGAGGTCTTCTTGATAAACTTCTCCAATGCGTCCTATGGTGATATGAGCTGCCATGCTCCTTCCTAGACTCCATGTTGGTGCATTGAAAACACTATCTATGGGCTTCGTGATTGGCGCGAATGTTCTTCCCGGAACGTGAGCTTGAATCTTCCAGCGCTCCTCTTCAGGCAGAGTGGCGTTGAAGGTTCCCGTGAAGCTTGGTAATCCAATGTTCAGGTACTTGGTGACTTCCTTCAGGTGAAATCCAAATGGTGTGCCTTCATCCGGTTGAGCGTACTTAATCTTCGTGTGCGTCATCCTAAAAGAGTAGAAAAGATGAGGAGTTAGAAAATGAGAAGAGAAGGGTGATCTATGGCTTTAACTTAGTGGTCATGTCCTACAGTCAGCGTGTGCTCTGATACCATCTCTGTAGCTACCTGACCCGAATGGATCACGTCTACTGTGCTACGGTGTCATCCCTGGATCAGTAATGCTGACACCACACAGTACATCGAGGTTTTATAGCAGAGTTGCAATCACACACTTATTACATCGATGGCTGAAAAAGAACTTATTACAATAAATATGACTTAAGGCCATATTTTAAAGATAACAGCGGAAGACTTGGAAGATAAATGGGTCCATCAACTCCAGCGGCATCACTGAGTATAGAACCACGACCTAAACGCACCTCAATCGTCATCTGAAAAGTCTGCAACATTAACGTTGCAGCCCGAAAACGGGTCAGCACATGGAATATGCTGGCAAAGTAACACATAGAGAGTAATGGAATGAAACAGCTATACTACATGCATATATGGCTGGTGGAAAGCTCTATGGTTACAGTTTTGCGTAAAGCCAGTTTTTCCCTACTGCAAAGGAATAAATTTTATTTACTATCATGGTGGTTGTGAAACATTGAGAATGGTTGACAGCATTCTCAATCCCAATTAAAAGTAATTAAAACCCAATAACATTAATTAGAAGTAACATGTTGAGATTCACAATGATATTCAAGTACTAGATACTCAAGTTGTCCATAACCGGGGACACGGCTAATCATGATTAGTTTGTATACTCTGCAGAGGTTGCGCACTTTTCCCCACATGACTCGATCGCCTCCGTTTGTTTTCTCGCACTACATGGTGTTTGAGAAACGGATGACCGAGACATAGTCTTTCAGAAGCACTAGCACCTTACATGTGGGGTAGACCGGTACACCTACATCCCCTACATCTGCTAGTCCACCCCGTAAGAGTTCGCACAACTTAGTCAACTATGCCAGAGCCCATAGTGGCATGTGGCTGCACACAGAAGTTTCTAGCATGAATTATCTTATGATCCCTTTGAGCTTGGGTGGCGGTCCAAAAAAAAACAGGCAAGTCCTGATAGACATCAGGTGCCTCAATCCACCCAGATGTGTGTTTAAGTTGCCACCTTAGATAAACCATTAAAATTATCATCTCACATCTGTCATGGATATCAGTCACCCAATCCACGTCTACTAGCATAGCATGGCATAATAAGCAAACGTAGAAGTAACTCCCAAAGGTTTCATAATAATACAGGTAATAGGTACTACCTCATCTACTTCCCATCCCACAATTTAATTAGATCCTAATCATGCAATGTGTGAGGATTGATCTAATGCAATAAAACATGGGTTGTAGAAAAGGTATGATCAAAGTGTTACTTGCCTTGCTGATGATCCGCGAGTCCTAGGGTTTCGAAGTAACAAGCGGCGCAATCCGGGTAATCTATCGCAGACAAACAACAAGCATACAATAAGTACTCATCTAATGCACAGGTAAAACTCGAACAAGAGATCGAACCAGGTAGTTCAACTTAAGAACTCCGGTTGCAAGAAAGAATGAAAAACAAACGGCGGAAGAAAACAACTCGGTTCTAGCAAGTTGAAACTAGGTCAAAATTTTACTATAACAAAAGCTTGTTCAAGTTGATTAGACGGAACGGCGGTTTCGAGACGAAACTCCAGGCGCTTGAATCACCTGATTCCGATAAACGAGCGGAAAAATAGACTAGGAAGAAGGTCGGATCTGAGATCGCGATCGCGGAATAAATCCGACGAAAAGAAAAAGAAGAACGGTTAAACGAATGGACGTTCATTAACCTAGAAGAATCCGGTGATCACGTTCGTTAGGACGAACGGTCCGGCGAACGGTCCAAAGGCAACTAAATCGGAGAAGAAAACGAATCCGATCTAGGGTTTCGGAGAAGAAAAACCGATCGAAAAACTGATCTAGAAAACCGGAACGGTTTAGAGAAGAAAAGAATCGGAACAATTAGAAGAAAACGATCCGAGAAAAAGATTAGATGTAGCGCGGGGCTACCTCCGGCGAGGTCTCCGGCGAACGGGGCTCCGGCGGCGTCGGCGTAGGGCGGCGGCGTGGGCAAGGTGCGGCGGCGGCGCGGGTGTGGGGCGGCGGCGGCAAGGTGCGGCGGCGGCGCGGGGGTGGGGTGGCGGCGCGGGTGACGCGGCGCGGCGGCGGTGACGCAGGGCGCGGTGTGATGCGGCGCAGCGGCGGTGACGCAGGGCGCGGTGTGATGCGGCGCGGCGGCGGTGCAAGGCGCGGTGTGGAGGAGAGCTTTGATTTGATGTGTTTAGAGGGGGGGGGTGCTTGGGTATTTATATTGGGGAGGGGAGGGGTTTACTTGGGGTAGAGGACAAGGAATTAGAATAGGAGTAGGAAAGATCTAGAAAAATAAACGGAGTAGGACTAAAGAAAACGAAATAAGGAAAAGGGGACAAGGGGGCGCCCTAGAATCCTAAAAGGATTCGGTCCTAGCAAGAGGCGGCGGCGGCCGACCGGCTCCTGGCTCGGCGCCTGGCGCCTGGGAGCGCGGCGGTAGGTGGCTTGGCTTGGGCCTTTGGCCCAAGGCGCTGCTCAATTTTTTTTTAATAGTTTCCTCGCGCAGAAAAAAAAAACAAAAAGGGATCTAAACGAACTCCGAAAAATCTAAAGTAAATTTTCCCCGACTCCTAAAAATGAGCCGAACAAAATGAACTTTTCTCCGGACCTAAAATGCAATTTTTGAAAACGCGCATTTTTCCCTATCCAAATAAAATGCAAATAAACACTGGAAAGCAAAATTGATCTATTTATTATATCTTCATTTTTCCTAAATTTGGGAAAGTCATATTATTCCCTCTCTCATATTTTGACACCGGAAAAATTATTGAAGACAAAATAAATAAATCAAATGATCCTATTTTCAAAATTCGAGAGAACTCTCAAATATGAAAATAACGAAATCTCCAAGTCTCTCCGAGGGTCCTTGAGTTGCGTGAAATTTCTAGGATCAACCAAAATGCAAGAAAATATGATATGCATATGATCTAGTGTATAACATTCCAAATTGAAAATTTGGGATGTTACATATTTCTTCAATAGGAGGTAAATTCTTAACATCTTCAGCTTTAATACCCTTTTGTTTCATAGATTTCTTTGCCTCTTGCATATCTTTAGGACTGAGAAATAGAATACCCCTCTTCTTCGGAGTTGGGTTAGGAATAGGCTTAGGAATTGGCTCCGGAGGTGTCCAATTATTTTCATTTGTCAACATATTATTCAATAGAATTTCAGCTTCATCCGGTGTTCTTTCCCTGATAACAAAACCAACACAACTATCCAGGTAATCTCTGGAGGCATCGGTTAGTCCATTATAAAAGATATCAAGTATTTCATTTTTCTTAAGAGAATGATCAGGCAAAGCATTAAGTAGTTGGAGAAGCCTCCCCCAAGCTTGTGGGAGACTCTCTTATTCAATTTGCACAAAATTATATATATCCATTAAAGCCGCTTGTTTCTTATGAGCAGGGAAATATTTAGTAGAGAAGTAATAAATCATGTCCTGGGGACTACGCACACAACCAGGATCAAGAGAATTAAACCATATCTTAGCATCACCCTTTAATGAGAACGGAAATATTTTAAGGATATAAAAGTAGCGAGTTCTCTCATCTTTAGTGAATAGGGTGGCTATATCTTTCAATTTAGTAAGATGTGCCACAACAGTTTCAGATTCATAACCATGAAAAGGATCAGATTGAACCAAAGTAATTATATCAGGATGAACAGAGAATTCATAATCCTTATCAGTAACAAAGATAGGTGAAGTAGAAAAAATAGGGTCAGGTTTCATTCTAGCATTTAGAGATTGCTTACACCATTTAGCTAATAATTTTTTAAGTTCAGTTCTATTTCTGCAAGCTAAAATAGCTAAAGAAGCATCTTGATCAAAAACATAACCCTTTGGAATGGCAAGTGGTTCTTCATCATCACTTTCATCAGTATCATCAGATTCAATATTTTCAATTTCTCTAGCCCTAGCAAGTTGTTCATCAAGAAAAGCACTAAGTGGCATATTAGTATCAGGCATAGAGGTAGTTTTGTCATAAGTATCATGCGCAGCACAAGTGGCATCATCAATAACATGCAACATATCAGAACGAATAGCAGAAGCAGGTGTAGGTGTCGCAAGCTTATTCAAAACAGAAGGTAAATCAAGTGCAGAGCTAGATGGCAGTTCCTTAGCTCCCCTCGTAGTTGAGGGATAGATCTTGGTTTTTCAATCTCTAAAGTTCTACATAATGATAAGCAGATAAATATCCCAAGTGACTCAAAGAATAGAGCTATGCTCCCCGGCAACGGCGCCAGAAAATAGTCTTGATAACCCACAAGTATAGGGGATCGCAACAGTTTTCGATGGTAGAGTATTCAACCCAAATTTATTGATTCGACACAAGGGGAGCTAAAGAATATTCTCAAGTATTAGCAGCTGAGTTGTCAATTGAACCACACATGGAAACTTAACATCTGCAGCAAAGTGTTTAGTAGCAAAGTAATATGATAGTAGTGGTAACGGTAGCAAAAGGTAACAGTAGTAAAAGTAATGTTTTTGGTATTTTGTAGTGATGATAGCAATAGCAACGGAAAAGTAAATAAGCGAAGAACAATATATGGAAAGCTCGTAGGCAATGGATCGGTGATAGAGAATTATGCTGGATGCGGTTCATCATGTAACAGTCATAACCTAGGGTGACACAGAACTAGCTCCAGTTCATTGATATAATGTAGGCATGTATTCCGAACATAGTCATACGTGCTTATGGAAAGGAACTTGCATGACATCTTTTGTCCTACCCTCCTCTGGCAGCGGGGTCCTTACGGAAACTAAGGGATATTAAGGCCTCCTTTTAATAGAGAACCGGAATAAAGCATTAACACATAGTGAATACATGAACTCCTCAAACTACGGTCATCACCGGTAAGTATCCCGATTATTGTCACTTCGGGGTTAACGGATCATAACACATAATAGGTGACTATAGACTTGCAAGATAGGATGAAGAATACTCATATATTGATGAAAACATAATAGGTTCAGATCTGAAATCATGGCACTCAGGCCCTAGTGACAAGCATTAAGCATAGCAAAGTCATAGCAACCTCAATCTCAGAACATAGTGGACACTAGGGGTCAAACCCTAACAAAACTAACTCGATTACATGATAGATCCCATCCAACCCATCACCGTCCAGCAAGCCTACGATGGAATTACTCATGCACGGCGGTGAGCATCATGAAATTGGTGATGGAGGATGGTTGATGATGACGATGGCGACGGATTCCCCTCTCCGGAGCCCCGAATGGACTCCAGATCAGCCCTCCCGAGAGGTTTTAGGGCTTGGCGGCGGCTCTGTATCGTAAAACGCGATGATTTCTTCTCTCTGATTTTTTCTCTCCTCGAAACTCAATATATGGAGGTGGAGTTGGCGTCAGAGAGGCAACAGGGGGGCCACAAGGTAGGGGCGCGCCCTAGGGGGGCAGGCGCGCCCCCACCCTCGCGGCAAGGTGGTGGGCCCCCTGGCCTTCATCTTTGGCAGGTATTTTTCTTATTTTCTGAAAAGTGTCTCCATGAAGTTTCAGGTCATTCCGAGAACGTTTGCTCCTGCACATAAATAACACCATGGTAATTCTGCTGAAAACAGCGTCAGTCCGGGTTAGTCCATTCAAATCATGCAAGTTAGAGTCCAAAACAAGGGCAAAAGTGTTTGGAAAAGTAGATACGTTGGAGACATATCAACTCCCCCAAGCTTAAACCTTTGCTTGTCCTCAAGCAATTCAGTCGATAAACTGAAAGTGATAAAGAAAAACTTCTACAAACTCTGTTTGCTCTTGTTGTTGTAAATATGTAAAGCCAGCATTCAAGTTTTCAGCAAAGATTATAACTAACCACATTCGCAATAACGCATAGGTCTCAAGTTTACTCATATCAATAGCATAATCAACTAGCGAGCCATAATAATAAATCTCGGATGACAACACACTACAAAAAAGACACATCCGTGACATTTTGGGCCGAACAAAAAAAATTCTGTCATACATATGACACTTCTATGACGATAATTGTGACAAAACCCGGTATCATCATAGATGTGGTGGGCTCCTACTTCTATGACAAAAAATCATGACAAAAAATGGGCTTTTCGTCCTGGGCGGGCCGGAGACGTAGCTGCATGACATTCTTTGGTCCGTCCATGACGGAAAAAACCATGGTAGAAGCGAGGGGGAGGAAAATTTCGGGGAGTTCCCGGTTACGGTGGGAGGTCGGGGGCCAAGCGATGCGCATTTCTCTCGTACACGTACGCACGTGTGTGCGAGGCATTGGCTCTAACTGAACCCGAGCGAGGCGTTGGGCTCTAATTGAACCCGAGCGATTGCACTGCAGGCTACGCATTACTGAACCCGAGCGATCGATCGATGGCTGTTAACTGAACCCGATCGAGTGATTCCTTCACTACTGCTGCTAACTGAAGCCGATCGATGCTGCCTATGGATGAACACTGAGCGTTGCGGGGGGGGGGGGGGTTGGATGAGCAGTTCCCGGTGGGGGTGGATGAACAGGACCCATGGTGTTGCCTCTGGATGAACAGGACCCCGATCGATCGAGCCGGTTGGGGCTAGATGAACAAGACCTCGTGGAGGACTGGATGAACAGGACCACCCCGTGGAGGGCAGGATGAACAGTAGACGGTGGAGGGCAGGATGAACAGTAGCCTGTGGAGGGGTGGTTGAACAGGAGCCCGTGGAGAGGGCTGGTTGAACAGTAGCTAGTGGAGTAGCGTGTGGTGGAGGCTGGATGAACAGGAGCCCGTGGATGAACAGTCGCAGGTGGCGGCCGGAGGAGGTCGATGGTGGATGAACAGTAGCTCGTGGAGGGTGGAGGGGGTCGACGGTGGAGATGAACAGTATCCCGTGGAGTCCCGTTTTGCTGTACTCCACACCCCTCCCGATGAACATGACCCCTGTTTCGACCGTAGCGCTCCAACACAAGTCTGTTTCCTCCATTTTGCGGTATGCCACACCCCTCCCGATGAACAGGACCCCCGTTTCGACCGTAGGAGGTCCGTTTCCTCCGTTATGCGGTACGCCAGACCCCTCCCGATCAACAGGACCCCGTTCCGAACGTAGGAGGTCCGTTTCCTCCGTTGTGCGGTACGCCAGGCCTCGTTTCCATCGCCTGTTCCATCCAAGCCCTCCCGATGAACACGACCACGCATTCCGTTTTGACACAGCCGGTTGGCTCCCATGCGTTTCGTTGCCTCCTGATGAACACGACGCATTATGTTGCCTCCGCGTGAACACGACGCATTCCGTTGCCTCCCCATGAACACGACGCATTCCGTTGCCTCCCCATGAACACGATGACGACGTTGTTTCTCTGTTCCAACCCAGCCATGTCAACGAGCCCTCGCCGTATGTATGCATGAGTAGGCGTTCGAGACCCCGCCCGTATGTACACATACGTGGCCGTATTTTCTTTCTTGCACCCTGGCCGCCTCTACTACGACACGTGCGCGCCTCTACATCCACCAGTATATATGTGCATACACGTTCGCGACCAGAATGACAACGCTACGTAAGCTTTGACCAGGTGGGTCCCGACTGTCAGGCACTTCCTTGCATGCGAAGATGTAGCTGGTGGGTCCCAGCAGTCAGGGGGCGAAATACGGTGGCCTGTTCGGTGGGACCCCGCTGTCAGGTGGAGGAATAATTATTTTGCACGTAATAAGGAGGCACTTCCTTGCTGCGGCCGTGGACCCAGCTGTCAGCCTCTCCACGTACAGTCCACGTCCGATGGAAGTCGTTCCTTGACCACGTTGACCACGTTGCGCCGAGAGCACCAGGGCGGTGGACGACGGCGAGGCCTAGGAAGGGGACGACGCGGAGCCGGGGAAGACGCGGCAGTGGATGCCCACGCGTAGAGGAGTACGAGGGCACTGGTTCGCTACGGTGTGAGGCTGCCGTCGCCGCAGAGTAACAAGGGGTGTGGGTGAGTAGAGGGATGGCCTGTCCAGCAGTGGCAGTAGTAGGGTGCGGGGAGGCCTCCGCCGCATCGCAGCCAGCCACGGGAGGCAGGAGCACGAGGCACGACCGGCGCCAGTTTGGGCGGCTGGAGCAAGAAGACCAGAGGTTGAAGAAGCACTACAGCCGTTGGATGGACATCGTACGGTCACTGGAGCTAGAATCATGCATATTGACTAAGTTGACAAAGCCCTCCGTCCCCGTCAACTTAGTAGGCCCACAAGTCAGCCTGGCACTATACTGGGTCCCAGCTAACAGGGGGAGCATTCTTTTTTTGTGCGTAATAAGGAGGCACTTCCTTGCGTGCGAAGATATAGCTGGTGGGTCCGAGCTGTCAGCGGCGGTAACGTTTTTTTTCACGAAATACAGAGGCCATTTCGGTGGGTCCCTGATGTTAGGTGGAGGAATCATTATTTTGCGCGTAATAAGGAGGCATTTCCTTACGTGCGGCCATGGACCCAGCTGTCGGCCTCTCCATGTACAGTCCACTTCAGATGCATGCCGGTCGTTGACCACGTTGACCAGGCCGCGCCGAGAGCACCAGGGCGGTGGACGACGGTGAGGCCTAGGAAGGGAAAGACATGGAGGCAGGGAAGACTCGGCAGCTGTTTCCCACGCGGAGGGGAGAACGACTGTACGAGGGTTTAGTGGTTCGTCTGCCGTCGCCGGAGAATAACAACAGGTGTGGGTGAGTAGAGGGATGGCTAGGCCAGCAATGGGAGTACGGTGGGGCGGTGAGGCCTGCGCGGCAGCACAGCCGGCCGCGGGGAGGAGGGAGCAGGCAGTCCCGCCGATGCTTGTTTGAGCGGCTGGAGTAGGAAGAGCAAAGATTGAAGAAGCACGACGGCCGTTGGATGGACATGCAATAGTCAGTGCTTGTGCGTCAACCTTTTTTTTAGGAAAGCCTCAAATCTGTGGAAAACAGCATACATCCCATCTGCCATTATTTCTAATAATTTTCAGCCCATTTTCTAATTCTTAAGGTTTTTTTGGTGCCCATATTCTTTTTGTTAGCATTACAGCCCAAATTGTGGCCACAGTTAAAAAATTATACGAAATTTTGCATATTTCGGTGCGGTCCGAACTGTTTTTAATCCCGAAATTTTGACTCACATGCAAACTGATTTTAAAAATAAATGTATATCAATATAAAATACAACAAATTCTCCACGCATAAAAATTAATGTAATTTAAAATCTTGAAATGAAAAAAAAAGATACTTGAAACTAATTGCCGGTTTGATGTGTTTTAAAAATGTACAACCCATTTCTCATTACTGATGGGCCATTTTCTCGGCCAGCCGAATGAAAGCTCTCCTCGTCTTGAAAGATTTGCAGCCCAACATGCCTGACAAAGCGACTTACTTGGTAAATCACAAAAAAACTGGGATGTGGCCATGGACCCAGCTGTCAGCCTCTCCACATACAGTACTCTTTCGATGGAAGTCGTTCCTTGACCACGTTGACCACGCCGCGTGGAGAGCACCACGGCGGTGGACGACGGCGAGGCCTAGGAAGGGGACGACGCGGAGCCGAGGAAGACGCGGCAGTGGAAACCCACGCGGAGAGGAGTACGAGGGTTCACTGGTTCGGCTGCGGTGTGAGGCTGCCGTCGCCGCAGGGCCTGGCCAGCGGTGGGAATAGTAGGGGGCGGTGAGGCCTCCGCGGAAGCACAGCTGGCCACGGGAGGCAGGAGCATGCGGCACGACTGGCGCTGTTTTGGGCGGCTGGAGCAAGAATACCAGAGGTTGAAGAAGCACTACGGTCGTTGGATGGACATCGTACGGTCACTTGAGCTACAATTGTTCATATTGACTAAGTTGACAAAGCCCTCCGTCCCCGTCAACTTTGTTGGCCCACAAGTCATCCTCCCACTATGGTGGGTCCCAGCTAGCAGGGGGTATTCATTTTTTGTGCGTAATAAGGAGGCACTTCCTTGCATGCGAAGATATAGCTGGTGGGTCCGACATGTCAGTGGGGGGACGTTTTTTTCGTGAAATACAGAGGCCCTTCCGTTGGGTCCAACCTGTCAGGTGGATGAATCATTATTTTGCGCGTATAGTCCACGACCGATGGATGTCGTTCATTGACCAAGTTGACCAGGCCGTGCCGAGAGCACCATGGCTGTGGACGACGGCGAGGCCTAGGAAGGGAACGACACGGAGCCGGGGAAGAGTCGACAATGGTTGCCCACGCGGTGGGGAGTACGAGGGTTTACTGGTCTGGCTGCCGTCGCCGGAAAATAACAGGAGGTGTGGGTGAGTACAGGAATGGCCTGGCCAGCAATGAAGTAGGGTGGGGCTGTGCGGCTTGTGCGGCAGCATAGTCGGCCATGGGAGGCGGGAGCAGGCAGTCCCAGCAGAGCTGGTTTGGGCGGCTGGAGCAAGAAGATCAGATATTGAAGAAGCAACACGGCTGTTGGATTAACATCCAACGGTCACTGCTGCTAGAATCGTTTCTGGACTAAGTTGACAAAGCCAAAGTACACGTCAACCTAGTAGACCCACAAGTCAGCCTCCAAATCTGTCCCAAACAGCATACAGCCTGAAATTTCTAGCCAGATTCAAATTAATTTTAAATCTAAGTATACCTTAATTTAAATTCAATGAAATTTTACCCACACAAAAACAATGAAATTTAAAATATCAAAATCCGAAAGAAAACAGTATTTTGGAACTAATTGTCTATTTGTTGTATTTTTTCATTTTACAGCCCATTTATTATTACTTATAGCGCATTTCTTATTACTTATAGCCCATTTTCTGGGCAAAATGCATCCCTGCTCATCTTGAAATATTTCCGGCCCTGCAGGGCGTAGAAAAGCAAGTAGGCCTATGTTGGTTATTCTGCAAAAAACAAAATAGCTGGCTAGCAATTTTCAGAAAGGAAAAAAACAAACTGGGTTGGCCATGTGCTAAACATATGAAATAAAAGCCTGGGCTAGACGGGCCACGGGTCCCGCACAACCCAGTTGATACCCTTCTCCATCCCGAAACAACAAAATTACTGCGCGCGCTGCTGGGTCCCTACTGTCATCCTCACCATGTACAGTCATCTCCTTATTCCTCTCGGTTGTTGACCATGTTGACAAAACCGGAGGGCGGCGCCACGGCGAGCGAACCAAGGCGGAGGACGATGGTGAGGCCTCGGACGGGAATGAACAGGAGCCAGGGAAGATCACAGCCAGCCATGGGAGGCGGGAGCAGGCGGTCCCGCCGGCGCTGGTTTGGCTTTGGCGGCTCAAGGAAGAAGAGACTGAAGAAACGCGACAGACGTTGAATGTCAATCCAACGGTCAAGGTTGGCACAATCGTTTTGTTGACTAAGCGGACACCAAGTAGCATACTTTTTTATATATAGGAAGAAAACTGCGAGGAAAATGCGTTCGTCTGCCGTCCTCCTCACAGGGAACGTTCGCCACATAAGTGACTAGCACCCTTGGTTTTCAACCGAGAGGTCTTGGGTTCGAGTCCCAGGAACTCTCAATTTTGTCCTCCTTCCTTCCTCGCAAAAAAGGGAAAGAAAATCAAAGACTTGGGAAGGCGTACAAAACAAGCTAGTGTACCTGTAATGAGACATTGCCGAGTTTTAGAAAAAAGAAAGATGTGCTCCTGTAGCTGGTTCGAATCCAAACCTAGACTATGACTATATATGGTGCTATGCTACTCTGCAAGTAATGAAACTGACATATCCAACGTTCGCTTCTCCTCTTCTCTACTTACTCTGCCAAGCATCAGAAGCTCTGGCCGCAGCAACCATGTCCGCTGGCTGCTCGTCCACCTGCTCTTCAGCAGGCAACAACCAGATATGCGCCAAGTCGCAACCCGTACCATCGCCTGTGGGTCTCATCACACCCTCCCCGGCACGCGCACCGTAGCCGATTGCTGATCGCAACCCGCTGCCGTTGGTGTGGTGCCACTGCTGCAAATCACGCAGAGTCATCCGTTGCGTCTCAACCACAATCCGCAACCCTGGCCGAGTCTTCTACAAATGCCCGAATCATGGGGTAATAATATGTTTAAGTGTTGTTCTGCTGCTTTCAGTTGCTGATTTTTTTAATAGTTTGGTTGATGATCTACCAATTTGATTCGTGCAGAAAAGGGAAGATTCATGTGATTTGTATTTCTGGGAAGTTGTTGATGTGGGGGAATGCAACTACGCTGATTATTTGGCTAGCCGAGGAATCCCAATACCAGCAGGTTGGGGTGTTGGACAAGTAACTGAAGGAACGGCAGAAGAGGAAGATGCAGAGCAAAAGCTTAAAGATGCAGTTCCTCTGATCATGGCCAAGCAACAGCTGCTGAACGGCCTTGACAGCAATGAGGAGATGAAAGAGCTTGTGAAGATAATGGGCAAAATCGGTGTGCTTTGTAGGATGATTGTCTCTTTATTTGAAGTGTATGTAGCACTCGTGATGTATTCAGTGGCTACAACATGAGCACTTTGCTGAAACTAGTAATGAATGAAACCTGTGTAGCAGGCTGGGCGTAGTGTTGTGAACATCTAATGATTTCTATTAACGGAAATCAGGGGGTATCCCCTTTTGCTCATATAAATAAATAAATAGCAGAGGCCCTGTCGACTCAGCTTTGTTCTCATTCGAAGACGTCGAGCAAATTGTAGTCCAACAGCAAACTATGTCATCAAATTCAAGTTTCACAGCCAAATATGAGTACAACTAAACAACAATGTCATCATGTTTTAGTTGTCATACAATCACCAAACACAAATCAACATACATAACAAGTGATGTTCTCACAGCAAAATACTAAACAACATGTTCATCAGGTTTGAGTTGTCATAGCGAACACAATTTCACATAGTAGATAAAAAACGTCTTCTGACAGGCAAATACGACAAAAGCAATGTAATCATCATCCGCAGTAGCAGCGTCAACATCTTCGCCATGTGTATCAGTCTGAATCGTAATTCCCCATGGTGTCATCTTCTTCTTCGTCCTCAACGTCCTCGAACGTTGGCTTCTTCTTGATCAACTCTTGTTTGTCCACAGCACGATAGGCAATCTTTTCGCTGGCGTCATTGACGTGATGGTTCTCAAAGATATTAGGAACATCTGTGTTATGTTGTACATTAGGAGCAGTGTAAGCATCATCTTGTTGTGCAACTTCATTAAAAAATTCCTCTACTCAAACCTTTTCAATACTCTCCAGTCATCGCTACGTGCAAATGTGTCTTCCAAGAAAATATCTGTGTTGCTTGATTTGCCAAAATAAAAGGCTCATTGGTCTGGTACGCCGCCTTGATATTGATGGATTTGAAATAATCATCAGCTATGGGTTTTGCGATCCTGGAAAACAGGTTATACCAACGACAACACAACAGAACCACACACTGATGATCCTCAAAACTCGAGATATACTGCGACTGAATAATGTTTGTTATGTTAGCATACATTTCAGTTGTCTCTTTGTCATATGTATCCGTGCTCATGATGGCACTGTTTTTTGTCTTCCTGCCTTCGTCTTGTGCAAGGGTGTTGTAGCGCACATCTCCAACAACGCAAGATTCATAATGTCTTACCCGAGTATCAGGACCCATTGCTAGTGAGTAAAGGGCATCATCAACTGCCTGCCCATCCTCCCACATCTTCTTAACCTATGGTTAGAAAATAGACAAGCTGATCCTCTTATGTACTCAATATATTAAAAAACCTGACAGTGCACTTCAAAAGCTTACATGGTTCTTGAACCATTTCGCAAATCCTGCCATAACCAGTTTGTCAATGTTTCTTGGATTTTGCGGCAGTAACTCCTCTTTGTAGATGCTGCACAACATAGTGATCGCGTCAAACATCTAAATATATAAGAATGTGCTGCAAGTTTAGTAGATTACGATGTATAAGCTGCAGTACTGCACTTACTTGATATAAGGTAGTATCTCAGGACAGTTATTCAACACATACCAAACCATTTTGTCCAAATCTTTAGGTTTGTCCTCTTGTCGACTCTTCCCTGTAACTTGAACAGAATAATCGAAAACATTGAGCCCGGGATTGTCTTCACCCACCTCTTTGCTAAGCTGATCAGTTGTTCAATGTATTTTGAGCAGAATGTCAACGCTTCTGTAGCAATGTAGGCCTCTGCAATGGAACCCTCGGGTCTAGCTCTGTTCCTAACATCGCCCATGAAAGTGCCTAGCCGCCTTTCAATAGGGTACATCCAGCCATACTGTACTGGACCTCTAAGTAGTGCCTCATCAGGTAGATGAACAGCCAAATGCACCAACACATCAAAGAAGGCTGGAGGATATATCTTCTCAAGGTCGCATAGGATAGTTGGTATCTTGTCTCTAAGACGCTCCAAAGCATCTATCCTGATATTCCTACTACAGAGTTCCTTGAAGAATTGTCCCAACTCTGCAACTGTTCTGTATAAGTCAGGGCGGCCCAATCCTCTAAGGATAATAGGTAAAACCCTTTGAAGTAGGACGTGGCAGTCATGAGTTTTCAACCCTTGTACCTTGTTTCCATCTGCACTGACTCTCCTTTCAGAGTTGGAAGCAAATCCATGTGGGAATCTCACAGGTGACAGGACCTCACAGAATTCTTTTCTTTTTACCTTGTCCAAGACGTACACAACTGGTGCCATATCCCGTGGTTTACCTTCATCTTGCACCTGCAAATCCTTTCTGATACCCAGGTGTGTCAAATCAACCCTAGATTTTAAGGTATCTTTCGTCTGGCCTTCAATATTAAGAAGTGTGCCGATAATGTTGTGACATATATTTTTCTCGACGTGCATCACATCAAGATTATGCCTTAGATCCAAATCTTTCCAATACTCCAAGTCCCACAAAGTGGACCTGCGCGTAAACAATAATCTCTCTTCTACCCTGCCACGCTTCCTTTTCCCGCTACCATTACCAGGATGGTTTCCTGGTGTAATATGCCTGACCTTCTCTAATTCCACTTGCAACTCATCTGCGGTGAGCCTCTTTGGAGACTCATGTTTTTCATGCTTTGCATTGAACACATGTCTTCGGTATTTTCTAGGATGCGGCTTGTCCTTGGCAAGGAAACGGCGGTGTCCAGTGTAACAGATCTTGCTAAGTATTGTGTATGACAGCAGATTCCTGTCACAGCGAACACATGCATTGTAACCATGTGTCGTTCGCCCTGACATAGTGCCCAAAGCCGGATAATCATGGATGCACCAAATTATAACAGCACGCAGAAAGAAATCAGCTGGTGGGCTGCTACATAGGTCTCGAGTGAGAACACCCTTCTATAGCTGTTGAAGTTCCTCCACAAGAGGCTCCATGAACAAATCAAATTCCTTTCCAGGACTTTTTGGACCTGGGATGAGCAAGGCCATCATGTAGTTTGATTCTTTGGTGCAGACATTTGGAGGCATGTTGTAAGGGATAACAAGCACTGGCCACATGCTATATGTGGCGCTCTGGTGGCCAAATGGGTTAAATCCATCTGAAGCTAAGCCAAGTCTAATGTTTCTCGGGTCAGCAGCAAACTCTTTGTGTTTATCATTGAAGCTTTTCCACTCGCTACCATGAGATGGATGGCTCATTACATTCTGATCTCTGTACTCCGGGTTCCTAGAATGCCACAGTACATCCTCTCTTGTTTTAGCATGATGAAACAACCTCTGCAATCTTGGTGTAATTGGAAAATGTCTCAGAACATTATGAGGAATCCTCTTCACAGCATTGCGATCTTTCCATCTTGATGATTTGCATTTCGGGCATTCACTTAAGTTGGCATAATCCTTCCGGAACAGAACACAATTATTCTTACAAACATGGATCATATCATATCCAATTCCAACTGCATGAAGGAAATTCTTCATTTTACTGTAGGTGTGTGGCAGCTCAGACGCATCTGAGAAAGATTCGCGGAAAGCAGTCAACATTGCATCGAATGATTTGTTGGTCATCCGCTCAGATGTCTTCACCTGAAGAAAGGTGACCATAGCTGAGAATACTGACAACTTATTTCCTGGGGTGACAACAACGTTGCATTGTTCCAACATGCGGGCCCACTGTTTTTCTTCTGCAGGTGAAAGTTCACGGAATGCACGAGCATTTCGTAGCATTGTTTCAATGTTGGTCAAACTCACTGGCTCCGCCACCACCACCTCCTCCTCCTCTTCCACCTGAGCATCAGGCAGATCAAGATGGTGATCTGCTACTTCCACGTAGTCAATAACATTGACGTTCACAGCTTCACCATGATGAACCCACCTAGTATATGTGACCGAAATCCCATACAAGTGTAGATGATTTTGCACAGTTGACTGGGGTCTTGTAACTGAATTCATACAACTGCTACACGGGCAGAGCACATCTGATTTCGGACCACCGTACACAGCTCTAATAAAGTTCATGAAGTTTTCAACCCCCTCGACATATGCAGCATAGAATCTTCGAGCAGAAGTTATCCAAGTCCTGTCCATCTGTTAGACATAAAAATTAGTTCTTCTACTAGATATTACAGGAAAAACATATATGCTTTTTTATGAAGTCCAGAAAAAAATACCTAGGTCAATGTCTAAAGCTATGGCAAGATATTTGGACGAGCAGATCTAAGTAACGAAATATATGTAAAGCTAATTCAGCAAAGAGATTTGAGTGCCAAATTATGGCAGGCTGTTTCAGCAGTCAATGAGGCCGAGCACACAGCCATCGAACTATCGAAGGCCATCGCAGCAACAAAGATCGAGTATAAAACGGTGTAGAGCTATTTCAGCTAACAGATTGGCTACTAGACCATGGCAATCTACGTCACAATAAATATATGGCAGGATATTTTAGCAACTAATTGGCCTTGGCATGCCATCTCAGCTAAGCAGATTGAGTGCAGAACAGGGCAAGGAAGCTTCTTAAGTAGAGCATATTGACAGTAAACTACTTCGGCAAACAGTGAGATTAACAGCGTCTATCAGCTAACATTTAGCGCTACACCGACATGAACGGGGCCTCAGTCTAGAATGTGCGTACCGTGGGAGCAGCTGACCGCCGTGCGTCTCCACACGAATGTCGCTAGCGGTGGCGGCGCTGACCGCCGTGCGCCTCCACAAGAACGTAGCCAGAGGTGGCGGCGCGGCTAGAGGACGGCAGTCTACGAGAGTGTACTATGCGAGCGAGAGGATCGCCGAACCGCGGTGCCGACGTATCGGCGCGGCGGGGAGGGCGGCTTTGGCGGAGTGAATGCAGTGGAGGGGAACAGGGGGGAAGGGGGTTTGGGGAATATTATTGGCTAGTTGGCCGAAGGGCGGTTGAATCGGATTTGGGGGGAATTTTTGGATGTGGGGGGAGGATTTTCGAGCGGTGGGCGGGGGGAGTTTGGCACATGGTCGTTTCTCCAAGTGCAGTCCCACATGTCAGTGAAGAGCCAAGCCGAAGCGCGTTCCGTTTGCGTGAGCCGTGTGCAGGACCGAACGTGTGTGGGGTGCAATGCGATCGCGACAGGAGTGCTGTGAGTGTACCGATTTTTTCCTTTTAAACTAGGTGCTTCGCGCGATCCATTGATGCTACTACTAGTAATCCGGTAATCCCGACTAAAATGACGCGGCCGGGTCTTTTCCCGCGCGATATGCTGGGAGGTTGGCTTAGTTGGGTTTTTTAGGACGAGTGATGCTACACCTACGTAATCCCAGTTACGTAATTAACGTAATGTGAAACGTGTGAGCTGTTGATTGTAGATTGGGGGGAGGGAGGGGCCCACCACCATGAAAATTAGGGGAGGAGAGAGAGGCAATTTACGTTAACCCTTTCGTAGGTTCCCGTAGATGTAGAAAGATGTGTCCGATCCTGCAATATAGGCCGTCCGATCTATATCTAATGGATAGGAAGGTAACTATGACAATTTATCCGCACTCCTCTCCACATTTGCAGATAAGGCTTTCCCTCGTTCATCCTTTTCTCCCACAAGATCTTGATCTTCCGTGCGACGCACATGCATCTTGCTAGTACTCCTACAATATGTATATTATTGTGGAAGTTCATATACACCGGCCGAGATTAATGCAAACACGACAGATTTTCATTACATTTTGAACTTTTATAGGACAAAAAAATAAAATAAACCCGACCCTAAACCTATTCTACGGCGGCGACCGACGTCCTCCATCTGTGATCTCCATGTACGGGGGCGGGGTTCAAGACCCGTGAAGTGAAGGTGCGGTCTCCGGCGTGGAAAAGTAGAACACGGGAGACGGACCGGCCAGTTGGCACACCATGCCCTGCCACCTCCCATGCCCTACTCATCCTCGAAGGAGTCCCTAACCTCGGCGATGCCGGACGTTGGACGGCGACAAGTAGGACGCGTGGCTGACGGTGCTCCCATCGTCGGCCGCCAGCGTGGCCACCGCTTGTGCGGCGACTTGAGCGAGGGCGGCGACCTCGAGCTCCATCCCCGAAGACAAGCTCTCCCGTAGAGCGTTCGCGCTTGCGGTCATGGCGGATGTGGTTCCAGGTAGGAGGACGATGCGCTATGGTGTGGAGGTTAGCTGGGCGTTGCCGCTTTAAGTAGCGCATTCCGATGAGGCCAAGCGTCCAGGTGCGTCATTAAGTCGCCGGAGTTGGTTCCGCGAGCACCGAGCCTCTTAATGACGACATACGAACGAACGACATGAATGCGGGCAGCTGGCGCTGGCTGGGAATGCACCGCGCGACAGCGTGAGGGATGAGGGTTTTGGTGTGCCAGGGTAGTCAGCTGCGGTCGTGGCAACGTTGGAGATGCCCTTTGCTCACATGCGATCCCCGCATGTCGTTGGAAAAGCAAGATGACTCGGCATGGTCTCAGGTCTAGAGGATGCAGTTGGCCGTGCTACACCACTCCGTGGACGCGGCGCTGCGCCCCTTCCATCCTCGACGAGCCGGGTGTTGGGGTGTCTTTGGATTGTGGCCAAAGTGCACCTTGCCAAAATTTTGGTCATGACCAAAAGATTGGTCTTTGTTTGGATGGTTGCCATTTTTTTGGCATGCCAATGAACTCTAGCCAACTCTAGTTAATTTTTCTTGCCAATGTCGGCCAAATCATGGGCAACCAATACCTCAACCAAAATCTTGGTCATGACCCAAAGATTGGTCTTTGTTTGGATCGTTGCCATTTCTTTGGCATGCCAATGAACTCTAGCCAACTCAAGTTCATTTTTCTTGCCAATGTCGGCCAAATCATGGGAAACCAATACCTCAACCAAAATTTTGGCTACCCAATGCTTTGATGGGGCAACCTTGGGCACGAACCAAACATATCATTGGTCGTGCCACAGCACTAACGCCACCCTCGGCAAACTGAAACCGACCGTGTCTAGCAACGATATGAGCGTGTCACTCACCGCGGTCGCCGTGTCCAGAGGCGGTGTTGGAGCTGTGCCCCATTGTTGGCCTCAACGACCCACATGAACGGTTGTCGGTGGCGAGGAGGTCGTGGGCCAGCTCCTCCATTGGACTAGTCTGCGCTACGTCGTCCCGACGGGTGTACCCCACATGTCTGTTTCCCTGTTTTCCTAACCATTTTTGAGCGTTAGTGCTCCGCGTTGTGCATTAGGCCTTTCACTATGTAGTCCAAGCGAGACAACTTATTGTTTATTTGAGCCGTTCAAGTATAATCATGTGGCGTTTGCTTATTTCTCATTCCTCTCCAACCCTATTCTCCATCGATCATGTCACCCTCCAGTCGAGTCCATCCTCCCGCATGCCTCATTTGAACATTCCGCCGAGTATCATTCACACATACCCACCCTAGTCCTCTTTCAATAGATCTCCAAACCCCAAGATGAAATCGAGAGGGAATGAGTGGGTGCACGTGATACCTAAGGCGGATTCAAAATTTTGAACCGGTGAACATAACATCCCCAAATCATATATAACGGCTATTCAATGTTCGTTTCTTTTTTGAACATACAATATACTCCCTCCTATCCTTTCTAGTTTACATATAAGTTTTATGTGTAGTCAAAGTATATCTACTTTGATCAAAAAGGTATCAACATTCAACAACGCCCAATCAATATTGTTAGATTCGTATGTACTCCTAGATTTGTACTCGAGATGGTTTCCAATTTGACTATTGACAAGATTCATAGTACATGAGATGTACAATGTGAAAATTATATCATTGAAAACTCCTTACACATACGAATTTGACTGTATGCTTTGTGTAAGTTGCATGTCATATATTATTACTCTAGCATTTGGTCAAAGTTAGCCTCGAAAAATGCATTAGACCCTGTATGTTTTGTGTAAGTTGCATGTCATATATTATTACTCTAACATTTGTGTAAGTTGCATGTCATATATTATTACTCTAACATTTGGTCAAAGTAGTATAGTGGAAGTGGATCCTCTGACATAGGTATCCCTGCCTTACCCTCCCTTTTGGTCACTTACTGGCGGACCCCATGCTTGCTAGGCCCCGCATGTCAGTTACTCAATGGGTTCGGCCACGTCAGGGGATCCTCATCCGTAGTATACTCCCTCTGTTGTTTATGTACCCTGCATAAAACGGAGGGAGTGGTGGTATAATAAATGATGCGGGCGGGGGAGGGGGAGGGACGTCGGTTTGCTCTCAACTGCAGTCCCACAAGCGAGCGAAAACGCAAGACGAAGCGCGTTCCATTCGGTGAGCGACGTGGAGGGTCCAGCGTGCCGGGCTGCAACGCGAACGCGACAAGAGCGATGTACAGTCAAAATCGATTGACCGGTCGTCACCGGAACCACTATTCACACCAGAACCTTCGCTGCTCGGCCTACGCCAGCCACTGCCCTAAAACCACACCAAATCTCCAGCCCATTCCCCCACCTTTCGATCCCCTAGCCCGCATCAAGCGTCCCCTAGTTCGCCGGAAAACCATGGTGTGCCGCAAGATCACTTACTACAAGTTGCTGACGCCGGAGCGCCGCGCAGAAATCGCGGCGGCGGTCGGCGCCACAGACCTCCGTTCCCAGGCCCTCTTTGCGGCGGGCCAATCCCCAAGTTCTCTGGAGCCAAGCTACGAGGAGGAAGCCGATCCAATGTTCATGGCGGAGGTCGCGGTGCAGAAGGCCCCCGATGGGTATGAGACGATGGACGTCGACTTCGTGCCGACGTCCGAGTCCCCCATGGTGCAGGCGGACCAGCGGTTCAACATGGCGATACTAAAGGAGGACCGAGAGGCAGAGGCTCAACTCGATGCGGAGCGCGCGCATGCTGCTGCCATCGAGGCTCTCCTGCAGGCGGAACCACATGTTGTCGATGTGTACCGCGCGGCAGAGGCTCAACCTGAGGCGGAGCGCGCGGATGCCGCTGCCATCGAGGCCCTCCTGCAGGCGGAACCGGACGTCCTGGACTTGAACCGGGCGGCAGAGGCTCGACTCGACGCAGAGCACGCGGATGCCGCTCTCATCGACGCCCTGCTGCAGGCAGAACCGGACGTCATGGACTTGAACCGGGCGGCGGAGGCTCGACTCGACGCGGAGCGCGTGGATGCCGCTGCCATCGAGGCCCTCCCGCAGGCGGAACTGGACGTCCTCGGCTTGAACCGGGCTGTGCTCTCGTCCGTGCAGAGCGCCCGCACGCTCCGCTTGAACGAGTAGTTGGAGGCCGAGGACAACCATAGTGCGGAGACACACGTCGGCAGCGACGGCTGGTTCACGCCGGCAGCCAAAGACGACGAGGTCGTCTCTTTCCGCGAGCAGTGATAGTTTTTCTTTATGTTGTTGTTTTTATGGATCTTTTGCTGTGTAAAAACATATATTTGTCATGCAAGTCGCCTGACTTGGGTCAGTCTACCATTTCAGGCGGTTGGATGAATATCCTACGTCTCCTAACCCTTCTTTCCTTCTTCCTCACCTCTTCTTCTTCCCCAACAGACCACCGCACGGGCCGTACGGATACTCCCCGACATGCGGTTGGATAAACATACTCTATGAACGAAAATTATGTGTCAGCGATAGGATGACTGAGTTTGGTGTGTTCACATGCGACATCACATGTCAGGGAGGATGCGTTCCCTTGGTTGGGTTTGCGGCGTGCAGGAGCGACCGTGTGAGGGTGCGGTGCTACCGCGGCGTGCATGAGCGACCGTGTGAGGGTGCGGTGCGACCGCGATAGCCGTGCGCAAGTGTACCTCCTTCTCATTTTGAAAAGTTTAGGCAAGCTTGGAAAAAATGTGTGGCGAAGTTTGGCAATGCAAGGCCTAGACCCAAACAGGATAAGTACGTACGTACTAGGAGTACTAGTGTTAAAAAAGAAAGGCTGGGTTTTCCTTCACAGGATTTAATCGATACAAATCCTCGTTTCACGTGTCAATTAATGCGTATTTTTTTCTCCAAAGACCAAAGAGCTAACCATCTCACTCATCATTGCTTGATTAATGCAGCGCCATGCAAACCAACCTTCTCACTTCCGCATGCATGCAGGGGATATTAATGTCCTTGGTTGCTAACCCCATCAATTTTGCCTCGATTAGTGTTAGTGGCCCTTTGCAAATTGTAATTTTGATATACTGGCCTTGTGTACAAAAAAATGGAGGTAGTAACTATATTTGACTTCCTTCCCCATTGCGGTGACGTCGACGATATTTTTTTTGGTGGTTTGGCGAAGTGCGTTCGACGGAGAACACCATTGAGGGAGACCATGGTAAGTCGTTCGCAAGTGCCGCCTGCAAGCCGAGACAACCACCTTATTTGCATCCAGGAAGTCCTTTACTAGTACTACTATAACTAATGCAGTGAGATGGCTTCTCAAAGAAGACGATGGAGAAGCGGAGTCGGCGAAGAGTGAAATGATGGTTGCTTCGTCCGTGCTTTTGTGATTTGACGCCTCACTACTTTGTGATTTGTGATAGAAGGGACTGGGGAGTAGACTCTATGCTCTATACTGTACTGCATGCATCCAAGCATGGAAGAAAGAGGAGAGACGTTGCATTTTTCTATTCCTTCGATCAATCAATCAGGGAGCTTCAGTTCCATCTTTTTGGCTTTGGCAACACCGTCCACAATGGTTCCCACGATGCCAAAAGCTATTTTTCACATTTGGCTACACATTGTGGATGCCCTAAACCGTACCACTTGGTTTTGCTCCTGTGTGCTATCTATACAAATCTCAATTATATTGACCTAAAAAATTATAGAATCGAGATTAGTAAAAAGGAGGTGATTTTGCCGCGTGGATGGCGGGGGAGGTTTCTTATTTGAGCAATGCTACATCCACATAATGGTTTACGTAAAGTTACGAACTGATGTGATGTGGGACTATTTGATTGGATTAAAGGAGAGGATTAGGCCCACCCCACCTGAAAATCAGGGGGGCATATATAGATTAGATGGAAAGTATACATAGCAGCTACGTAGCCCTTTGTAAGTCTAGGATTAGGCTTCTTATTTTCGGAGGACGTTGTCCTGGTGGTTTGCTAACATGTGGTCCCACGTGCCAGTGCTTTACCAAGCCGATCCACGTCCCACATGAGGCAGAACAACGGCAGAAGCAACACGTGGTTAAGTTGAAGAAGATGAGGCAGAAGCGGATTCAGCAACGAGTGAAATGATGGTTGCTTCGTCCCTCCAAGTTAACTACGGGAAAGGTACAGCTTTGTGATTTGACGCCTCATTGCTCATTACTACGCCGGCGCCATGACTGGGGTGCTTCACCCCGGCTGCTCTGCACTGTATTTCGGTATGGCACATTTAGCCGGTAGCTTGATGTCCCACATGTCGGCGAAAGGGACTAGAAGATTTATGAAAGCGAGCGCTCCACTCTTACGACGGAGGAGTAGATGACACGACGGCCCAGTGAACTGTCACTTGTACTGTATAGTACTATAGTTTTGCTGTTTCGCACGATCCATCGATACAAACCCGATTAAAGAGGAAAAGGGCGGGATTTTTCCCGCGTGGCAGATGATATTGGCCATACATTTCAAAGGCAATTTTAATGTATGCAAACTGAATAATTATAAGTAACAATATGATATCTAGTAAAACTAAAAACACATATGATTTATTGTGTTAGAGTGTAGTAGTAGTGTTGTATTGCATAGTTGTTAGATGTAACATGCGAGAACGTGTAGAGATGTAGTTTTGGAGGGCCTACAGAGAGAAAAGCGTAATACGGTCACCGAACTTCAGAATAAGCTGATTACGGTCACTATATACGTTTTGCGGTGATTATACGGTCACTTGCTCACCGCTCAGCATCGGATTGCACTCTGTTGACCGGCCAAATAGTCTGCGTGGGGCCATGTTGACTAGTTAAATTGACCACGTTCGTTGTGGGTCCCACCTGTCAGTTCGCATAGGCAAAAGGTCAGATAAACACAAATTTATGCAGGCGCGACAAGGCTCCAACCCGTGCGCGGGAATCACCTGGTTGTGTATGTGTCTGTCAGGGCGTGATGTGTGCGCATGCACGTGTAGCTTGAGCACTTGAGCGTGAGAGTGTGTGTTGGTCGTGTGGTGTACTGGTGTGTGCATGCATGCGTGCATGCGTGCGTGGCTGCGTGTGTACGTGTGAGTGTTGCGTGCGTGTGTGGGTGCATGTGTTTGTGTGAGTGTTGTGTGGATGCAGTTCGTGTGCGTGTGTGTGTATAATCACCACACCAGCTCCTGTGTGTTAAAACAGACGGCTCAGCATACCAATACAAGGCCACCTTGTCCGCTGTGCCCGCGGTCATGACTTCGAACCACCGTCCAAATATTTTTTTGTCGTTTGTTTTCATTCTTACTAGCAAGATGCCCGTGCATTGCATGTAACATCAAGATGCATTTGTATGACTTGTTTATCTTCTGAGATAAAAGGATCAACGAGGGAAGGCCTTATTTGCAAATGTGGAGAGGTGTGTGGGTACCTTTTTGCAAAATTGCCATAGTTTCTTTCCTATCCATCAGATATAAATCGAACGGCCTATATTGCAGGATGGCAGGCACACCATCATCACTAACTCTGTTTTTTATAAGAGTGTATTTTATGTATTTTATAAGAGTGTAGATGTAGAGTAGATACAAGTCGACAGGTGGGCACGATGGTTGTGAGATAATGTGATGCAACACTAGAGGTGCCACGTGGAGCGTTTAACTGGTCAACTAGTCATGTCATGAGCAAATACAGAGTTGTACGGTGAGCCTGTGACTGCATAATAACCACTAAACGTAAATGGTGACCGTAATGAGTGGATTCTGAAGTCCAATGTATGTATCGTGCTTTCACTTCAAATAAAATGATCGTCATTGCATATATCGTGAGAGAAACATGAAACATGCGTGAATTTTCTGGGGGCTTACTTTTAGAGGACCTAGAGATAGTTTTGTGTGCATACGTGAAAGGGGCATACTGGGGGGGGGGGTTAGCGATGGAGAGAGAGATGCTCTTCGTTTCTCTTTATTATGACTAACTTTGTATATAGTATAAAAATATACAAATTCACAGTGCAGAATAAATACCATTGTGGGCACCATGCAATGCAAATTAGCGTTCGTACTCCTCCATATAACTTTGTAATGTTGTATATATGTAGAAACTCTAAAATAATTTTTTGGCCACACTTTATTCAAAAGGAATGTTGTATGCGAAATAAACGTGCAGAGAGGGCTTTTTAGATCAATGGGGTACGTGATGTAACATGTGTGAATGTGTAGTTGATTCATTTGGCGGGGCCTAGAGAGGTATGTGTGTATTACGTATTCGAGAGAGGCATGGATAGAGGGGCCGACGGGGGGGGGGGCGTGGGAGAGATAGAACGAGAAATGAGAGTGGTCTAGAGAGAGAGAGAGAGACGAATATGACGTCACGACAAGAGATTCCATTCCCTTGAGTGTGTATATGCAAGGGGGGAGGGAATAGAGGCACCAGGAGAAATTTTCTGTGTGTGTGGTGTTTGTGTTGGTATGTGTGGGTGTGAGAAGATAATGAGACGTAGGGGCAGAGGGTGTGTCACCGCGTGAGGTCCGGTGGGTTGAGGTGAGGCCCTTCGTTCTGTTCCGTCTTGCGCCACATTGGTCGGCCCGTGATGCATTTAGGAAGACCCATGGATGACTAGTCGTACAAGACAAAGATAGCAGAATTGTGAAGGACTCTGTGTCCACTGACAAAGCCGGCTAGGATTTGTAACCCTAGGTTCTTGGACTAAGGTAACCCCTTTATCTCTGATATTACTATTCATACAACCTAACTTTAAGGGGCATCCTACAGAATGCTCTGCTAGAATCACACTCATCGATTAGGAAGAGAGGTGTGAGACAATGCGTGAGAGATAGGCGTAAAGATAATGTGCGTACATGAGACACGTAGGCAGGTCCATGTATATAGAAAGGGTCGATGAGGATTGTGCGTGTGTATGTTTGCGAGAGGAAGAGTGCTTGTGATAAAGGTTAGTGAAAACAGTTGTAAATGGTTACGAGAGGGAGGGAGGGTTATATCTAGAGCATGTGTGCGAGAAAGACACCTCGGGAGAGAGTGTGTGAGCATGTGTGAGAGACCACCGATGGAGAGTGAAACTACACGTAAAAGACTGCTCTACACATTGATTAAAGATATAAATTGTATCCAAATATTAGGATGGGATCATGATATTTGCAATTCGCGAAAGGAGCGGTCATTGATCCATCAGACATCTAGATTCTATCGAATTTGAGCATGTCTATGTTATTATTCGACACAATTGATCCACATAGTTAGTATTTTGAACTCCAGACAATGCATCGCTTTAGCAATCGAATATTAACGTGAGTATAGTTCATGTTGTGTGTGTAAAGCACATTATACATACGAAAGTTACACAATGGACATTATAAATAGCTACTACCTATGAACTATCATACATTTGAATTCAACTTAAGGTGGTTTTAAAAAATCGAATTCAACATGAAGTCCATTCAATTATTTGAATTTGATATCATGGCATTTGTAAACCATACCTAAATTATGGGGGCACCAATCTTTGCTCTGATTTTGTACATAATAGCATATGTAGTCGTGTACAAAATAGATTCAAATTTAGCTCCTCCATTCCAAAATAATCGTAGTTATAGGATTTTCAAGTGTCAAAATTTCAAAAAGAAGCGGATAATTTAATGAGGTTTTCAAACATACAGGGTCAAATATAACGTTGTATATTTAGGTCAATCCTCATAGTTCAAGAGTACTCCAAACGTGAATGCTTGTGTTACAAAATTTCAAACGAAGCGCCAAAAGAGCCTCTAGTCGCCCGAAACCGCGTGAGACCAATGTTTGGTAGTACAAGGAAATTACTTTTCTAATAACTCCGACCCGTGAAACCTACCGGCCCGACATCCAAAGGTCTAAACCGGGGTAGGTTTGTAGCTTCATCTAGATGCCACGCAACCGCATCCGAAAAACATTCATACACAATGGCCGCCTAAGCACACATGCGCGTGGCCGAAATCGCTCCCGCCCACTATTTGGGACACCTAGGATTACCATCTTACCCCCGACTCACAGTAGATCCGAAATTTAAGAGGGGGGCAAAGTTTGTACTTTCCCCAAATTTCAAACAAGCGCGTCCCATTTCTGTTCAAAAAAGCCAAAAACAAGCGCGTCCCAGACCGAAACATGGTTCCCCCACCCGTCTGATTCTCCATTCGTACTCCGTGGGTGCCAAAACTACCTCTCCACCAGCCGCGAAACCCCGGCGTCCTTCGTCCGCCACCCCATCCCACCCATGAACCGCCGCCCTCCTCCATCACGCCGGAGCCGATACCCCGACATCGTCGTCCACCGCACCCTCAACCACAACGCCCTCCACGGCTAGTAGTTGAAGCCGAGGCCGGGCCGTCCGTACCCGAGCCAGTTCAACCACTCCATCCTGCGCCTCACCGCTGCCGCTCCAACTTCACCACCCTCCACCGCACCGGAGCTATTCCTACTATGCCGTCCTTCACCGCCTCGGATCTGCTTCCCCTCCGCCGACATACGGCCACGGCAACACACTCAACAATTTGGCCATGGGTTCGTCCAAGCCTGCACCCTCCAGAACATCGGTTTCCCCGGTAAAAAGAAGAAAATCGGCGGGACATGTGGAGGTGACCACACCGGCAACCGAAAAAGGTACTCCTCTTCCCTTATTCGTGCAAATCTTACGTCTCTGCTTGCACGGTATTCATCCCACAGAAGACACTAGTTGACCGCTTCTTCTTGATACTAGATGTTCCTAGTAACTCGTGATGCACAAGGTTTCTCCTCATATACTATTTCACCTTAGCTAGAGGTCGGTCGCCCCCCTGAATTTCAATTTCTGGCCACTTGATTCCCAATTAACGGAAGCATTCCCCGGCGTAATAGGCTCTAGTACGCCTATTACGCCAGGGAAGCAGTGCCTTGGTGTTTATCTTAGGGGCGTGTGCGGCCTAGAGCTACTGGCGCCCGATCTGGAGGTCGGCCGGGATTAAAGGGATGGCCTGGGGGCGCTGCCAAGCACGGCGGTGGTGTGAGGTCGATGGGAGGGCGAGGCGGCGGAGGCAGGGGTCTGGGCCGGTGGTCGCTGGCGGTTCGAGAAAGATCGTCAACAGTGACTGGCGGGAGGTAGACGAAGGCCATCGGCCTATTCCTTATAGATCGGACGGTTCATTAAAAAATCAACTGACCTATTTATTTTCAGTCGACTATTTTCTTAGATATGACCACATGTGGTGGTGTGCTGGAGGAGTACCTGCATTCCTGTGCTCATATATTACAAAATCATACAGAGTAGAATTTAATTTTGTTTGCCATGCAATGTTGTAGAGCTATCATATGTCTCATGTCATTTATTTTTCAGCAACCTGCTATCTGCTACTTTTACAGTGCACTAGTTCTGCACACACTTCACCCTTACTCTCACTGTTGTGTTTTTATGCAAGGGTATTTCAGACTCTGCTGCCATGAGAGAAGCCAAAAAGAAAAGAGAGAAGTCGCTCCAGTTTGGTGTGCGGCTAGGCAATACATGTTTCAATGCTTTAAAGGGTGTAGTGTCAGCAGATGGAGATGGGGAACGTAGCTCTGGAGTTGATGACCTCGCTCGCAATGAACCACCATCCCAGGTGCTTGCTTTAACTTCACGGTGTCACATGTGGTTGCATGTTCCATATGGTGTCTAGCTTGTATTCGAAAGGCCGAAGTCGGTAAGATAAGGAAAGCTATTTTTTACATGAACCACCATCCCGTGAGCACCAAAAGACAAATAGCTAGCCAGGGCACTGGCCGAGCTAGTGACAAGCCCAGAAAAGATAGGCATCACCTGGAATCCAACTAAAAAGCTGCGATGGTGGCGAAGCAGCCCGCCTTCCACCAGGCTCTCAGGTCCTAGATGATCATGCTCACCACTCCAGCCGAATGTCTAGCTTGTATTGCTTCCAATTTGGTTAAATTGCATCTTCTTAGCTTACACATTATACCTTTGAATATGACATGCCTGTTTGTTTTTGGTACATACTAGTACATCTATGTATTAACCATGTTCTTACATCAAACTAATATTCTTGTGTATCCCTCATCAATCACTTATGACGAGGCAGGCAGGCAAGGGGACTACTCCTCATTTAAAGAATGCAGCGTCAGCCTCCTGACATGATTCTCAAGAAACAGAAATGCTAGATGAAGATAGTGAATGTAGCTCTGTAGTTGATTACAGCATTTCCCCTACACTAGCATCGCAGGTGCTTGCTCTAACTTGGCAGCGTGATATGTGGTTGCATGTTGCATATAGTGTCTAGATTGTAATTATTCAAATCTGGTTAAACTGCATGTGCTAGTATGCTTAGCTTATACATTATACCTGTTAATGTGACATGCCTTCCTATATTTAGATAGTACATCTGTCTATTAAGCATGTCCTTACATAAAACTATTTTTTTGTGTCCTGCATCAATCAACATGACGAGACACCTTTAGTATATGCAGTGCGATATTATTTGCATCTTTCATATGATTTATAGCATGCCCTGCTTCTAATTTGTTGAAATTCCATTTATGATGGGACACTTTTAACTTGGCAGAGTCATATTGGTTGCATCTTTCATGTGGTGTCTAGCTTGCATTGCTTCTTATTTGCTAGAATGGTTTCTGCTTAGTTTACACAAACAGTTGTGAACATGCCATGTCATCCTGTTTTTCGTACATATTCCATCCTGGTATCATGTGTTTGCCTTACATCAAAGTAGTGATTGTCAGTATCATGCATGAATGAGTTCTGAAGAGAGAATTTTATTGCTTTTTCTTGTCGGTTTTACTCGACAATTCAAAATCAATAAAGAGGAAGGAAGTTATCAAGGCAGCAGATAAAGGTGCTCCTTCCGAACGGAGGGCCTCTACAGTTTCTACTCCTCCACACCCCCAAGATGATTTCCAAGACAACACATGCATAGACACTCAACAAAGCTGTGTTTATGATGAGCACGTCTCCCCTAGTGCAGCATCATCGGTGCTCCCTCTAACTTAGCACTGTTATATGTGGTTGCATGTTATGTGTGATGTCTAGCTTGTATTGCTTCTAATTTTGTTTAATTCCCTCTGCTTACTTTACACATTATACTTGAATAAGACACCTGTTCCTGTTTCTAGAACATACAATATCTGTCTATCACACCATGTTCTTACATCAAATTACTATTGTTGTGTAACCTGCAATAATCACTTATCATAAGACACGTTTGACTTTGGAGTGTGATATAGGTTACATCTCACATTCTTTTCTAGCTTGTATTACTAATTTGTTGAAATGGCACTTATGACGAGACAGTTTTAACTTGGTAGAGTGATATTCGTTGCATCTTTCATATGGTGTCGATCTTTCATTGCTTCTAATTTGTTGAAATGCCTTCTCCTTAGTTTACACATCATAAGTTGTGAATATGCAATGCTGTGAATATGCAATGGCACTAATGACGAGAGACCTCTAACATGGTAGTGTGATGTTGTTTGCATCTTGCATATGATTTATTTCTTGTACTGCTTCACATTTGTTTAAACGCCATTTATGATGAGACACTGTTAACTTGGCAGAGCGATATTTGTAGCATCTTTCATATGGTGTCTACCTTCCATTGCATTGCTTCTAATTTGGTGAAATGTCTTCTTCTTAGTTTACACATCATAGTTCTGGTTATCTCTTCCATCCTGTTTTTCATACATATTACATCCTCCTATCATGTGGTTGTCTAACATCAAAGTTCAGTTCATCTGCATCACGTATCAATTTGTTCTGAAGAACTAAATTGTTATTCATTTTTCTTGATGGCTTGACTTAACATGGCACAGAGAAATAGGAAGAAACACAAAATGGCAGGGAATGAGAAGCAGATGAATCCTCCAGATTCTGCTGGTACTGATGGTGCAATAGAAGGTCAAAGTCCAACAGAAAATTCTACAAACACGGCATCCCATGCTACACGAGTTGCAAAAAAAGACAAACAGAAACAAATAGCTGCCACCAAACAAGCAGAGACAGCCCTAGTTCTTGCAACACCTACCACAGTACTACCAGCTGCACAACGTACTCGTGCGTCAACTGAGCTAGCAGCACGTTCCCAAGCTCCCTTGCCACCTGACACTACTTCCCAAGCACTCTTGACACAAGACGAGTTGGCAATATCAGATGAACCTTGTGAGCTTCAACAGCAAGAAGGTAGTTGCTGGAGTCAAGTTACAGTTGCATGCTTCTTTATATGTAGCCTCACAGTTTGATGTACAGTAACACTTCCTATGTTTGTTGTTGGACTAGCACCTAGGCGCAAGAGGAAACAAACATCAGGGATAATGCTCGATAGGTTAACTAAATCTAGAGGAGGAAGAATGGAGATCCGTTTTGAGGCAGGTTTAAAAAGGCCACGTGATGCTATAGAGTTAGCCAAGTTAGTATCAGAGGCAGTGCTTGCTGTTAGGTGCCATGTACGTATCCTCCCAACATGGTTTCAGTACTGGAATGACAAAGACGAAACCCAGTTCAACATCTTCCTCGACCATTTATCTGTAAGTATGGTTATGTATGGAAACTAGTAATATCGTCTTGCTCTGTCCAGTACTTTCCAGGTTGCTGATAATGAGACTCCCATAATTTTCAACAGATGAGGTTCAAGTTGGATAGCCAAGATGATGCAACTAGACAAGCTTGCACCCATGTTTTCAAGTCTGCTCTGCGACAATATCGGTATAACTTAAGGAAAACTCACTTTGAAGGCAAGGCTAACAGTGAACTTGCCCAAACATCTCCAGTGGAAAATATATCTGATGAAGACTAGAGAGGCCTCGTTAAACACTGGTCTGATCCGTAGTATCAGGTACATTATATATATGTCATCAGATCACATGTTGAAGTCTTATTTACGCATGTGCCACACAAATCTATCTTCTTGTAGGTGAACTGTTCAAAGAACAAGGCCAACCGTACGAAAGTGAAATTCCAACAGATGACAGGATCTTGTAGCTATATTGCACACTGCTAGGCTCTTGTAATTAGCTGATGTTTCACTCTTTTCGTTGTACCATATTATCAGATCTATATTGACTTGTTCCAAATGCAGAGGAAAGCCCGCAAGGACCAAAAAGTACCTGAACCAAATGTTGTGGAAATCTTCAAGGGCTGTCACACCAGCAAGAAGAAGGGCATGACTACACCAGTCAAAGCCGCTGTTGTAAGTCTCCTCATGCCTCTTAACTACTACTTACTTTGACTTGTGCCTTGAACTGCATGGTTTGCAGCCAATGTCTATTACTCTTTTCAATTTTATACACAATTGTCTTAGCATATCATTGCACCTTACAAGTTTTAAAAGAGAGGAGTGATGTTCCTTTGATCTTGACCCGTAATCTAGTTCCGTGCTGGACTTGCCCACACAATGTTACAATTGCCTGTTTGTCTGTTCTCAGTTGTTTTGTGATATGAATGACGTCATACTATGCTTACAGTATTATAAACATCGTCTCTTTATCCTTAGCCCTCAATACAATGTGAAGAAATAGACAATACATTAGCGATGGTACATGGTCATATGTTGGGAACCTGGTTTTATTCTGTACTTTGCAATAAAATACAACTAATATTTTACATGGGTTCACCAGAATAAGTTCTGTATATAGACCAAAGCTATTTTGTTTGGTTTTGCTGCCTCCTTAATATCTCCTATTCTGGTACTACTAATGTAAAACCTCAACTTTTCAGCGAGCTATAGAAAAAATGGTGGAACCGCCACCTTCTGAAGATGGCGAGGCAACTATAACCGCAATGTTAGCTCTTGCTGCAGTGGGTCAGTACATGTCCACTAACAGTGCCAAAAGCACGTTCTTGCGTAATACTGGGTTGGTTGTTAAGGCAATATCATCCAAACTGCCTCATGATCAAGATATGCAAGCTCAAAGCAATGTTGTATCTGTGCTCCAGACACAAGTCCATTCCCTAACAGAGACCCTTTGTGAAACAAGGAGAAACATTGCTCAATGTCGTCAAGATATGCATGGTTTTGAAACCAGACTATCAGACATTTGCTATGTTGTTCAGGAGCCTAGGGGAAATGAAGGCGAGGGTTATGGTGCTCCATCGGACAATACAGCTTGAAAACGTAACAGTCAGATCAAATGAACTGAGCTTCTGAACTTTTGGTGGTGCATTTATCTGCTAGACTTTTAAGTTTTATGCCAACCTTCCTTTTGTTATATAGTTGTAATTTGTTTTGGTGCGATACAAAATTTATTCTTAACGTGCAGCCACCGCCTAAAGAAAACAGCAAGCCATTTTTGTATAGTGTAGGGTGTTCCCTATATTTGCGCTGGTGGCGATCTTTGATGCCGAGTGGATGTAATCCGTGCAATCACCTTAATAGCCTAGCATTAGTTTCAGCCTTATTTATTTCCTAGTCTTCTTTTTCCCTGGTTTGCTAGTGGCCGCAACTACCATGGGCCATATACGGGCCGTAGGATCCATGGGTCTCCTACGGGCCGTCGATAAATGGGCATGTAATCGGTGGGCCTCAGGCCGTCGGATATATGGGTCTACATGGGCCATAATCGGGCGTAATTGGTATCGGCCCAACACGGTAACAGGCCGTTAATAGGCCGTAGGACAACAAAGGCTTAATTCTGTCACATGCATAATGGGTCGTTAATGGGCCAGAATATAGGACGGGCTGGAAACGGCGCAACGGGTTAACAGGCCAGAAACGGGCCGACTCTTGCCATGGGCCGAATTTGGCCCATTAGGGTAACAGGACAGTAATGGGCCGACTCTTGCCATGGGCTGAATTTGGACCATTAGTGGAACAGGCCAGTAAGGGTCAACTCTTGCCATGGACCGAATTTGGCCCATTAGGGGACAAGCCAGTAACGGGCCGGAAGTAATCGAGGGCCGAAAAAGCTAACACAGGCTGGAAACGGCCCATGTAAATCACGGGCCGTTAACGGGTATAAAGAAAATTACTATTCATTATGGGCTAGAGTCACCGTGGGCCTTTACCTGGGTCGGCCTATTATGGCACACGAAAATCTTGTGGGCCTTAACCTGGGCCGGCCCATTATGGCCCACGAAATCTTGTGGGCCTTTAGCTAGGCCAGCCCATTATGGTCCGCAAAATCTCGTGGGCCTTTAGCTGGGCTGGCCCATTATGGTCCGCAAAATCTTGTGGGCCTTTAGTTGGGCCGGCCCATTTAAACTTGTTGGGTCGTGCCACGTGTCGACGTATCATAGGCGCCTTCTGTCCAGTGAGTGGATGACATCTGTCCCGACGATGAGCCGACACGTGTTTCCTCTAGCCAATGATGATTTTACACATGGAAAATCCCCATAGGTCGGGGCTATTAACGGGTTATCGGATCCAAAACCCGACCCGATAGCTTAACGGCGTTCCGTTACGGTGGATCCCACGTGTCGGTCACCCTTAACGAAAGCACTTCTGTGACGCGCGATTTATCATCATGGAAGTGGACACTTCCATGATGATAATTTCGCTAATGTCATGGAACACTTCTACGACAACATAGGTATGACTATCTTGATTCTTTCATAAATTTGTCATGGATGTACATGCATGACAAAAAAAGCGACCTACTGTGACAAACACGTATCATCACGGAAGTTTATTTTTTTGTAGTGACACTTTCTCAAAACAATCATAATATAATATAGCAACCCCCCAACCGAGGTTCACCTAGCAAAGTGTGATGTAGCAACCCCACCCCCCCCCCCCCCCCCCGCCCACACACACACTTTCAGTCGGCAGGCCAGAGAGGCATATATCTCACCAAGATGGATCGTAAAACGGACCAAGAATAATCCACCTTGGTCGTACAACCTCTCTCTTGTTGTTGGTCAAAGTGATGGCCATCCATGCGACCCCGGAGATGGGCTAGCTCGCCAATAATCACGCAAGTAGCTAGTCCCCGAAGACAACCACTGCATAAGTGTGGCCCAAACATATGTATGGAGAGCTGTTTTTTAGTAACAATGAACAACTTTGATGTGGCACCATGATTTCGAACTAGAAATCCCCACATCGAGTGAGGGTTAGGTTGACGATGCATATGTATGTTACACCACACTTCAAGCCAACAACGGGGATTCATATATGCATGCGTGCGTGCATAGTATATGCGCTCAAACTTAATTAGGTCTGAATCTCACCATGACCTATACTACGACAACACTAACCAAATGAAGAATCCGCCATGGTAACCTATCTTTTTGTTGGTCAAGGTGATCATGGATGTCCACGCGGGCCCACGAATATATAGGCTTGTCGCCAATAACCACGCGAGGGAGTGTATCATTCGAAGGCAACCACTACATGGACTCGATGGGAGGGATTCATGCGTACACATGCATATGTGTGTGCTCAAAGTGTATCATCCATGTCATCCCAGAGCAAAATAATAATCCCCTCCTAAGTCAAATTAACCTCTCCCATTGTCAGGAAAAAAGAAGTGATGGACCAAGCGGGCCCACGGATGGAAAGCATCGATATCGCTGATAACCGCTTAAGTGGGTGCGAGAGGACAACCACCACCGCTTTGCTTGTGGGCCAAACATATATATGTTGAATACCCAAAATGCACAACTTTGATGTGCCACATGCCTCAAAAACCATAAACCATGCACCCACACAGAGCGAGGTTCATATCAAGTGTACTACATATGATGGCCCCCTTCCCCCCTCTTCACCGCATACTATATGATCATGCCGTAATATATGTACAACCCAAAAGAACCCTCATCGATGGTGAAATTAATTAACCTCTCCCAGTGTAGGTCAAAGTGATGCATGCATGCATGCATCGATGATGACCTCGTGGGCCCACAGATGGAAGCATCACACGTGAGTGTCCTAGCTAGGATATATATGCATGTGGCCCAAAAAGGTGTTGTGTGATGTTTGAATAACCAATTTCACAATTTTGATGTGGCACGTGCCTTGGTAACCAAAAAGTCCTGACACTGAGTGAGGTGTACTTGTTCACGGACACATACGTATAGTATATATGCTAGTCCCCTCCCACCTCTTTGACGCGTACTATATACCACCATAACAAACAAAAAATATTATACCTTGTTGGTCAAATTAACCTCACTGCCGGTTGTTTGTCAAAGTGATGGACGACGACCTCACTGGCCTACAAAAAGCGTCACATGTGAGTATCAACTATCGTGTAGGACAACCATCGACTGCATGTGGCAAAAACATTTATGTATGAAAGGGTTGTGTAATGTTTTAAATAATTATTTCACGACTCTGATGTGGCACTAGCTAGCCTGACAAAACGGCCAACCCACACGGTGGCTCACAACTCGTAGTGTACTATGAGCCACCCGCCACCCCCAGACGCACACACCCACACACACACCGCGAATACACCGCAACTACGATGCATGTTAAATTAATTATCCCGCGGTGAACATACATGTTACCAAAGGAGGAACATTTTAATTTCAAAAAATTCACACAGATCATTAAGACGTTTTAGTACATTGATTGATTTTCTATGGGTATAATGTGCAAAAATCAAATTTGAGCTACATGCACACGTGACAGTGCACCTAAATGCATTGCAAAAACACATGTGTCTCACTGGGTGCATGTATACTCCCCGTGCAACAAATTTCGAACATTGAGAATCCTGATTTTTAAATTCTAGTACATCCAAAACTTATTTGAAGTTCATGAAACTTATCGTGTTGTCATATGGACACCAATACAAAGTGGCATTGTACTTTTTATTTGTCAAATTTGAGACCAGTTTTGATGTAATATTTATCTAATTACAGATGGGAGATTGTTAATAATTGGGAACCAATATCCCAAACGGATTATTTATTCCAACTGTGAGCGTTAGACCAACAATGGATACGTGCCATGCTTCGGTTAAGCAATAAAGTGGCAACATTAATCATCCAAATAGAAAAAACAATATACGTGCCACCGCGCGACCCGTGTGGCGTGCGAGCAGGCATGAGTTAACGGGACGCATGTGAGCAGTCCGCCGCGTAGGCAGACGGGGGGCGTGCGTGCAAGTGTGTGAATTGACGGAGGCGTGCTCGCTGTGCAGTGTCATCGGGAGGCGTGCGAGCACCTGTGTGAAACTTTGGTAGGCATGCCAGCAGTCCGGTGCGCAGGCTCACTGGGTGGCGAGCCATCGGTTTGACCGCCGCCCGCCTCTCTCCAACAACTCCCACTACTCCACATTAATGGTGCGCCCGAGCGGCCGCACCCCCATCCTCGCTACGCACACACAATCCTATATCTCCGCTTGCAACCTCGACGCCGCTCTCAGTCCTCAAAGTCGTCGGTGTATGAGGATGCCGCCGAAGCGCCCCATCAGAGGGAGTGGCGACAACGGGGCTGCTAAAGCACCGGAGCATGGCGTGGAGATGGAGACAGAGTTTGCTGTTACCGCCGGTGAGTTATCGCTGCAGCTTGACGTCGTCGACGGCATCAAGCTTCCACAGCCGGAGGCGGAGTTCTACACCGACTCTGACGACCACTCCGGCGACGACTCCGATGACAACTCCAATGACCACTCCGGCAACGACTCCGACGACGACGGACAGCTGGTTACTCAGCTATACCCATTTATGTGTCAAATAGATCATAGGGTTTCCCTGGTTACTCCTGCCTCCCCCTTTTTGGAATAGAAATCATGTGGTTATGTTCTCCCAATCCATGAAATCTGAGTAAGTTTCATTAGATCCGTGTAGTGTATTGATTGTTTGAATGGTACTGGTGATAAGTGATTAGTTGTTTCATCTATGCAAATGATTTCTGCTAGTAATCCGACTAGGGTTAGTGTTCATGCTAACAATTCCTTGCCAGGACTTGACAATTGATTTTGAATGACCTACCTATATTTGTGCCATTATTTCTTCAAGATTGGTCCGTACATAGACGACTGTGCTTAAAAATCGAACCATAATATCTGGATATGTATAAATAAATTGCCATAAATTCCTAATCCTACTTCACGGCATGTAATCAGTGATTTGATGCCAAATTTATTTTACTATTTGTATAGGTGTTGTCTGATGATGTGGACAGCGAGGATGAAGACAACACCTATACAAATCCTGAGGGAGCTTTATGCAGGAATGCATAACATGCGTATTAGGACCTGGAACGGCGGCTATGGACACCCATTTTGCAACCAGAAGCTTCATGATGCGTATCTAAGTGTTCTGGCGCATGCAAGAGGACGGGCTGATGGCTCCTTCAAGCAGAAGTATTCTCGCAAGGTGGCGCACGGCGCGTACGTGATAACCCACAAGTATAGGGGACCGCAACAGTTTTTGAGGGTAGAGTATTCAACCCAAATTTATTGATTCGACACAAGGGGAGGCAAAGAATATTCTCAAGTATTAGGAGTTGAGTTGTCAATTCAACCACACCTGGAAACTTAATATCTGTAGCAAAGTGTTTAGTAGCAAAGTAATATGATAATAGTGGTAACCGTGGCAAAAGGTAACTATAGCAAAAGTAATATTTTTGGTGTTTTATAGTGATGATAACAATAGCAACGGAGAAGTAAATAAGCGAAGAACAATATATGGAAAGCTCGTAGGCAATGGATTGGTGATAGAGAATTATGCCGGACGCGATCAATCATGTAACAGTCATAACCTAGGGTGACACAGAACTAGCTCCAGTTCATCAATGTAATGTAGGCATGTATTCCGAATATAGTCATACATGCTTATGGAAAAGAACTTGCATGACATCTTTTGTCCTACCCTCCCGTGGCAGCGGGGTCCTATTGGAAACTAAGGGATATTAAGGCCTCCTTTTAATAGAGTACCGGACCAAAGTATTCACACATAGTGAATACATGAACTCCTCAAACTACGGTCATCACCGAGAGTGGTCCCGACTATTGTCTCTTCGGGGTTGCCGGATCATAACACATAGTAGGTGACTATAGCCTTGCAAGATAGGATCAAGAACTCTCATATATTGATGAAAACATAATAGTTTCAGATCTCAAATCATGGCACTCGGGCCCTAGTGACAAGCATTAAGCATAGCAAAGTCATAGCAACATCAATCTCAGAACATAGTGGATACTAGGGATCAAACCCTAACAAAACTAACTCGATTACATGATAAATCTCATCCAACCCATCACCGTCCAGCAAGCCTACGATGGAATTACTCACGCACGGCAGTGAGCATCATGAAATTGGTGATGGAGGAAGGTTGATGATGACAATGGCGACGGATTCCCCTCTCCGAAGCCCCGAACGGACTTCAGATCAGCCCTCCCGAGAGAGTTTAGGGCTTGGCGGCGGCTCCGTATCGTAAAACATGATGAATCCTTCTCCCTGGTTTTTTCTCCCCGAAGTGAATATATGGAGTCAGGGTTGAGGTCGGTGGAGCGTCAGGGGGCCCACGAGGCAGGAGGCATGCCCAGGGGGTAGGGCGTGCCCCCACCCTCGTGGACCGGTGGAGGCCCTCCTGACGTGGATCTTCCTTCCAGTATTTTTATATATTCCAAAATAATTCTCTGTTGATTTTAAGGTCATTCCGAGAACTTTTATTTCTGCACAAAAATAACACCATGACAATTCTGCTGAAAACAGCGTCAGTTCGGGTTAGTTCCATTCAAATCATGCAAGTTAGAGTCCAAAACAAGGGCAAAAGTGTTTGGAAAAGAAAATACGACGGAGACGTATCAGTATGCCGAGTACCTGGAGAAGCTTCAGGATCATGCCGGCCTGTGAGATGAGATGTTGGATGGATGGAACTATATATGTACGCTTGCGTATGCTTAATATTGTTGAACTATGTACTACTTATGGTTGAACTATGCTTATCTACGTGTACGCTTATTATCTATGTCTGAGTATGTTAATTATTTCTCCAAATTTTGGTAAAAATTACAACGGGGGACCAATGAACCTAGACGGAGGTAGTACGTCAATCACACATGGTTCCCAAAATTGGAACCGTGTGCAATGACTTTCATTTTGCCTGCTACGTCAATCATACACGGTTGGCTCTAGCAAACCATCGCCCCCAAAATTCTTTGTGGGACAGAAAACCCTCACCGCCAAATTCAAAAAAGAAAAAAGAAAACCCTCACCATCCCCACGTCACAAAAACCCTCACCCCGCCCGCCACCCACCTCCGCCCCTCCGGTATGTTCTCCATTCACATCTACACAAGCTCCTCCGCGTCTATGTCATGGCACCGCCCATCGCAGCGGTAAACACTTAGCTCAACGCCTGCCGCCGCCGCCAGGCTGCCGACAAAGCCCACCGCATTTCGCCACTTCCGCTTGCCTCCACCTATTTCCATTGACTTTCTCAACACTGCTTGCGGTCGACCAAGCTCCACTCGGTTGGGGAATCTGCCGTACTGAGGGTTCTTTCTCATGGACGCAAGGTAACTAATTTAACAACATATTATCTCATCTCTTATCCCTCTTCATCTGCCTCCTTTAATCACCAGGCGGAAATCGCCGTGAATTTATTTTTATTCAAGCCGATTTGAGGGTTTTCTTTCATTCATAGAATGTACAGTGCGTCGATACTTCAGGACATGGCGACCGCCGCCAGAGATTCCATCTCATCATACCAGATAACTTGAAGACGCGCGCGGTATGTTCAATCGCACCCTAATTTGGTTGGCATGGCCTACTTTCCTGAATATATTCTAAATATTGCTACATTTGGATAAAAGGTGCCACATGCACCATATACGTCAAAGGGGATTCTTTTCCCCCTCTTCTTTCTATATTAGGAAAATTAATGATGTATTGTTCTTTCGATTACTCTCATATTTCCATGACATCATGTTTAGCCTATCTGTTTAATTATAGACTTTTATTCTTCGATTTCAACTGCTGTACAGTTCTTTCAATTTGGGCCCATATTTGCATGTTACCATATTTTCTTTAACAACCCTACCGTTTTCTGCAGGACATCCCTCGCTATGAAATAGATTATGTAGTGCACAATTTTTCCCTTTACATGCATCAAAGCTCCACGAATGTCATACTGCGCACAAAGCATGGATTTACAATTGTTGCTATTGTAAGACTTGATGAATGTGGCGACTCCTATTTTGGCACTGGCTTTTGGAATGAAATTGCAAAGTTTTATGTACTGAAAGCTGGCACTAAAATTGCACTGAACATAGAAGGGCCTGGTCATATATGCTAACTTCCCCGACAAAATCATCCGTCCAGACTTTGTTCAAAGTAAGTTTTCTTTTCAACTATCTGCATATGTTGACTTACCCAGCAATATGTCAAATGAATTGTGTAGTATTTAAGCAACCAATTGCTATTCCTTTATCTTACTATATTCCTACCTAATAACTTCTACTTACCAATACACTTTTCTATTGCCCTGTTTTAACTAAATATTCCCTGTACTCCCATTTCTATTAGAAAGCGCCACTGACAAGGATACTCCGGAGGTGGAGAACGGGGCTACCAACAAGCGGAGGCGGGGCGAGCTAGAACCGCAAGCGACTCCAGCATGCCTAGACTTAATCAGCAGCCTCGCCGCTGATATGTTGAGAGTCGTCATCTCCCTCCTCCCAATCAAATATGGGGCGCGGACAACCCTCCTTTCCCGGCGGTGGCGCCCCCTATGGAACTCCAGCCCTCTCGACCTCATCGACGCCCATGAGCTCTTCCATGGCTATGGCAAAAGTGTGGATGCATTCTCCAAGATCCTCAGCAGTCACCTTGGCCCAACCAAAGGCCTTAGAATGGGAAAGTTCCGTTCCAACGGCAAGGACCGAGCCAAGCTTGACGACTGGTTCCGATCCCCCGCCCTAGATCAGCTCGAGGAGCTCACTTTTGATGATGGGCATATGCAGTCGCTGCCAACGTCCGCACTCCGCCTCGCGCCCACGCTGCGCGTCGCCAAGTTCAGGAACTGCCATTTCCTGCACCTTAATGACGTGCCTGCTCTTATTCTACCATGACTGAAGCACCTCGAGCTCGTCGTCTACCTCCCAAAGGGTGACATGGAACGCCTGCTCCATGGCTGTACTGCACTCGAGTACCTTCATCTTCAGGCGATCAATGGGTTGAGTACCTTCCACATCACCTCCATGACTCTCCGGACTATTTATGTGTGTTGCTGGTGCGACAGGAAGACATCCCAAAAGGTGGACAATGGTATGGTCATCCAGGACACGCCTGCACTTGAGAGATTACTTGTAGTTGATCAAGAAGGTCCAACAAGAATCTATGTCATTTCTGCGCCGAAATTGACAGTGGTGGGCTACTCGTCTGACAAATACTCCAAACTTGTTATTGGATCCACACTCATTCAGGTACAACAGTCGCCTTCTACCTCTCCTACAAATTAACATTATTTATAATTTTGAAGATGTTTGTTCGTCTTTCATTCAGAAAATGACTCCGACAAGCTTGACCCCGAAACTGCGCAAAGTGAAGGTCTTGGCACTAGAATCTATCGGGCCCAACCTGGAGCAAGTTGTTAGTTTCCTGAGATGCTTTTTGTGCCTGGAGAAGCTATATATCGAGGTGATGTTCCTTTCTGGTTAAATGTTAACCATAAGGGAGTTCAATTTGTGACACCTTTTTCCGAGTATACAATGACAATGTACTACGATTTCTGAAGGTTCTTTAGGAGGATTTCAGTACATACATGCCCCCCATATTGGTTGCTTGATCCATATGGTTACAATCAATAAGAATTTCTCCTTTGGATTCATCTGTACTAGTTTTCTTAGGGAACTTTTCATCCACTCCAACCTCTTGTGAAGAAGGCTACATTTTTCTAGAATGTAATCAAATTCCCATGTTAATCACGTCAGATCAAAGATGGCATGTTAGTGCATTTTACAAATCCTGCAAACCAAATAGCTAGGCCTGTAGTAATGTTCAAAACTGCATGTAGGCACTAACACATTTTCTTCTTTTGTAGATAAGATTAGGCCCAGTGGTGGATAATGTGATACAATATAACAATCACGTCGAATGCCTAGATCTGCATATCTCAAAAAATTACTTTGAACTCCTACCGAGGGACCTTACCGGAGATTATATTCGCCAGGTACTTTGTTCTTAGAGCAAGGGTGCTGAAGGAAATGAGGTTTTCCCTATATTTATATCGCAAAAATGAATGGTCTGTTGATAAGCGCCGACGCCTGCGGTAGAATGGAGTAGGCTCCAAAAATGTTGAATTTCATTTCAGAACTTCAGATGACAGAGTAATCGGAAGTCATCGGGTCAACCCATACATGACTTCTCAGTGGCTGACCCCTTTGCAAAAATTGTGAGGTTTCGAAGCCAGACTTAGAAGCGGTGATATTAGTTTGAACCTCTGTGATATCCATGTTCAGTGCATCAGCGCGAGCGTTTGCAGCTGATGAGCTGAGTTTCATTTCTAATATCAGTTTGAACCTTGTAATCTTCGAATTTGAGCCATATAACTCTAGAATTTGAACCTTGTAACATTTCGAGCTGTTGTGGTACAATCGTTGAAATGGCATCGTATGAGACTCGTATATTTCTAGCACTATTTTGACCTTAATATGCAATGGTCTTAGATTTTATTAATCATTCTCGAATCAGTTTACCTTGTCGATCTCAGAGGACACGATCTGTATAGCTAAATCAACTGCGATCTTTGACATTATTGCACACAGTTGATTTCTTCCACCGCGTGCACTATAGAGTGCAGAATTAATTATCGCACTCGAGTGTCCATCATCACCCTTCTATGTAACTTTGACCTCATCACCCAAGGGTAAACTTATGACCGAAATCATTCCACACACTTCGTTTTTACAAAGCTTTTTGCCAATAAACGCCCACGATTTGTCCCTCTTCTAGCCGACGTGTGGCCAAACTAGCCGGGCGGGAAGCTTGCGCGGTAAACAGCGCGATAGCGCGGGAACAGGCTCTTTGAGCCCACGCCTGGGGTGCAGTGTTGTCAAGCGTGCACTGGATTCTGGAATCCTCCGCTATGAACGCCGTGACAAGACATGACGATTATAGGCCGGCCGACACCCATTTATTATAGCGGCCATTTAACCTACCATTGTGTCTCTTCAACCTTTCAATTGCGCCCCACCATTGCAAGAAGCACATGCACCACGAGAAATTCTTAGAGGGTATCCTACGCGGCTCCAAAGGCGCTCCAAGAGGTTGCCGACGACGAGCAGAAGGTTCATGGACCTCTTGGTGGTGTACACCAACAACCCGGTCTGGGAGGAGCACTCCATCCACATCATGGAGCTGTTGCTTGCCGAGGAGAAGTACAAGGTGGTCGGGTTCAACCTTGAGTACACCCGTGCTTGTGTCATGTCTCGTCCCAAGGTCACCGTCGCCCAGATGTGTGTGCGCCACCACGTCCTCGTCTACCACTACTGCCTGGCCACAAGGCCTTGCGAGTGTTTCGCCAGGTTTGTCAATAGCCGCCACTACCTGTTCGCTACGATGGACATCACCAACGATGTAAAGGTGCTCGAGAATTCGGGCATCGCCTGCCAGAATCTTGTCGACATCGAGGGCCAATACAAGATCTGGGGAAGCAAGGAGCATGAGAAGGACTCACTGGTTCACCTTCCCGAGGCCATCATCAAAGGATTCGTGCAACAAGGACTAGCGTGCCTGGCACTTGGCCTAGATGGAGAAACTCGACAAAGCTCACGTCGTGTACGCTTTCGGATTTCGGGTTCTGGCAAAACCGTTAAGATTCGAACACTAGGGTGTGCGCCAAGATCTCTCCCCCACTGATCACGCCCTCAAACACTTCGCGATCTCTAGGCTAGGCACACGAACTCACAACACACGAGGCGCAAGATTTATACTAGTTCAGGCCACCGTTGTGGTGTAATACCCTACTCCTGTGTGGTGGTGCTGGATTGCCTCTTGGGCTGAGGATGAACAGTACAATGGGAAGAATAGCCTCCTGAGGAGAGGTGCTCTTGTGCTTGGTGAACTTGTGGTTGTGAGGATGGATCTCTCCTCTAACATGGTGGCTAGTCCTATTTATAGAGGCCCTGGTCCTCTCCCCAAATATTGAGAAGGAAGGGATCCAACAACGGCCAATTTGAAAGGGGACAGCTAGTATAGCTTATCCTGACAAAAGTAGTCTTCGCGTGCCAAAGGCGCTGGTGGTGACGCTGCCTTGGGCACCACGGTGACCTCCGTCCTGCCATCTTGCTGGTCTTGGTCTCATTACACCGATATGGAAACCTTTGCCTGATGCCTCGGAACTCCTCGCCTGCGCTTGCCTCCTTAGCACCAAAGTGGAAAAAGGACAATGTGCGTGCTGGCGCCCGCCTGGCCTTGGTCGTCATGGCTCACGTCACTAGAACCTCGCGAGGTTTGTCTTGCCTTGATATCTCCGCCCCTCGCGAGCCAGCCTGGTGAGGCCGCTCCCGAGGAGGTCTTGTGTCGTCCGCCTCGCGAGGGTCTTGAGTCCTTGCTGGTAAGCTGGGCCATACGGGCCCGTTCGCAGAGCCACGCCGTGGGCTGCAGGCAGGCAAGTCCGGAGACCCCTGTTCCTAGAACGCCGACAGTAGCCCCCGTGCCCAAGGCGCGCTCGGGCTTGCCTGGGAGGCGAAGCCAAGGGGCAAGTGCGGAGCGCCGCGGGCCCCAATAGCCTACGACCTTGGTCGACGCTGGCGGTTGATTGGTCGTGGGTGTCTCTGCTTCCCCACGCTGCCTTGATACCCTCCTGGCTAGGCGGCCACTACGTTCTACATGGTTTCCCTCCCATTGTTGCCGCGCATTCTCCAATTCTTCTACTTCCTTGTAGCTCAGCCCCTCCCCCCCCCCAATCCGATCTGAGCTCAATCCTCCCATCGCCATGGCAGTGGACCAGTCAGAGAAAGGGAAGAGTCCCCTGTCCTCCGCCGAGCTATGCCCGGCCGTGAGCCTGCCATTGGTAGGTCGCTGGTGCTCAACCCAGAAGCCATGTACAAGGTGTGTCCCATGCTCGCCTCCAACTTCAATGAGTGGTGAAGGACAGTGGCATGGCCTACATCTCATGCTCGTATCGACCGGACAACCACCGAGGTCCCATTCTTCATCGACGCCCTTTGGGCTGGCCTGGTTCCTCCTTTCTCCACCTTCTTCAATGCAGTGCTTGCCCATTATCAGATCCACATGCTACACCTTGATCCCCAATCCGTGACCCTTCTTGCCGTCTTCGCCTTTTTTTGCGGGTCCATGGTGGGCATTGCTCCTTTCGTGGCCCTTCTCTGCCACTTCTTCTCGTTGCACCTGATTGATCCCCGGCAAAGCTCGGGGTGCCTGAGCTTCCAGGCCGTGGCGGCAACAGCCGGCGTGGGGATTGACTTCGAGCTCCCACCATCCACGAGCGAGTTTTGGACATGGTAGGTATTTGTTGATGTCGGAGTGCTCAGCCCCCTGCTCTCTTCTCCGTCAGCGCCCGCCATTCCTAACTCCGGTTGGTTCCACCAAAGGCTCGCCGATTCGCACCTTGCCCCCGTCTGGCTCAGGCTGAAAGGCTCAAGGACCTTGACGTGAATATGCCTATGGTGGTGAAGGAGTTCGTCCAGCACCGAATCGCTCCGCTTCAGCGCCATCTCGACCGATGTGGGCCTTGCTCAACAGAAAGGATCACATGAGACTTCAGGAGTCCGGGCTCCCCCTTGAGGCATGGCGAACGGTGCTCGAGGTCCTGACGGGTGTCCCGTTCCCAGACGACATGCCAAGGAAGAGTTGCCTTCTGTACCACTGCTTGAACAAGGCGACATTCGTGGAACAGATGCCCTCCTTCGATGAGTGGGGGTTGCGTCCAGTCGGCCTCGTGGGGCCCCGTGAGAACCCCAACATCATGGTTCCTCTCCCTGCCACTGGCGTCGAGCTCGCCCCAAGTGTGGATGCAGGGGGGCGAGCACCGATGGGGGCCGATGGCACAGGTGCCGAGGTGCTGATGCCGCCTAGGGCTCCCGAGGCGTCGTCCTCGGGAACTCGTGATTCTTGCCCTGGGGCGGTGGTTGAGGGGGCGATGCAGCCCGCGACTCCCGAGGCCAGGGCTCCTGAGGCCTTGGTTGGTCGCTGTGAGATAGAGCCCGGTAGCCCCCCTCAGCTTGGCGCTCCAGAGGCTACCCCTTCGAGCGCTTCTCAAGTTGCGCCTCGCGTTGGCCGCCATGTCCAATGCTTTGGTCGGCTTTGCATGGACTTTGAAGAGCTCCGCAAGAGGAAGGGGTCCCCAAGACGCAGCAGCGGCACCTTCGGGCCATTAAAACGGAGAAAGTACATCGCTGTTGATGAGTAAGTACCTTATCTTGGTGATTCTCCGCGTGCTGCTTCCCTTCCTGATGATGTCTCTTCAGGATCCCTTCCGCCAAGGCTGCAGAATCTCCCAAGAACCAACCTCCTCTCGCCTCATTTCTCCCGCAAGACTTGAGCGCTGCAAGCCCGCGCGCTACTCAGGGCGTGGAGTCAATCGGGGAAACCAGCCCGTCGACAAGGCGTCTTGAGCTCGCGCCTTCGATGTCTCTCCTTCGCGGCCTTGCTTGGAATACAGCAAGTGTGCCAAGGGTTCCTCCAATGGTCGTGGACAGCGGCTGGATGGCTTCGATCTTGGGCTCCTCTTCAAGCAGTGGGCCTCCACTTGTTCGGGCTCCTTGTGAGGCCTGGCCTGCAACTGGGTGGGCGCCAGCCCCCAGCCCCCTGCTGAAAGGGGGAAAGCCGCTTCGGTCCCCATCCATGGTCCCCACGGCAGAGGACGGAGTCGGCAGCATGCTTAAGTCGGCATAGGAAAGGAGCATCGTCCACCATGAGCTCTTTCAGGAGGCGATGGGCGCGATGAACCGGCTTGGTGAAGAGCTCGTGGATGTGGACGCGCGCCTCGTGGCCGAGGGTCTTCGGCTGGTGGAGGAGCGGCATAAGCTGAATGTGGCTATCAATCTCGGGCGCCACCAGCGCGAGCTCGATAATGCGAAGGCCGAGGTTTCCCTCGCAGCCTCCCGTGAGGTATGCTCCCGAGCTTTGGAAGAGGCTCGGGAGGCTGACCGCCATCACGAGGCCGCGGCGAAGCGCGCGTGGGAGCTCCAAGCCTGGAGCGCCTCCTTGGATCAGCAAGTGGAGGCGCACAGAGCCGCCCTTCCGTCGTTGAGGGGGAGGCCCGCCGAAGAGAAAAAGATCCGGAAGCGCGAGCAGGCGCTGGCGCTGGAAGCCGTGGAGCGTAGCCTTGAGCTCAAACGACTGGAGACGAGGGAGCGTCAAGTTTCCCAAGCGGAGGATGCCGTTGGCACGCGCGAGGCCAGGGCCCAGGAGGAGGTCGATCACTGGGTTGCCCAGGCTCGCGCGGGTCTTGAGGGTAGGATTGACCTGAAGTTGAAGCTCGTGGAAGCTGAGACTGTAGGTAGGACCGCTGCCCTTAAGTCCAGCTTCATTGAGGTGGAGCGGCGTGAGGAGGCCGCCGCGGCTGCCCTAGTCTCGGCACAGGCCGGACTGGCCTCCGCCCGCACCGAGCTTCTCCCTCTTCAGCAACGGGTCGCTGACGCCGAGTCCGTCACGCGTCAGAACAGGGAGGAAGTGCTTCAGTGGCGGACGCTGGAGCGTGTGCATGCCCCCATGCTCCAGGACCTCAGGAACAGGGCCAATATCGCCTTGGGCCACATCTGCGATAAGGATGCTCCTCATCCCCACGCGAATGACTGCGACAGCCACCTCCACTTCTTTACCAACATGGTGACATGCCTGGAGAATCATTCCGAGAGAGCTCGCCAACTTGTTGAAGAGAGGTGCCGCGGCCTGCTTAGGCGTGCGTTCTCCCGCGTCTTCAGCCATCTCCAACACACCGACCCCAACTTTGATTTTGATGCCGCCATCACTCCCGTACCCGAGGCCATCCGGGGTGACCTGGCGCGATGGGTGGAAAATAATGTTGATGGGTTGGTCGGGGCCTTCAATTCCGACGATGATGGGGTGGTGGTCGCGGCGGACGAAGGCGACGTGGTCGACGATGGTGATGGCGGCGCTGGTGGAGGTGATGGTGATGCTAGTGATGCTGGCAGCGATGCCAGCGACGCGTCTGAGGACGATCCGGGGGACACGGCGAGCAACATGTTCGACTGATCCTGTGTCTCCTAGCTGTTTGTCATGCACGCAAAAACTCAGGCACAGCCCTAGAGGTGGTAAGAGCATTTTTGGAGGGAAGCCCCTCATGTAAATATACTACTGCCTCTATCTTTTTAGGTCGTGTTTAATATGTGTCTCTGTGAACTCACGTATCCTGGGCAAGTTTGCTGTTGTGGCTTACCTTAGCCTGGACGAGCCCCAAACTGGCTCGTGAGGTTGCGAGTTTCTGGGAAGCTCCTGAGGAACTCGTCGACGCGCCCGAGGGGGGCGCGTGATAAGCAAGCGCTAGCCATGGAGCGACACGCGTGTGGCGCGTGTGCACCATGCCCAGCCCCTCTCGCGAGGGGCCCGTGAGGGGCCCGCGAGGGGGAGCAACAAGCGCGCACTCCAAAATAAGGCAAGAACCAGATAGCAAGAAATTGCTTGAACGAGAAAAGGCACCCCCTGCGCGCATCAATTAAAACTCAACTTCAACTAAAATCCAAATCCAGACGGCAAGGTTACAGAAAAGAGATCCAAAGCAAATGGCCGCATCCGGCGCCTAGTCTAGTCTTCTTGTCTTCTTACCAGCGCGGAGGTAAGTGCTGCCACTAGGACGTGGGTGGGAGCCCCTGAGGCCGAGGATGGCACTCCTGAGACTCCGGGGCGTGTACAACCCCACTCATTATTATGTGAGAGTGTCACGAGCGGAGACCTTCACAAGCGTGAGCCTTACTTCATATCACCAGAAGAGGGCCCCGCCTTGCGCCACCCTCTACCACTGTTGGGACGACCGGAAACAGGGACGGGACCAACGGGGGCAGAGGGGATGCCAGCGGCGCCCTCAGCGACCACAGGTCCTTTGCCGGGGGAAGGCTCATCGGCGCCTCCCAGGCAGAGGGTCTACCTCTGGGCGATGCCTTGCTCCGTGCGACGCGGGGAGGGGCCTTGCTCCTGGCCCCTCCCACGCAGCCCCCAGTGAGCCTCTCCTAGTAAGACGGATACCGCCGCGCCAGAACCGTCGCCTAGCGCTGTGACCTAATTCACTTGCGATTCATGCTTAGCGTAAGCCTGCCCAGGGAGATTAGTGGTACCCGCGTGGCTCTCGGGCGGCTCTTGGAAGGCCTCAACTCCTAACGCCTCCTCTTCAAAGCCTAGCTCGAGGAACGAGCCGGGGTCATCTTCCGGCGTGTACTCTCGGTTCATCATGCGGGGCACGTAGGCCTCCGAGGCCGTTGCCCCGAACACCTCGCCGAAGTGCACCACGCTCCATGTCACCCGGCCCATGACGCCGTCCTGAGGGTGGTGGGGTTGCGCCCCGCTGGGGCCGTGTGCGGCGACTCTCGTGCCCGCACCCTTCTGGGGTGGTGCGGGTGCGATGGGGTGCCATCCGCCGTGGATCGTGCTGGTGTCAATGAGGCCCCCGGGCGCACTCGGGGGCACGCGGGCGTGGCGAGGCCCGTCGTGGGAGTGCGCATAATCCATGGACTCACATTAGTCATAAAGAACTCATATACTTATTGCAAAAGTTTATTATCCCTCGAATCAAAGTACTACTACGCATGCCCCTAGAGGGATAGATTGGTAGGAAAAGACCATCGCTCGTCCCCGACCGCCACTCATAAGGAAGACAATCAATAAATACCTCATGCTCCAACTTCGTTACAGAACGGTTCACCATACATGCATGCTACGGGACCTGCAAACCTCAACACAAGTATTTCTCAATTTTACAATTACTCAACTAGCATGACTCTAATATCACCATCTTTATATCGCAAAACTATTGCAAGGAATCAAACATATCATATTCAGTGATCTACAAGTTTTATGTAGGATTTTATGACTAACCATGTGAATGACCAATTCCCGTCAACTCTCTAAATGGATATAAGTGAAGCAAGACAGTTTAATTCTTTCTACAAAATATATTCCCACACTCTAACAAATATAAGTGAAGCAAAAGAGCATTCTACAAATGGCGGTTTTCTATGTGAAGAGAAACATGCAATCCAAACTTCAAATGATATAAGCGAAGCACATGAAGCATTCTATAAAGCCATACTCAAAAGATATAAGTGAAGTTCAAAGAGCATTCTATAAATCAACCATGGACTATCTCATACCAGCATGGTGCATAAAAGAAAAGTGAAAACTAAATGCAAAAGACTCTCCAAGATTGCACATATCGCATGAACTAAACGAATCCGAAAACATACCGATACTTGTTGAAGAAAGATGGGATGCCTTACGGGGCATCCCAAAGCTTAGACACTTGAGTCTCCTTGAATATTTACTTGGGGTGCCTTGGGCATCCCCAAGCTTGAGCTCTTGCCTCTCCTTCTTCTCTTCACACCGATACCTCCTTGATCTTAGAGCACTTCATCCACCGAAACCTCAACAGAAAACTCGGTAAGATCCGTTAGTATAATAAAGCAAATCACTACTCTAAGTACTGTTGCATATTTTGTTTTTGCATTGTAGCTACTGTAATATAACATTTAGATGGCATAATCCACTGATATAAATCGATAGTTTCATCAAAACAAGCAAACTACACATCAAAAACCAGAATCTGTCTAAAACAGAACAGTCTGTAATAATCTGAACATTCACCATACCTCTGGTACTCCAAAAATTCTACCAAAATTAGGAAAATAAACAATTTGTACAGAAAGATAGTGCAAAAAGTTTCAGAACCGTTTGACGTTCCAGTAAAAAATGTAAAATCGCGCACTACAGCCAAAGTTTCTGTCTCGCACCGCACAAACCAACAAGCATTGTAAACCTCCTAAAGGCAAACGTTGGCACATTATTTTTATTTTTAAACCTTATAAAAGCACACAACAGAAATAAATGACTCTATAAAACTTCCGGGTTGTCTCCCTGGCAGCGCTTTCTTTAAAGCTATTAAGCTAGGCATGTAGTGCTCAAGTAATGGATCCACCCGGATCCCAAGGTATATCAAAGCCAATTTTAATTAACAATGATTTGTAATTTAGTAGTGAGCACAAAGTAACATATATCATGTAATAACGAAGTCTAACTCTCTTCCTATGCATCGGCATGTCATAAAATAAAAATTCATGCACACAAAGTAAAGGTCAATGCATAGTATAAACAGTTTCTTGCAATTTTTTCGTGTTGGAAACATAAAGAGGCGGAGATGTAGTTTCTCTCTCATAATAATTGCAAGTAGGAGCAGCAAGCACATGCATATTATATCTATCAAAATCATCATGTGTAATAGTAAAATGCAACCCATCAATATAATCCTTAATAAGGGTAAACTTCCCCGATATAGTGTAGTTGTGAGAATTCAAAAGGATAATAGGAGTATCATGCGTGGGTGGAATAGCAACAATTTCATGTTTAACATAAGGAACTAGAGCTAGTTCATCTCCATAAGCATAATTCATATTGGCATCTTGGCCACAAGCATAGCAAGCATCATCAAAAAGGGATATTTTAAGAGAATCAACGGGATCATAACAATCATCATAGCATTCATCCTTCGGTAAGCACGAAGAGAAATTAAACAATGTATGAGTTGAAGAGTTACTCTCATTAGAAGGTGGGCACGGGTGATCAATCCACTCTTCCTCCTTTTGTTCTTCACTCTCCTCCTCATCTTTTTCATCCAATGAGCTCACAGTTTCATCAATTTCTTCTTCCATAGACTCCTGCAAAATATTAGTCTCTTCTTGGACAGCTGAGGAGTCCTCAATATATGGTTTAACATAGGCATTAGAAGCATAATTATCATAACAATATTTAACTATGGCAAAATTTTCAGATTTGTGAAGAGTAGCATCATACTTTCCAATCAAAGAAGCAATTTCATAAGCACCCTTAAAAGAAACAAATTCTTCAATTTATTGAACATCATAGTAATTATAAACACCCTTAGCACACAAAGATATGATTCCATTACCACTAAACTTACATTGGTAGGGAAGGTGTTTCTTAGGGTCTTTGGAACAACAAGTAAAATCAGAAATTTCACATAAATTCCAAGCATAGCATTGCAAACGATGAATTTGATCCAATAAAAGTTTCCCTTTTTGAGATAAGCAGTGTTGCACATAGCAAGCATGCTCATCTAAAGGTTTGCCCTCAACTAAGCTAGTTTCGGTTTCAGCACGAGCACATAGGGATCGAAGATGATCCAGGTAAAAAGTTTCAGGAGTGTGATAGATTTTGAGTGGTTCTTCAACCATTGGTGTAGCAGGTACAACTAATTTTTTTGGTATTTTGCGTTTCCTACCCATAACTAAAGATAGAAAACAACTTAGAACAGCAAATAAAAATTACTTAGTGATAAAGCAAATAAGCACACACGAGAATATTCACCCCACGCTATGACTCCCCGGCAACGGCACCAGAAAAAGGTCTTGATAACCCACAATTATAGGGGATCAATTGTAGTCTCTTTCGATAAGTAAGAGTGTCGAACCCAACGAGGAGCTAAAGGTAGAACGAATAATCCCTCAAGTTCTATCGACCACTGATACAACTCTACGCACGCTTAACGTTCGCTTTACCTAGAACAAGTATGAAACTAGAAGTACTTTGTAGGTGTAACGGGATAGGTTTGCAAGAATATAAAGAGCGCGTTAATAAAAACTAGGGTATGTTTAGATAAGGAAGCAATAAATTTAGTATAGCGAGTGTGGAAAAGTGGTGGTAGGAGTTGCGAAATTGTCCCTAAGCAATTGACTACTTTACTAGACTGATAGCAAGTTTTATGTGGGAGAGGCCACTGCTAGCATGTCATCCCTGACTTGGAATTCTATGCACTTATGATTGGAACTATTAGAAAGCATCCGCGACTACTAACGTTCATTAAGGTAAAACCCAACCATAGCATTAAGATATATTGGTCCCCCTTCAATCCCGTATGCATCAATTTCTATGCCAGGATAAAGTTTCTGTCACTCTTGCCCTCCAATACATAGTACTATCAACATACAACTAACCCTATGGTGTGATCCACGCGCACACTCCTATGATGGGCACCAAAGTACAGCAACATAACCACAAGCAAATTAAACCAATCATAGCAATTCATGAACCACCGATAGGACAACGAAAATCTACTCAGACATCATAGGACGGCAACACATCATTGGATAATAATATGAAGCATAAAGCAGCATGTTCAAGTAGAGGGTAGATCGGGTTACGGGAGAGTGGACCGATGTAGATAGAGGGGGAAGGTGATGGAGATGTTGGTGAAGATGGCGGAGGTGTTGGTGTAGATTGCGGTGATGATGATGGCCCCGGCGGCGTTCCGGCGCCACCGGAAGCGAGGGGGAGAGAGCCCCCCTCCTTCTTCTTCTTCCTTGACCTTCTCCCTAGATGGGAGAAGGGTTTCCCTTCTGGTCCATGGTCTCCATGGCGTGGGAGGGGCGAGAGCCCTTCCGAGATTGGATCTGTCTCTCTGTCTCTCTCTGTTTCTGCATTCTCAGATTCTGCCCTTTCACCGTTTCTTATATATCCGGAGATCCGTAACTCCGATGGGATTGAGCTCCGATTCTTTCCCAAAAATTAGCTTTCTTGCGGCTAAAGAAGAGCAGCAACCGCCTTACAGGGGGCCCACGAGGGTGAGGGGCGTGCCCAGGGGGGCATGTGCGCCCCCTGCCTTGTGGCCCCCTCGGGCACCGTCTCGTGTTGATTTTCTTACCATATTTCACATATATTCCAAAAATATTCCCAGTCGCTTTTATCCCGTTTGGACTCCGTTTGATATGGATTTTTTGCAAAACAAAAAACATGCAACAAACAAGAACTGGCACTTAGCACTGGATCAATATGTCAGTCCCAAAAATAGTATAAAAAGTTGCCAAAAGTATATGAAAGTTGTAGAATATTGGCATGGAATAATCAAAAATTATAGATACGGCGGAGACGTATCAGCATCCCCAAGCTTAATTCTTGCTCGTCCTCGAGTAGGTAAATGATAAAAAAAGATAATTTTTGTTGTGGAATGCTACCTAGCATAATCTTGATCATGTAATCTAATCATGGCATGAATATTAAGACACAATTCAAAGCAATAGTCTATCATTTGACATTAAGATAGTAATACTTTAAGCATACTAACCAAGCAATCATGTCTTATCAAAATAACATGGCCAAAGAAAGCTCATCCCTACAAAATCATATAGTCTGGCTATGCTCCATCTTCACCACACAAAGCATTCAAATCATGCACAACCCCGATGACAAGCCGAGCAATTGGTTCATACGTTTTAACATGCTTCAGCCTTTTCAACCCTCACGCAATACATGAGCGCAAGCCGTGGACATAACACTATGGGTGGAATAGAATATGATGGTGGACGTTGTGTGGAGAAGACAAAAAGGAGAAAGTCTCACATCGACGCGGCTAATCAACGGGCTATTGAGATGCCCATCAATTGATGTCACTGTGAGGAGTAGGGATTGCCACTCAACGGATGCACTAGAGCTATAAGTGTATGAAAGCTCAAACTGAAACTAAGTGGGTGTGCATCCAACTTGCTTGCTCATGAAGACCTCAGGCATTTGAGGAAGCCCATCATCAGAATATACAAGCCAAGTTCTATAATGAAAATCCCCACTAGTATATGAAAGTGATAACTCAAGAGGCTCTCTATATGAAGAACATGGTGCTACTCTGAAGCACAAGTGTGGTAAAAGGATAGTAACATTGCCCCTTCTCTCTTTTTCTTATCTTTTGTTTTTTCTCTTTTTTTCTTTTTTTGGTGGGCTTCTTTGGCCTCTTTTTTTATTTGGGCTTCTTTGGCCTCTTTTATTTATTTTTAAAGTCCGGAGTCTTATCCCGACTTGTGGGGGAATCATAATCTCCATCATCCTTTCCTCACTTGGGCAATGCTCTAATAATGATGATCATCACACTTTTCTTTACTTACAACTCAATATTACAACTCGATACTAGAACAAAGATATGACTCTATATGAATGCCTCTGGCGGTGTACCAGGATGTGTAATGATCTAGCGTATCAATGACATCAAAAAACGGACAGGCCATGAAAACATCATGCTAGCTATCTTACGATCATGCAAAGCAATATGACAATAAATGCTTAAGTCATGTATATGGTGATGATGGAAGTTGCATGGCAATATATCTCGGAATGGCTATGGAAATGCCATGATAGGTAGGTATGGTGGCTGTTTTGAGGAAGATATAAGGAGGCTTATGTGTGATAGAGCGTATCGTATCACGGTGTTTGGATGCACCGGCGAAGTTTGCACCAACTCTCGAGGTGAGAAAGGGCAATGCACGGTATCGAAGAGGCTAGCAATGATGGAAGGGTGAGAGTGCGTATAATCCATGGACTCACATTAGTCATAAAGAACTCATATACTTATTGCAAAAGTTTATGAGCCCTCGAAGCAAAGTACTACTAAGCATGCCCCTAGGGGGATAGATTGGTAGGAAAATACCATCGCTCGTCCCCGACTGCCACTCATAAGGAAGACAATCAATAAATACCTCATGCTCCAACTTTGTTACATAACGGTTAACCATACGTGCATGCTACGGGACTTGCAAACCTCAACACAAGTATTTCTCAATTTCACAATTACTCAACTAGCACGACTCTAATATCACCATATTTATATCGCAAAACTATTACAAGGAATCAAACATATCATATTCAGTGATCTACAAGTTTTATGTAGGATTTTATGACTAACCATGTGAATGACCAATTCCCGTCAACTCTCTAAATGGATATAAGTGAAGCAAGAGAGTTTAATTCTTTCTACAAAATATATGCCCACGCTTTAACAAATATAAGTGAAGCAAAAGAGCATTCTACAAATGACGGTTTTCTATGTGAAGAGAAACAGGCAATCCAAACTTCAAATGATATAAGTAAAGCACATGAAGCATTCTATAAAGCCATACTCAAAAGATGTAAGTGAAGTGCAAAGAGCATTCTATAAATCAACCATGGACTATCTCATACCAGCATGGTGCATAAAAGAAAAGTGAAAACTAAATGCAAAAGATGCTCCAAGATTGCACATATCGCATGAACGAAACGAATCCGAAAACATACCGATACTTGTTGAAGAAAGATGGGATGCCTTCCGGGGCATCCCCAAGATTAGACACTTGAGTATCCTTGAATATTTACTTGGGGTGCCTTGGTCATCCCAAAGCTTGAGCTCTTTCCTCTCCTTCTTCTCCTCACATCGAGACCTCCTCGATCTTCGAACACTTCATCCACACAAAACTCAACAGAAAACTCAAAAAGATCGGTTAGTATAATAAAGCAAATCACAACTCTAAGTACTGTTGCAAACCAATTCATATTTTGTTTTTCCATTGTAGCTACTGTAATATAACTTTTCGATGGCTTAATCCACTGATATAAATCGATAGTTTCATCAAAACAAGCAAACTACGCATCAAAAACAGAATCTGTCTATAACAGAACAATCTGTAATAATCTGAACATTCACTGTACCTCTGGTACTCCAAAAGTTCTACCAAAATTAGGAAAATAAAAAATTTGTATAGAAAGACAGTGCAAAAAGTTTCAGAAGCATTTGGTGTTCCAGTAAAAAAATGTAAAATCGAAGTCTAACTCTCTTCCTATGCATGTAACATATATCATGTAATAACGAAGTCTAACTCTCTTCCTATGCATCGGCATGTCATAAAATAAAAATTCATGCACACAAAGTAAAGGTCAATGCATAGTATAAACAGTTTCTTGCAATTTTTTCGTGTTGGAAACATAAAGAGGCGGAGATGTAGTTCCTCTCTCATAATAATTGCAAGTAGGAGCAGCAAGCACATGCATATTATATCTATCAAAATCATCATGTGTAATAGTAAAATGCAACCCATCAATATAATCCTTAATAAGGGTAAACTTCCCCGATATAGTGTAGTTGTGAGAATTCAAAAGGATAATAGGAGTATCATGCGTGGGTGGAATAGCAACAATTTCATGTTTAACATAAGGAACTAGAGCTAGTTCATCTCCATAAGCATAATTCATATTGGCATCTTGGCCACAAGCATAGCAAGCATCATCAAAAAGGGATATTTTAAGAGAATCAACGGGATCATAACAATCATCATAGCATTCATCCTTCGGTAAGCACGAAGAGAAATTAAACAATGTATGAGTTGAAGAGTTACTCTCATTAGAAGGTGGGCACGGGTGATCAATCCACTCTTCCTCCTTTTGTTCTTCACTCTCCTCCTCATCTTTTTCATCCAATGAGCTCACAGTTTCATCAATTTCTTCTTCCATAGACTCCTGCAAAATATTAGTCTCTTCTTGGACAGCTGAGGAGTCCTCAATATATGGTTTAACATAGGCATTAGAAGCATAATTATCATAACAATATTTAACTATGGCAAAATTTTCAGATTTGTGAAGAGTAGCATCATACTTTCCAATCAAAGAAGCAATTTCATAAGCACCCTTAAAAGAAACAAATTCTTCAATTTATTGAACATCATAGTAATTATAAACACCCTTAGCACACAAAGATATGATTCCATTACCACTAAACTTACATTGGTAGGGAAGGTGTTTCTTAGGGTCTTTGGAACAACAAGTAAAATCAGAAATTTCACATAAATTCCAAGCATAGCATTGCAAACGATGAATTTGATCCAATAAAAGTTTCCCTTTTTGAGATAAGCAGTGTTGCACATAGCAAGCATGCTCATCTAAAGGTTTGCCCTCAACTAAGCTAGTTTCGGTTTCAGCACGAGCACATAGGGATCGAAGATGATCCAGGTAAAAAGTTTCAGGAGTGTGATAGATTTTGAGTGGTTCTTCAACCATTGGTGTAGCAGGTACAACTAATTTTTTTGGTATTTTGCGTTTCCTACCCATAACTAAAGATAGAAAACAACTTAGAACAGCAAATAAAAATTACTTAGTGATAAAGCAAATAAGCACACACGAGAATATTCACCCCACGCTATGACTCCCCGGCAACGGCACCAGAAAAAGGTCTTGATAACCCACAATTATAGGGGATCAATTGTAGTCTCTTTCGATAAGTAAGAGTGTCGAACCCAACGAGGAGCTAAAGGTAGAACGAATAATCCCTCAAGTTCTATCGACCACTGATACAACTCTACGCACGCTTAACGTTCGCTTTACCTAGAACAAGTATGAAACTAGAAGTACTTTGTAGGTGTAACGGGATAGGTTTGCAAGAATATAAAGAGCGCGTTAATAAAAACTAGGGTATGTTTAGATAAGGAAGCAATAAATTTAGTATAGAGAGTGTGGAAAAGTGGTGGTAGGAGTTGCGAAATTGTCCCTAAGCAATTGACTACTTTACTAGACTGATAGCAAGTTTTATGTGGGAGAGGCCACTGCTAGCATGTCATCCCTGACTTGGAATTCTATGCACTTATGATTGGAACTATTAGAAAGCATCCGCGACTACTAACGTTCATTAAGGTAAAACCCAACCATAGCATTAAGATATATTGGTCCCCCTTCAATCCCGTATGCATCAATTTCTATGCCAGGATAAAGTTTCTTTCACTCTTGCCCTCCAATACATAGTACTATCAACATACAACTAACCCTATGGTGTGATCCACGCGCACACTCCTATGATGGGCACCAAAGTACAGCAACATAACCACAAGCAAATTAAACCAATCATAGCAATTCATGAACCACCGATAGGACAACGAAAATCTACTCAGACATCATAGGACGGCAACACATCATTGGATAATAATATGAAGCATAAAGCAGCATGTTCAAGTAGAGGGTAGATCGGGTTACGGGAGAGTGGACCGATGTAGATAGAGGGGGAAGGTGATGGAGATGTTGGTGAAGATGGCGGAGGTGTTGGTGTAGATTGCGGTGATGATGATGGCCCCGGCGGCGTTCCGGCGCCACCGGAAGCGAGGGGGAGAGAGCCCCCCTCCTTCTTCTTCTTCCTTGACCTTCTCCCTAGATGGGAGAAGGGTTTCCCCTCTGGTCCATGGTCTCCATGGCGTGGGAGGGGCGAGAGCCCCTCCGAGATTGGATCTGTCTCTCTGTCTCTCTCTGTTTCTGCGTTCTCAGATTCTGCCCTTTCACCGTTTCTTATATATCCGGAGATCCGTAACTCCGATGGGATTGAAACCTTCACCCTGATTTTTTTCTGAAAATTAGCTTTCTTGCGGCCAAAGAAGAGCAGCAACCGCCTTACGGGGGCCCACGAGGGTCCGGGGCGCGCCCCCTGCCTCGCGGCCCCCTCGGGCACCGTCTCGCGTTGATTTTCTTCCCATATTTCACATATATTACAAAAATATTCTTCGTCCATTTTTATCCCATTTGGACTCCGTTTGATATGGATTTTCTGCGAAACAAAAAACATGCAACAGACAGGAACTGGCACTAGGCACTGGATCAATATGTCAGTCCCAAAAATAGTATAAAAAGTTGCCAAAAGTATATGAAAGTTGTAGAATATTGGCATGGAACAATCAAAAATTTAAAAGTATATGAAAGTTGTAGAATATTGGCTTGGAACAATCAAAAATTATAGATACGACGGAGATGTATCAAAAGGGGACCTATTTGCCTCATATCACACACATCTTGTTTATTTGAACCGTTTCTGTTCTCATGTCTCAACGCAAACAGTTCATCCGAATGAACCGCATGCCGTATATCGCACACACCTTTGATTTGGCTAACCGTTTGTTTTGTGTTGCCTAATCACAAACAGTTCATCCGAGTGAACTGTATGCTGTGTATCACACACGCCTCCATCTGGCTGCCCGTTTCTTTTGTTCCTCCTCATCGCAAACAGTTCATTGAACTGACCCGTATGCCCTTCATCGCACACGCAACTAAAACCTGAACCATGTTTGATGCATCCGTCATCGCAAACATTTTACACATTTTTGACGGTTTTCATACAACACCATTTGCGATTATGGCATCGCACACAGTTTCTCGAAGGGTCTTTGATCGTAGTGTCGCGTTAGCAGCATCCTGCAGTAGTGTCTACTATATGATTCACGTTTGACCTTTCGGTCTCCCGTGTTCCGAGGCCATGTTTGTACAAGCTAGGCTCGTCAAGTTTAACCTGAGTATTCTGCACGTGTAAAACTGTCTTTCACCCGTTTTATGTGAATGTAGAGCTTATCACACCCGATCATCACATGGTGTCTCGGCACGACGAACTGTAGCAATGGTGCATACTCAGGGAGAACACTTATACCTTGAAATTTAGTGAGGGTCATCTTATAATGCTACCGCCATACTAAGCAAAATAAGATGTATGAAAGATAAACATCACATGCAATCAAATTATGTGACATGATATGGCCATCATCATCTTGTGCCTTTGATCTCCATCTCCAAAGCACCGTCATGATCTCCATCGTCACCGGCTTGACACCTTGATCTCCATCATAGCGTCATTGTCGTCTCGCCAACTATTGCTTCTACGATTATCGCTAACGCATAGTGATAAAGTAAAGCAATTACATGGTGATCGCATTTCATACAATAAGGCGACAACCATAAGCCTCCTGCCAGTTGCCGATAACTTTTACAAAACATGATTGTCTCATACAATAACGTATATCACATCATGTCTTGACCATATCACATCACAACATGCCCTGCAAAAACAAGTTAGACGTCCTCTACTTTGTTGTTGCAAGTTTTACGTGGCTGCTACGGGTTTCTAGTAAGAGCCGTTCTTACCTACGCATCAAAATCACAATGATTTTTCGTCAAGTGTGTTTTTTTAACCTTCTACAAGGATCGGCCGTAGTCAAATTCGATTCAAGTAAAGTTGGAGAAACAGACACCCGCCAGCCACCTTTATGCAAAACAAGTTGCATGTCTGTCGGTGGAACCGGTCTCATGAACGTGGTCATGGAAGGTTGGTCCGGGCCGCTTCATCCAACAATACCGCTGAATCAAAATAAGACGTTGGTGGTAAGCAGTATGACTATTATCGCCCACAACTCTTTGTGTTCTACTCGTGCATATCATCTATGTATAGACCTAGCTCGAATGCCACAGTTGGGAAATGTAGCATGCAATTTCAAAAAAATCCCTACGATCACGCAAGATCTATCTAGGAGATTGATACGTCTCCAACGTATCTATAATATTTGATTGTTCCTTGCTATTATATTGTCTATTTTGGATGTTTAATGGGCTTTAATATCCTCTTTTATGTTATTTTTGGGACTAACCTATTAACCGGAGCCCAGTGCCAGTTTCTGATTTTTTGGCCTATTTTAGAGTTTCGCGGAAAAGGAATACCAAACGGAGTCCAAACGGAATGAAACCTCCGCGATGATCTTTCTTGGACCGAAAGCAATCCAGAAGACTTGGAGTCGAAGTCTGGAACTCCACGAGGCAGGAGGGTGCGCCCCCACCCTCGTGGGCCCCTTGTAGCTCCACCAACGTACTTCTTTTGCCTATATATACTCTTATACCCTAGATCGATCACGGAGAGCCACGAAACCACTTTTCCACCGCCGCAACCTTCTGTACCCATGAGATCCCATATTGGGGCCTTTTCCGGCGATCTGCCGGAGGGGGAATCGATCACGGAGGGCTTCTACATCAACACCATTGCCTCTCTGATGAAGCATGAGTAGTTTACCATAGACCTTCGGGTCCATAGTTATTAGCTAGATGGCTTCTTCTCTCTTTTTGATTCTCAATACAAGTTCTCCTCAATGTTCTTGGAGATCTATTCGACGTAATACTCTTTTGCGGTGTGTTTGCCGAGATCTAATGAATTGTGGGTTTATGAACAAGATTATCTATGAATATTATTTGGCTCTTCTCTGAATTCTTATATGCATGATTTGATATCTTTACAAGTCTCTTCGAATTATTGGTTTAGTTTCGCTTACTAGATTGATGTTTCTTGCAATGGGAGAAGTGCTTAGCTTTGGGTTCAATCTTGCGGTGTCCTTTCCCAGTGACAGTAGGGGCAGCAAGGCACGTATTGTATTGTTGCCATTGAGGATAAAAAGATGCGGTTTATATCATATTGCTTGAGTTTATCCCTCTACATCATGTGATCTTGCTTAATGCGTTATTCTGTTCTTATGAACTTATACTCTAGATGCATGCTGGATAGCGGTCGATGTGTGGAGTAATAGTAGTAGATGTAGAATCGTTTCTGTTGAGTATGTATTTTGTATTGCACGTGTATTGGAGTAGTGGCCCACCTCCTAGTCTTGTATAGTTGAGGTAGAGGCCTTCCCTTGTATTATATATACGTGCACCAGCACCCCATCAATACAACGTCTATTGTATTGCAAACTTTCCCGTCTGCATGGTATCATCTTGAAGGTCCTAACCTAGGGCAAGCCGCCGCCGCCGCGCCGCGCCTCCTCGCACACGCCGCCTTCGCCGCCGCTCCCCACTGCCACCGCCGCCGCCGCTGCTCCCCACCTCCGCCACCACTGCCGTGTAGCGCCTCCTCGCGTGTGCCGCCGCCGCTCCCCACCACCACCGCGGACGCGTCCTCCTCTGCCGCCGCCGCCGCGCACCCCCTGCCACGCCACTACTGCCTCGTCGCGCCGCAACCCTAACCCGACGCGCCGTCGCCGCGCACTCCCGCGTGTCGCTGCCGTCACCCCCTTCCTCTTCTCACCGCTTCTCACGCCTTCCATGGATTCTCCGGGCTACTTCACCATCTGCGATGGAACCGCTCCACCGGCCGCGCCATTCCAGCCGCGTCCTCCCGCACCAGTCGGGTGTTACCCATTGTCGCCACCAGCGCCTTCCCCGTAGCACCCGCAAGGGGGAGGGGGCCGACTCAACCGGCGTGGTGGAGGTCGCCGCCGCCTGCAGCAGCCGCGGGCCCAGGACGTCGGGGGGCGCCACACTATCAGCAGGTTCTCCCCGCTGGCCACCAGGTGTTCATCAGCGCACCCTACCAGCCGACTAGCGTCGGCTACGGCTCCCTCCTTGCGTCGTCGCCCCTCGGTGGTTATGGCCCGCCCGTCCCGGTGCCGCCCTACGGGGGCTTTCTGCCGCCGCCGGTACCTGTGCCATGGGAGCCCACCCTCCTCGTCGCCCAGCACTTCGCACTGTCGCCTAGTAGCTCTGTCGGTGGAGGCGACTGGTACATGGACTCAGGTGCTACTGCGCACATGGCAGCTCATCCCGGTAACCTAACCTCCTCCACTCCCGTTCACACACCCACTCATATCACCGTCGGCTAGGGCTCCTCCTTACCTATTACTCATATCGGTAGCACTAGCTTTCCCTCCACTTCCACACCCATCACTATGTCTAATGTTCTTGTTTCACCTGATTTAGTCACGAACCTAGTTTCCGTTCGTCGTCTTACTCGTGAGAACCCACTTACTGTTGAATTTGATGGTGTTGGCTTTTCTGTGAAAGACGCCCGCACCCGGATGGTCCTTCACCGATGTGACAGTCCCGATGAGCTCTACCCCCTGCACGCCGGTGCCTCCACCTCCACACCCGTTGCCCTTGCCGCCGGCGTTGACCTTTGGCACGCTCGCTTGGGTCACCCCAACCACACTGTCTTACGTCAAATTCTTAGGAGTTTCTCTTTCTCATGTAATAAGCTTGACGAGCACTCTTGTGAGGCTTGTCTCTTAGGCAAGCATGTTCGTCTTCCCTTTAGTGCGTCTTCTTCAGTTTCCACTTTTCCGTTTCAATTACTTGATAGTGATTTTTGGACATCTCCCGTTGCGAGTAACACTGGCTATCTATACTACTTGGTGCTTTTAGATGATTTCTCTCATTATATGTGGACTTTTCCCCTTCGTCGTAAATCCGATACTTTAGCCACACTCACCGTGTTTTATGCCTATGTCACCACCCAGTTCGGTCACCCCATACTCGCACTCCAAACTGATAACGGAAAAGAGTTTGACAACGTCGCTCTTCACACACTTCTCGCCTCTCACGGCACCACCTTCCGTCTCACTTGCCCCTTCACTTCCCAGCAGAAAGGCCGCGCCGAGCGCATTCTCCACACTCTTAATGACTGCGTTCGCATGTTACTCTTTCACTCTAACGTGCCCGCTCGGTTTTGGCCCGATGCCCTCGCTACCGCCACTCTCTCAGTTAACATTCGCCCTGTCGCTCTTGGTGGAACTATGCCCGTCACCACCTTCTCTTCGGCACACCATCGTCCTATGATGGTCTCCGCATCTTCGGGTGTCTCTGTTATCCTAGCACCGCATCCACCATGCCACACAAGCTCGCACCACGACCCGTCCCATGCGTCTTCCTTGGCTATCCTCCTAACACCAAAGGTTACCGGTGCTATGATCCTATCACTCATCGTGTGTACACCTCGAGGCATGTGTACTTTGTCGAGACAATGTTCCCTTTTTTTAGGTTCCTCTGGCTTCGTCCCCTTCGGCGCCGGCTCCCGCGCCCCCTTCGTGGAGCGATGTGCGGCGGCAGCCCCCGGCTGGCCTCCCGGCACGGCGCCCCATTCTGCCACCACCACCTGGCTTTGTGACTCTCTTCCCCGAGGTCGCGTCCAAGCGGGCCCCCGGGTTCCCGTCTCCCTCATACGAGGTTGAGCCCGGCACCCTGCCCGCCACCCCTGTGACGAGCTCGACGTCAACCTCGCTCGTCGCCTCTTCCGCCGCTGGATCGGCCGGCGTTGCTGCCGCCGTGGCCCCCTCCGCCGCCGCGGCCCCCGCCGGCCCTGTTGCCCTGTCACTTGGCGTGAATACCCGTGCATGAGCAGGAGTGCTTCAGCCTAGCACGCGCTACTCCGCTGACGAGTATGTGTGCGCTGCCTCGATGTCGACGCCATCACCTGTCCTCACCTCCGCTCGTGCTGCCCTTCAGGATCCCCACTGGCTAGCTGCGATGCTGGAGGAGTTCGACGCCCTACAGCGCAACCGCACGTGGCAGCTTGTTCCGCGACCCCCTCGTGCCAACATCATCTCTGGCAAGTGAGTGTTTCGCCACAAGACCCGCCCGGACGGTTCTCTCGAGCGCTACAAGGCTCGATGGGTGGTTCGTGCTTTCCTGCAGTGCGCGGGCGTGGACTTCACCGACACCTTCAGCCCGGTTGTGAAACCGGGCACGATTCGCGTCGTGCTTCAGCTGGCGGTCTTGCGCGCCTGGCCTGTGCACCAGTTGGATGTCTCCAACGCCTTCTTGCATGGCCATCTCGCCTAGCAGGTGCTCTATGAGCATCCCACTGGTTTCGTCGATGCCAAGCACCCCAACTTCGTGCGCTTGCTCTCCCATTTTCTTTACGGGTTGAAGGCGCCTCGGGCTTGGTACCAGCGTATCGCAGCCTTCCTGCAGTCTCTCCGATTTCGGTCCACTCGCTCTGATGCTTCACTCTTCATGTATCATCAGGGAGTTGACACTGCATATCTGCTGCTCTATGTCGATGACATCATCCTCACGGCGTCCGCCCCCGACCTCCTTCAGCGGCTGACTGCTCGTCTTCGTGATGAGTTCGCCCTCAAGGACTTGGGCCCCTGCATTACTTCCTCGGCATCGAGGTGGTCCGACGGGCTGACGGCTTCTTTCTGCATCAGCAGAAGTACGCCCACGAGCTCCTAGAGCGTGCCGGTATGCTTAACTGCAAGCCGGCGGCCACCCCCATTGACATGAAGGCAAAGGTCTCTGCTCTCGAGGGGCCTCTTGCGTCCGATGGAGCATTTTATTGCTCTATTGTCGGTGCTTTACAGTACATGACGCTGACTCGCCCCGGCCTGAAGTATGCTATCCAGCAGGTATGCCTCCATATGCACGCCCCGCATGACTCCCACTTGACTCTGGTGAAGCGTATTCTCCGTTACATACGCGGCACCATGTCCTTGGGACTCACCCTGACGGCCTCCGCCTCCACCGACCTCGTGGCCTACTCGGATGCCGACTGGGCTGGCTGCCCCGACACGCGTCTACGTCAGGCTACTACGTCTACCTTGGGCCCTCGTTGATTGCTTGGTCATCGAAGTGGTAGCCCACGGTCTCCCGCTCCAGCGCCGAGGCAGAGTATTGCGCCGTGGCTAATGTCGTGGCCGAGTGCTCTTGGATACGTCCGCTGCTCCAGGAGTTGCTTTATGATGTCACTACAAAAAAGAGACATATCCATGACATTTTGGGCCAAACGAAAAAAATTCTGTCATACTTATGACACTTCTATGACGATAATTATGACAAAACCCGGTATCATCATAGATGTGGTGGGATCCTACTTCTATGGAAAAAAATCATGACAGAAAATGGGCTTTTCGTCCTGGGCGGGCCGGAGATGCAGCTGCATGACATTCTTTGGGCCATCCATGATGGAAAAAACCATGGTAGAAGCGAGGGCGAGGAAAATATCGGGGTGTTCCCGGTTACGGTGGGTGGTCGGGGCCAAGCGATGCACGGAGGTTTGCGTGTTTCTCTCGTACACACACGCGCGTGGGTGCGAGGCGTTGGGCTCTAACTGAACCCGAGCGAGGCATTCGCCTACTGAACCCGAGCGATTCACTGTAGGCTACGCGTTACTGAACCCGAGCGATCGATCGATGGCTATTAACTGAACCCGATCGAGCGATTCCTTCGCTACTGCTGCTAACTAAAGCCGATCGATGCTGCCTCTGGATGAACAGTGAGCGTTCCTGGGGGGGTTTGGATGAACAGTTCCCGGTGGGGGTGGATGAACATGACCCGGTGGTGTTGCCTCTTGATGAACAGGACCCCGATCGATCGAGCCAGTTGGGGCTGGATGAACAGGACCCTGTGGAGGGCTGGATGAACAGGACCACCTCGTGGAGGGCTGGATTAACAGTAGCCCGTGGAGGGGTGGTTGAACAGGAGCCCGTGGAGAGGGCTGGTCGAACAGTAGCCGGTGGAGTAGCGCGCGATGGAGGCTGGATGAACAGGAGCCCATGGATGAACAGTCGCAGGTGGAGGCTGGAGGAGGTCGACGGTGGATGAACAGTAGCCCGTGGAGGCTGGAGGGGGTCGACGGTGGAGATGAAAAGTATCCCGTGGAGTCCCATTTTCCGGTACGCCACACCCCACCTGATGAACAGGACCCCCGTTTCGACCGTAGCACTCCAACACAAGTCTGTTTCCTTCGTTTTGCGGTATGCCACACCCCTCCCGATCAACAAGACCCCATTTCGACCGTAGGAGGTCCGTTTCCTCCGTTTTACGGTACGCCAGACCCCTCCCGATGAACAAGATCCCGTTTCAAACGTGGCCGGTCGAACACAAGGCTGTTTCCTCCGTTGTGCGGTATGCTAGGACTCATTTCCATCGGCTGTTCCGTCCAAGCCGGTTGGCTCCCATGCGTTCTGTTGCCTCCCGATGAACACGACGCATTCCGTTACCTCCCCATGAACACGACGCATTCCGTTTCCTCCCCATGAACACGACAACGACGCAGTTTCTCTGTTTCGACCCAGCCATGTATACGAGCCCTGGCCGTACATATGCGTGAGTAGGCATTTCAGACCCCGCCCGTATGTACGTACGTGTCCATATTTTCTTTCTTGCACCCTGGCCGCTGTACGTACGTGTACATGCTACGTGCCCGCCTCTACTACGACATGTGCGCGTCTACATCGACCAGTATGTACGTACACGTTCGCGACCAGAATGACAATGCTACGTACACTTCGACCAGGTGGGTCCCGACTGTCAGGCACTTCCTTGCGTGCGAAGATGTAGCTGGTGGGTCCCAGCTGTCAGGGGGCGAATCATTTTTTTGCCCGGACGCACTTCCTTGCATGCAAAGATGTAGATGGTGGGTCCCAGCAGTCAGGGGAAACATTTTTTTCACGAAACATGGTGGCCCGTTCGGTGGGTCCCTGCTATCAGGTGGAGGAATAATTATTTTGCGCATAATAAGGAGGAACTTCCTTGCGGCCGCCGTGGACCCAGCTGTCAGCCTCTCCATGTACAGTACTCTTCTGATGGAAGTCGTTCCTTGACCATGTTGACCACGCCGCGCCGAGAGAACTAGGGCGGTGGACGACGGCGAGGCCTAGGAAGGGAACGACACGGAGCCGGGGAAGACGCGACAGTGGATGCCCACACGGAGAGGAGTACGAGGGTTCATTGGTTCGGCTGGGGTGTGAGGCTGCCATTGCCGCAGAATAACAGGGGATGTGGGTGGGTAGAGGGATGCCCTGGCCAGCGGTGGGAGTAGTAGGGGGGCGGCCATTAGGGCGTCTTGAAAGAGTTGCAGCCCATTAGGGCGTAGAAAAATAAGTAGGCCTGGATTGGGTATTCTTCAGAAAAAAATAAACTAGGCTCATTTTCACAAAGAAAAAATAGCTGGGCTGGTCACATGGTGAACATAAAATATAAGCCTAGGCTAGATGGGCCACAGCCCAGTTCAAACCCTGCTCCGTCTCAACAATAACAAAAAAAATACTGCTCGAGCAGCTACGTCCCAGGTGTCAGCCGATCTTGTGATGTTCTCTTCTCTATTGACTATATACGCTCACAATGTCGTGGGTCCCAGATGTCAGGAAAACACTAGGAGGAAGCATTTTATTTTTCCATACGCTGACATGGTGGGCCCCTACTATCATCCTCTCCAAGTACTTCTGTCGATTCCTGTTGTTTGTTGACCATATTGACAACACGAGAAGGCGGCGTCGCGGCGAGCGCACCAAAGCGCGCGGAGGACGACGGCGAGGCCTCGGACATCAGCGTTAATGATTTAGGAGACAGTGGGGCGGCGATGCATGCGCTGAGGCGCAGGCGGCCCCGCCGGTGCTGGTTTGGTTTGGCGGCTGGAGGAAGACAGGACTGAAAAAACATGACAGACTGTAAAAGCAGCAGGAGTACTTAACAACCTTAACTGAAACTAGCAGGGGCACTTAACAACCATAGCCGAAAGCAGTATGAGTACTTATACAGGTTCAACCATACAAAGCACGTCTCGAACAGTGCTACTTTGCCTACAGTTGACCAAGGGTGAGGCCGCCAAGCCCTAAGACAAGGCCCAGGCGCCACCCCGCGCATCCACAACCTTCTAAAAGCGGCTTCATCTTGCAATGTGGTCAATAAATAGGATATTCGCTTTACAGCCATGGAAAATCAGGAACATAATCTTCTGTCCTATACTCCAAGATGGACGGGCCTTCATTATTTGAGACCACCCATGAATAAGTATCTTTTCACCTCCAAGGGGAATGGAGTAGGTCAACATAAACATCATGTTGTGACAAAGCACAAGTCTGACCCGACCATGGTCAGGCATGTGTACAGGAACAATAGAACTCGGCAGTTTCTGTTTCAAGAAGATCACAGCTGTAAAACTGTGTATAAGCAATAGTTTGTGGACAACATATATAATAGAAAACATCTCATACCATAATTTCTCGACACAGTTGGACCTGTTCAACGAGTGCAACAGTGGCACACATATCCCACGTGGCCTTCCACCATTGAAACGCCCCACAAGGACCTCAAGACGATCAATAAAGTGTAGGAACTTGTGGATGTCATCCCAGTCAACTTCAGTGTCATCAGTAACAGCCGAGTTGTTACAGAATAACAAACGAGCAGCCTGCTTAACTCTGAAAAAACCTACATGTGCCACCAATTATAAGAAAATATTAGTTAGAAGTAGCATCTTCATGAGAGATTCGTTGCTACTTCTAAAGTTAAATTGTGATTAATTAGACAGAATAGGTGGATTAAGAAGTAATCGAGGCAACAAGCAAGAACAAGATACAAAACTAACATGGATGAACAATTGGAACGATGTCGGGGTGGAAGATTGCAGTGAAGATGAGACCAAGTTCTGTTATTTCCATCAGCATTCGTGCGCCAACTTTCAGTCCGTAACACTTGAGAAAGTTTATCCAAGTTCGGCCATAAAAAAGCATCGATCTTCTTGGTTCATGAACCCAACTCGAAACTTATATCCATGGCTTGTCTTCACTGTGACCATAAAACTGGTGTATTCAGTTATGGCAAGGCCGAGCATCTTGACTACATTGTTCTGGCAGAGCCAATAATGCACTGCAGGAAAAATAATATGAGAACACAATGTATTCCCTATCCAAGAATTCGTACCTGGTTCTCCATGAGAAAACCCTATGCAATTGCCGAGAGGGGTTTTTCTCTGAACAAGCAGACGAGGGAGAAGGGGATTCAGGCCCAGTGAAATATTGCCGCTTCGTCCGTCCAACTTACTACTAAAGCTGGAAAGGGGGGGTTTGTGATTTGATGGCTCATTGGGCATTACTGTGGCGCTACGACCGGGGTGTGTCTACTGTGCAGTTGTGCACTCTAATTTGTGCATATGGCACGTGGACCCCATTGCCGGATGCCCCACATATCAGCGAAAGGAAGTAGAAAGACAGGAGTAACTAGTTACACATAAACATATTTTTGACAGAGAGATACTCCCTCTGTAAAGAAATATACAAATCTTTTATATCACAACTTTATACATAAGAAAAATAAAGGGGAATATATATATAACATATATAATTATAAAAAATAGAGTTGTTTTTAACACAGTATAGACAAGTTGGTGATGATGGTGTGCCTGCCATCCTGCAATATAGGTCGTCTGATCTATATCTGACGGATAGGAAGGAAACTATGGCAATTTTGCAAAAAGGTACACACACACCTCTCCACATTTGCAAATAAGGCCTTCCCTCGTTCATCCTTTTCTCTCACAAGATAAAGTAATCATAAAAATGCATCTTGATGTTACGTGCAACGCATGGGCATTATGGGGGTTCAGCTGAGAATATAATATTTAGACAGGCTCATGGTTCTGGAATTTGGGCCGCAGGCCCACCCTGCATGTTTGGGGGCCCATGTGTTCTACCTCAGCGGTTTTCATATTGCAAGCAATCGGTATGGCGCTGGTTTTAGATGCTGTCGCAAGGCGAATACAAAAAATTTAATAAAGCACGGTAGCTGTTGGAATGAAATCGAACGACAGTTCCTAACCAATAATGAGAGCTGCAATTCTATCCATGATATACCATGTGATAAATAATATTGTTGTATTACTTATACACACAGGACACCTGTTTCACCATGCCAGATTATTACATCAAAATCTCTCAGAGGATAGATCAGTTCGGCAGTTGCGTGCTGCTACTGAAGAATTTCAAAGTTGACTTGGACCAGCTCTCCTTGCCGAGAAAGTTCGATTTTGAGATCATCCCCTACCGCAAGATATTATTTAGATTTGAACCTTGACCATCCTTTAGCATCAATCCTCATGCGACCATCGTTTGTACTTACAGTATATTGAGCAGGTTCATTCACACCAAGGTTGCGCATGGTAAGAGAAACTTGGCCGCTGTCGCCCGGATTGTTGAACAACTCCCTCGTTGCTCTAGGAATTCTCTGTTTGCAAACAACAAGACATACCCAAACAGTTAGACCAACACAGTGAATCATGAAAAACAACATGGAAAAAAAAGAATGAAGTACTTGGGCGGCCAATGCTTACCAAGAAGGTGGACATGTCGGTTTTTGTAAGGACTTTGGTATGAAGTGTTTAATGCATCCTAGTCTGTTGCTGGTGCAACTGCTCGTTCGGTTGCTGCTGCACGGGTCAGAGCAGATGCAAGTGCAAGTGTTAGTGCAAGTGCCGAAGCCACCGCTGCTGCCAGAGATGGTGCTCCTTGTAGAGTTGGTGCAGGTGTCGGAGCAGGTGCCGGTGTCGATGCCCGATCCTCCGGTGGATCAGCCTGATCCACTGATGCGGTCGGTGTCCAATCCTTAGCTGGATTAGACTAAGCTGCTGCCACTGTCAGTGCTAGAGCAACTGCGGTGCTCGATCTGTTGCTGAAGGTGGTACCGATGTGCGAGACAGCGGCGATTGTGTCTGGTCTGCTATGATCAGCTTTCTAACTTGACTAGGCTCCATGACCGTGATCCAGTTTTTTTATTCATTTCTTTTAAACGCGAGAAGGACTAATTGTGGTGTTTTTGTTAAACCAAACTGCTGTTCATCATAGGGATTCATCTTGTACTCAGACAACAGACTGATCCAATTTTTCCAGTAATATAAGTGATGGACAGTGCCTTCGTTATGACACGACATAAGAAGTGAAACCTGCAAAATAGCCATCGTAGAGCAAACCAAATGGTTTAATCTGTGATGAATGTCACATGGCAAAACCTGCATCATAAAATTGCAGGAAAAGAAAGAAAATATGACATTAAATCAATAAGATTTACTTGATGTGACACGAGTGAATCCTTACCAGGAAATCACTATGTTGAAGTACTAAACAGAAGATTGATCGTCCAACTATGGGTGGCATGCAGGGGCCCCGCCTACTCCCACAAGCAGGACAGTCCAAAGGTCGTGACAAATCCTGGTGGGTGCGATAAACCCTGCAATGCATAGAGATATTGGAGTGTAACCATAATTGATAAACCGTCCTCACCGAAAAGATGATCTGGATACTTCAAAATATACAGACTGAATTGAGTGGACAGACATTAACATAGACCGTTCTCAGGACTGACCACACACCAAAAGCGGCAGTACTAATAAACAATACAGGGTTCACAAACACAAATCAAGTATTGAAAAATAGTACTTACTATAGACAAGCAAAGTTGCACTAATTAAACTCTGTAGACTATTTCTTGCCACCAACCTACGGGATGAACCCTGCATAACTGACTAGGCCATGGACTTCATGAGAGATGTCTACATGCACCATCACCATCTCATCAACCTTGGAGAACCTAACAGAGTGGTCTTTCCACTCAAAAACATGATGATGAAGACAGGCTGCATCAGATTTGTTGGGAAGCTTTATAAGAACCACACCCTTCGTAATTGAAGGAACAGCCAGGAAATTATTGTGGTAAAATAGAGCCTCGAGAACACGCTTGACAACAATGCTACAAGAAAACACTAGTTCAAGACACGTGGCGACAAGGACACAGCAGTTGGATAGTTTAGTAGTAGAACTCATCCTCAGGTCTTCCAGTTCACACGGCATGACTTTGAGAACTTCATGTACACCGCAGACCTGGTTCTAATTCAAACAGAAACCATATTTTGTTACTACCTCCATTCAGAAATATAAGATGATTTTCGATATTATACTCCATATATGACTACATATACGCACAGAAATGAGTGAACAAAGACACTTCGAAGGCATGAGAGCAGAGGGATTACTTGCAATATCCATAACACAAGTTACTGAGGCAAACATACACTCTTCAAAGGTAGCATTGATGTTCATAAAGTACTCCCTCTGTCCCAAAATTCTTGTCTTAGATTTGTCTAGATACGGATGTATCAAGTCACATTTTAGTATTAGATACATCTGTATCTAGACAAATCTAACACAAGAAATTTGGGGCAGAGGGAGTAGTTGAAATTAATCTATAAGAAATTAGTGTCAACCTCTCACATGTTTTGGTCAAAAGAGGAATTTAGAATCGTCATTTGGCACACAAAAATCACATGCAAGATTCATGTCTACTACACAACCTTCTTCTTGTAGACGTTGTTGGGCCTCCAAGTGCAGAGGTTTGTAGGACAGTAGCAAATTTCCCTCAAGTGGATGACCTAAGGTTTATCAATCCGTAGGAGGCGTAGGATGAAGATGGTCTCTCTCAAGCAACCCTGCAACCAAATAACAAAGAGTCTCTTGTGTCCCCAACACGCCCAATACAATGGTAAATTGTATAGGTGCACTAGTTCGGCGAAGAGATGGTGATACAAGTGCAATAAGGATAGTAGATAAAGGTTTTTGTAATCTGAAAATATAAAAACAGCAAGGTAACTAATGATAGAAGTGAGCATAAACGGTATTGCAATGTGTGGAAATAAGGCCTAGGGTTCATACTTTCACTAGTGTAAGTTCCCTCAACAATAATATCATAATTGGATATCCCTCAACATGCAACAAAGAGTCACTCCAAAGTCACTAATAGCGGAGCACAAACGAAGAGATTATGGTAGGGTACGAAACCACCTCAAAGGTATTCTTTCCAATCAATCTGTTGGGCTATTCCTATAAGTGTCACAAACAGCCCTAGAGTTCGTACTAGAATAACACCTTAAGACACAAATCAATCAAAACCCTAATGTCACCTAGATACTCCAATGTCACCTCAAGTATCCGTGGGTATGATTATATGATATGCATCACACAATCTCAGATTCATCTATTCAACCAACACAAAGGACCTCAAAGAGTGCCCCAAAGTTCTACCGGAGAATCACGATGAAAACGTGTGCCAACCCCTATGCATAGGTTCATGGGCGAAACCCGTAAGTTTGATCACCAAAACATACATCAAGTGAATCACGTGATATCCCATTGTCACCACAAATATCCACGGTAAGACATACATCAAGTGTTCTCAAATCTTTAAAGACTCAATCCGATAAGATAACTTCAAAGGGGAAACTCAACTCATTACAGGAGAGTAGTGGGGGAGGAGAAACATAAGATCCAACTATAATAGCAAAGCTCGCGATACATCAAGATTGTATCATCTCAAGAACACGAGAGAGAGAGAGAGAGTGAGAGAGAGAGACATCAAACACATAGCTACTGGTACATACCCTCAGCCCCGAGGGAGAACTACCCCCTCCTCATCATGGAGAGCACCGGGATGATGAAGATGGCCACCGGAGAGGGATTACCCCCTCTGGCAGGGTGCCCGAACGGGTTTAGATTGGTTTTCGGTGGCTACGGAGGCTTCTGGCGACGGAACTCCCGATCTATTGTGCGTTCTGGAAGTTTTAGGTTACGTAGGTATATATGGGTGCACGAGGTACGTCGGTGGACCGAAGGGGGGGCCATGAGCTCCTCCTTCATCTTCTGACATAGGGTCCAAGTCTATCCGGTAGGTTTCCTTCCAAAAATAACTTCTCCAGTTAATTTCATTCCGTTTCGACTCTGTTTGATATTCCTTTTCCTCGAAACACTGAAATAGGCATAAAACAGCAAATCTGGGCTGGGCCTCCGGTTAATAGGTTAGTCCCAAAAATAATATAAAAGTGGAAAATAAATCCCAATATTGCCCAAAACAATAGATAATATAGCATGGAGCAATCAAAAATTATAGATACGTTGGAGACGTATCAAGCATCCCCAAGCTTAATTCCTGCTCGTCCTCGAGTAGGTAAATGATAAAAAAGATAATTTTTGATGTGGAATGCTAGTTGGCATAATTTCAATGTTATTCTTCTTAATTGTGGTATGAATATTCAGATCCATAAGATTCAAGACAAAAGTTCATATTGACATAAAAACAATAATACTTCAAGCATACCAATTAAGCAATTATGTCTTCTCAAAATAACATGGCCAAAGAAAGCTATCCCTACAAAATCATATAGTCTGGCTATGCTCTATCTTCACCACACAAAATATTTAAATCATGCACAACCCCGATGAGAAGCCAAGCAATTGTTTCATACTTTTGATGTTCTCAAACTTTTTCAATCTTCACGCAATACATGAGTGTGATCCATGGACATAGCACTATAGGTGGAATAGAATGGTGGTTGTGGAGAGGACAAAATGGGAGAAGATAGTCTCACATCTACTAGGCATATCAACGGGCTATGGAGATGCCCATCAATAGATATCAATGTGACTGAGTAGGGATTGCCATGCAACGGATGCACTAGAGCTATAAGTATATGAAAGCTCAACAAAAGAAACTAGTGGGTGTGCATCCAACTCGCTTGCTCACGAAGACCTAGGGAATTTTGGGGAAGCCCATCATTGGAATATACAAGCCAAGTTCTATAATGAAAGATTCCCACTAGTATATGAAAGTGACAACATAGGAGACTCTCTATCATGAAGATCATGGTGCTACTTTGAAGCACAAGTGTGGTAAAAGGATAGTAGCATTGTCCCCCCTTTTTTTGGCCTTTCTTTTTCTTTTTTTTATTTGGCTTTTTTCGCCTTTTTTGTGGCCTTTCTCTTTTTTTAGGACAATGCTCTATTGAATGATGATCATCACACTTCTATTTATTTACAACTCAATGATACAACTCGATACTAGAACAAAGTATGACTCTATATGAATGCCTCCGGCGGTGTACCGGGATATGCAATGAATCAAGAGTGACAAGTATGAAAGAATCATGAACAGTGGCTTTGCCACAAATACTATGTCAACTACATGATCATGCTAAGCAATATGACAATGATGAATGTGTCATGATGAACGGAATGGTGGAAAGTTGCATGACAATATATCTCGGAATGGCTATGGAAATGCCATAATAGGTAGGTATGGTGGCTGTTTTGAGGAAGGTATATGGTGGGTGTATGGTACCGGCGAAAGTTGCGCGGTACTAGAGAGGCTAGCAATGGTGGAAGGGTGAGAGTGCGTATAATCCATGGACTCAACATTAGTCATAAAGAACTCACATACTTATTGCAAAAATCTATTAGTTATCGAAACAAAGTACTATGCGCATGCTCCTAGGGGGATAGATTGGTAGGAAAAGACCATCGCTCGTCCCCGACCGCCACTCATAAGGAAGACAATCAATAAATAAATCATGCTTCGACTTCATCACATAACGGTTCACCATACGTGCATGCTACGGGAATCACAAACTTCAACACAAGTATTTCTCAAATTCACAACTACTCAACTAGTATGACTCTAATATCACCATCTCCATATCTCAAAACAATTATCAAGTATCAAACTTCTCATAGTATTCAACACACTCATAAGAGAATTTTATTATTATTGAATACCTAGCATATTAGGATTTTAGTAAATTACCATGATATTAAGAATATCAAAATAATATAAGTGAAGCATGAGAGTTCATATATTTCTTCAAAATAAGACTACCACCATGCTCTAAAAGATATAAGTGAAGCACTAGAGCAAATGACAAACTACTCCGAAAGATATAAGCGAAGATCAATGAGTAGTCGAATAATTATGCAACTATGTGAAGACTCTCTAACATTTAATAATTTCAGATCTTGGTATTCTATTCAAACAGCAAGCAAAGCAAAATAAAATGACATTCTAAGAATGGCAAACATCATGTGAAGAAGCAAAAACTTAGGATCAACCGATACTAACCGATAGTTGTTGAAGAAGAAAGGTGGGATGCCAACCGGGGCATCCCCAAGCTTAGACGCTTGAGACTTCTCGAAATATTATCTTGGGGTGCCTTGGGCATCCCCAAGCTTGAGCTTTTGTGTCTCCTTAATTCCTCTCATATCATGGTCTCCCTAAATCTCAAAAGCTTCATCCACACAAAACTCAACAAGGACTCGTGAGGTAAGTTAGTATAAACCATTGCAAAAACCATATCATACTCTACTGTAGAAAATCACTGAAATTATTATTCAACATTGCATACTAAATTCCTCTGCATATTTAATAGTCCTATCCTCAAATAGAATCATTAAAGAAGCAAACATATGCAAACAATGCAAACATAACAGCAATCTGCCTAAACAGGATAGTCTGTAAAGAATACAGCAACATCCACACTTCCCTAGCTCCAAAAATTATGAAAGAAAATTCCCACTGTATTAAATTTATCAGATCTTAATATGCAAAAGGTTTCAACAGTTTATCACATTCCGACTTTTCTAGGGAATTATTGCAACAGCGGTAAACTTTCTGTTTTCAAACAGCAACATGTATACTTGTAACATAGGCATAGTAAAGACTATTAATGCCACTTTTATTGAAATAAAAGATGCAAAACATTGTTCTAAATAACATAAAGCAAATCCTAACAAAATAAATTGACGCTCCAAGCAAAACACATATCATGTGGCGAATAAAAATATAGCTCCAAGTAAAGTTACTGATGAACGAAGACGAAAGAGGGGATGCCTTCCGGGGCATCCCCAAGCTTAGGCTCTTGGTTGTCCTTGAATATTATCTTGGGGTGCTTTGGGCATACCCAAGCTTAGGCTCTTTCCACTCCTTATTCCATAGTCCATCGAATCTTTACCCAAAACTTGAAAACTTCACAACACAAAACTTAACAGAAAACTCGTAAGCTCCGCTAGTATAAGAAAATAAATCACCACTTCAATGTACTGTAATGAACTCATTCTTTATTCACATTGGTGTTAAACCTACTGTATTCCAACTTCTCTATGGTTTATAAACTATTTTACTAGCCATAGATTCATCAAAATAAGTAAACGACACATGAAAAACTGAATCTGTCAAAAACAGAACAGTCTGTAGTAATCTGCATCAAACATATACTTCTGGAACTCATAAAATTCTCAAATAAATTGCTGGACCTGAGGAATTTATCTATTAATCATATTCAAAAATAATTAACTAAATATCACTCTCCAATAAAACATGGAAGCAATTCTCGTGAGCGCTAAAGTTTCTGTTTTTGACAGCATGATCAACAAGACTTTCCCCAAGTATTCCCAAAGGTTATGCTTGGCACAAACACCAATTAAAAGAATAAAACCACATCTAAACAGAGGCTAGATGAATTATTTATTACTAAACAGGAACAAAAAGCAAGGGACAAAAATAAAATTGGGTTGCCTCCCAACAAGCGCTATCGTTTAATGCCCCTAGCTAGGCATGATGATTTCAATGATGCTCACATAAAAGATAAGAATTGAAACATAAACATGGATCATCAAGAATATTGCTAATACATTTAAGTATAACCCACTTCCTATGCATAGGGATTTTGTGAGCAAACAACTTGTGGGAACAATAATCAACTAGCATAGGAGGGCAAAACAAGCATAACTTCAAAACTTTAAGCACATAGAGAGGAAACTTGATATTATTGCAATTCCTACAAGCATATATTTCTCCCTCATAATAATTTTCAGTAGCATCATGAATGAATTCAACAATATAACCACCACCTAAAGCATTATTTTCATGATCTACAAGCATAGAAATTTTATTACTCTCCACATAGGCAAAATTCTTCTCATTCGGGATAGTGGGAGCATCATAAGAGACTTGGATACTATAAATTGTTTCCACATTGAAAGAGTAATGTTCAGAGAAGGGGTAACCATAATCATGACAAGTTTTATAAATATAATCACTACTTTTTATAGCATAAGTATCATCACAATAATTATCATAAGTAGGAGGCATGCTATCATCATTATAAACTTGCATATCAAAACTTGGGAGACAAAAAATATCATCTTCATTAATCATAGCTTCCCCAAGCTTGGGACAAACATTAATTGCAGCAAATATATTCTCAAATATGTCATCCTCATCAAACATAGCTTCCCCAATCTTGGGCCTTTTCATATCATAAGCATAATCACTCTCATCATTAATAGTATAGATAGCACCGATAGTATAGCAATTATTATATTCTTCCAAGCAAGTACCAAAAAGATTTTCAAGATCATAATAAGTATCATTATCTTCCCAATCATAATCATCACAACAAGGAATAGGCATAACGAGATCATCATCAAGTGTATCATCTTCATTTTCATGAGGCACAGCAATAATAGGAGCAACTTTATTTGGGAGCGATACCTTTTTACCTCTCTTCGTTTTTCTTTTCTTCTTATTCACCACATCATGTGTGGGTTCAATCCTCTTTTTGGAGCTCCTTATTAATGAGATTGGTTGAATAGGAGGCTCCTCCTCGTTACCTGATTCATCATAAGAGATAATAGGAGGATATTGGGAAGTCTCTTCCCTTTCATTAGTATTCTCTTCATCCTCTATCTGCTTTCTTTTCTTTATGTAATTGGCAATATACGTATTATCAATGCAATTCACCGCACAATACCTATAAATTTTCTCTAGATCAAAATGAAGAACTTTGTCAAGGGAAAATTTTGAAATATCCTTAATTCTACGTTTAATTTCTTCATAACCCAAAAGCAAACTAAGTTCATTATGATGTGCAAGGGAAATCAAGTCATCACAATTTTTGGACACGATATGCTCATGAAACAATTTTCATTGGGCACTAAAATGATCACGTTCATTGCAAAGTTCACAAGTAGGGCTAAGAAATAATAAATTTTCAACACATTCATCTAGCTCTTCTTGCAACAATTTGGTTTATAAGTACTTATGCCTCTTGCAATATCTATCTTCCCTATTTGGTGTGTACTTGCAAACCCAGTCTACTCCACAAAAATTGACATGTTTATAGGAGGCATTTTCATCATAACTAGTGCAATCATCATTAGCATCATGGATATTCAAAGAATTCGTACTAACAACATTGCAATCATGCTCATCATTCAAATATTTAGTGCCAAACATTTTAGAGATCTCTTCTTCTAGCACTTGAGCACAATTATCCTTTCCATTTTTTGTAGAAATTAAAAAGATATTAAAAAGATGAAGCGTATGAGACAAACTCAATTCCATTTTTTGTAGTTTTATTTTATAAACTAAACTAGTGATAAAACAAGAAACTAAAAGACTCGATTGCAAGATCTAAAGATATACCTTCAAGCGCTAACCTCCCCGGCAACGGCGCCAGAAAAGAGCTTGATGTCTACTACACAACCTTCTTCTTGTAGACGTTGTTGGGCCTCCAAGTGCGGAGGTTTGTAGGACAGTAGCAAATTTCCCTCAAGTGGATGACCTAAGGTTTATCAATCCGTAGGAGGCGTAGGATGAAGATGGTCTCTCTCAAGCAACCCTGCAACCAAATAACAAAGAGTCTCTTGTGTCCCCAACACGCCCAATACAATGGTAAATTGTATAGGTGCACTAGTTCGGCGAAGATATGGTGATACAAGTGCAATAAGGATAGTAGATAAAGGTTTTTGTAATCTGAAAATATAAAAACAGCAAGGTAATTAATGATAAAAGTGAGCATAAACGGTATTGCAATGTGTGGAAATAAGGCCTAGGGTTCATACTTTCACTAGTGTAAGTTCCCTCAACAATAATATCATAATTGGATCACATAACTATCCCTCAACATGCAACAAAGAGTCACTCCAAAGTCACTAATAGCGGAGAACAAACGAAGAGATTATGGTAGGGTACGAAACCACCTCAAAGGTATTCTTTCCAATCAATCTGTTGGGCTATTCCTATAAGTGTCACAAACAGCCCTAGAGTTCGTACTAGAATAACACCTTAAGACACAAATCAATCAAAACCCTAATGTCACCTAGATACTCCAATGTCACCTCAAGTATCCGTGGGTATGATTATACGATATGCATCACACAATCTCAGATTCATCTATTCAACCAACACAAAGGACCTCAAAGAGTGCCCCAAAGTTCTACCGGAGAATCACGACAAAAACATGTGCCAACCCCTATGCATAGGTTCATGGGCGGAACCCGCAAGTTGATCACCAAAACATACATCAAGTGAATCATGTGATATCCCATTGTCACCACAGATATCCACGGCAAGACATACATCAAGTGTTCTCAAATCTTTAAAGACTCAATCCGATAAGATAACTTCAAAGGGGAAACTCAATTCATTACAGGAGAGTAGAGGGGGAGGAGAAACATAAGATCCAACTATAATAGCAAAGCTCGCGATACATCAAGATCGTATCATCTCAAGAACACAAGAGAGAGAGATCAAACACATAGCTACTGGTACATACCCTCAGCCCCGAGGGAGAACTACTCCCTCCTCGTCATGGAGAGCACCAGGATGATGAAGATGGCCACCGGAGAGGGATTACCCCCTCCGGCAGGGTGCCGGAACGAGTCTAGATTGGTTTTCGGTGGCTACGGAGGCTTCTGGCGGCGGAACTCCCGATCTATTGTGCGTTCTAGAAGTTTTAGGTTACGTAGGTATATGTGGGTGCAGGAGGTACGTCGGTGGAGCGAAGTGGGGGGCACGAGGCAGGGGGCGCGCCCCAGGGGGGTGGGCGCGCCCCTACCCTCGTGAGCTCCTCCTTCATCTTCTGTCGTAGGGTCCATGTCTATCTGGTAGGTTTCCTTCCAAAAATAACTTCTCCAGTTGATTTCGTTCTGTTTCGACTCCGTTTGATATTCCTTTTCCTCAAAACACTGAAATAGGCATAAAACAGCAAATCTGGGCTGGGCCTCCGGTTAATAGGTTAGTCCCAAAAATAATATAAAAGTGGAAAATAAAGCCCGATATTGCCCAAAACATTAGATAATATAGCATGGAGCAATCAAAAATTATAGATACGTTGGAGACGTATCAAAGATCACCTAGAAAGTTGTACTACTAGTAATAGTACTGCGTGTTAGATGAGAAACACGATCAAGATTGAGAAAAAGATTGTCAAGAAGAGATATTACCTGGACTTGCTTAATGAGGGATCCCGGAGAGGGGGGCTTGGATAGGGCGATGGCTTTGAGCTTGCCTGCGGTAGTCTCGGCGGGGTGCTTGCGCTTCTTCGTACCATGAGCATCGACGGTTTTGGCCAGAGCCATAGACATCACTTCGGCCGGTGCTCCATCGTCCATCAACAAACTGTCAAATAGAAATAAAAGAAAAGAAACCATAATCACAAACCCAAAAGAACAACAGAGAGGGAGTTATAGGATCAGTCTCGGGGTTGCAAGACCGGGCCTTGGCTAGAATCAACACCATTGATGTGCTCACCTTTCCTTCTTAGGGAGAGAATAACAATGGCAGAAGCAGGTCGGGGTTTTCTTGAAGAAATGAGGAACAAGATGAGGGAGAAGCGAGTTGGGTAGAGAGGAAGCTGAGAGAGAATAGTGGAATGATGTTTGCTTCGTCCGTCCAACTTACTGTTGGAAAGGAGGGGGTTTTGTGATTTGACGGCTCATTGGGCATTACTGTGGCGCTTTGATCGGGGTAGTCTACCGTCACTCTACTACGGAGTAATTTAGTGCATGGCTGGTGGACCCCGATGCAGGCTGTCCCACACGTCGGCGAAAGTGAGTAATTTAGTGCATGGCTGGAGGAGGATCCGCACGGTAGAGCATGTCCACTATTTTTCTGAAGAAAAAAATGATTACAGCAAGTGTTTCCACTCTTACGACAGAGGAGTGCAAAACACGGCAACGACTTGAACATACACAGTGCTCCTACTACTAGGCATGTGCAGTGGTTCATACGTCAGTACTACATAATCTTGTTGCTAGTGTAGTAAGATATGACGACAACAAATGATGTCGTGCGCATGTCAACTATATGAACAGTAATGTAGTAACATAGTACCGCTTTTTCGACTGTACGATCAAGAATGAACGGTGAGATCAATGTTAATAGAACTAGGTCTACAGCGCACGGAGAGTATTGTGCTACAGTACTCCACGAAACATGAACCATATGAAGCACGAATAGTGTTAGGCAGGGTGTATAAAGAGTGCACGGGATGGGAGCAAAAGTTCCCTTCTCGACCCACTTTTGGGTGTTTGGAAGAGTGCATGAAGGGTGCATGAGTCCACAATAGTAGGTTAACACAAATACACGAAGAGGAAACAACTATATTGAGATGAGAATGCAACCAAACACACCCACACGCTTTGTGCTACAGTGACTGATCTGCACTGTCTGAGTTTGATCCAATGGTCATGTTGCACCGAGACATGGACATGCCCATGCAGAGGGCGCCTAAACACCACCAAAGTCCCTCTACTTCTCGAGGCGCACGATGTTGGTGATGCAGGGGCCGAAACGGCTGAAAGGCGATGCAATCTACGGGAAGGCGGAGGGAGCCAGCCGAGGAGCGAGGAATATTTTGGTTTTCACCATGGTAAAACACCAGTCGACGACTTCTCACATCAGGGAGCAGTGGGTTTTACAGGCGGAGTCATCGTGACTAATTGCTGCCGCGCCTGCTCCCGTCAATCAAAAAATTAAAAATTCTGCCACGCCTACTCCCGTCAATCAAAAAATTAAAAATCCTACCGCACCCAAACACCAGAGCAACGCCACGGTGGATATTTAAATTTACCTGCCGGCAAGTAGATAAAAAAAGGGGTGAAAAAACAAATGTGGCAGCGGCCTAGCTAATCGGTCGAACTAGCCCAACTAGCTAGCCACCGTGCTTCACTGATGTACTCAGCGGGAAAGATGGTCTTTCGTGATTTGACGACTCATTTACTTGCTTCGGCGAAAACGCGCGGTAGGGCGTCCCACGTCAAGAAGAATATATGCATGCACCACCGGGGAGGACCCCGAAATCACGCGGTAGGGTGTGCCATGTCTTGGCACGGAGGAAAAATGTGCGTGTAAAAATATACTGTATCAGACGAAGTACCTATGGTTCGACCTCGGGACCCAGCCAGTCGGTCGAAAACACCCCACTAGCCACACAGCTTCATCATGCTATTGTGGCACGGAGGATAGGTGTGGTTAGCTCTGTCTCGACCGGCCACAACATCTCTTGTTCTAGGCGATTCTTCTATTTTCCAAGCTTTTTTGTTGTAATAACACCATGGCAAGCTAGCGCCGCTCTTCGTGTGTGCCCGTGCAAAGGTTAAACGATGGAGAGAAGAGAGAGATCGTAGACCTGGGACCCACCAGTAAGTGAGTCAACGGTCATGCGCATGTTGACGAGGCACTCCATCTACTCTACTCAACGTAATACTATATAAAATCAAGTTATGGGACAAAGCCAACAACCTTGTTGTTTCAGGCTATCGACTTACGCTTTGTAGTCCAGGTTGCCAGTTTGAATCTCGTCTTTCTGATTTGTTAGTTTTAGGTCCAAATTTGATTAATGACAAGTGGGACCCCTGTGTGTTGTTCTAATATTTCAGTGTAGGATGGTTTTTTTGAACAAACACTTTGCATGGTTAGACAAGTAACGACATGAGTTACACATATTTTGCAAGTTTATGAACAAAAATGACAGCGGCATAGAATATCACATCCACCCCGCAGCTTAGATGCTATGGTGATACCAGTTTTCAAACCGTTGGAAGTGAGATCCAATGGTTTGGGAGTAGTCTTTGTAATTATGCACAATTTCCAAACTCTCAAATGTTTTTTTGCAAATAAAACATTCAGGCCTCGTGTGTGCCGCTGCATCTTGGATCCAACGGCTCCTCGTTGCTCATATAAGGTGCTCCCCGCAACTTAATTGCCCACTACGGTGATATGAGCATCTAGGTCGTATGATCAGTGATCAGATGGCACATGCGTATTACTTGTACTTTTTGCGCAATTCCCAAACTCTCTCAGTCGTATATTGCAAAAACATTCAAACCTCCTATTGTGGGCCGTTAGATCTCCGTGAACTCGTATCACCATAGAATCTATGGTGCGGGAGCACCTCATATTCTCTCATGCGAGAAAACATAAGGTTCTCTCGCAGCTTGGATGCTACGGTGATACGAGCTTCGAGGTCATTTGATCTGAGATCCAATGGCATCTGAGTAGTTTTTGTGCTTGTAAGCAGTGGCCAAACTCTTTGGGGGCTTTTCTGCAAAAACCATTCAAACCACCGAGGAGGTGTTGGGTCACAAATCCAATGGCTCCGAAGAGCTTGTATCACCAAAGCATCTAAGGTGTGGTAGCACATGATATTCTTACATACATGAGAATATGATGTCCTCCTTCATCTTAGATGCTACGGTGATACGAGCTTCGAGGTCGTTGGATATGGGATCCAAGGGCATCTGATTAGTTTTTGTACAAATTGTGTGCAATTCTCAAACTCATCAAGGTTTCCTATAAAAATATTAATACATCATGTGAGCTGCTATATCTCAGATCTACAAGCTCCAAGCAACTCGTATCGGCATATAGCATCTAAGGTATGGGGGCACATGATATTCTCCCAGGGAGGAGGGGTGGGGGTGCACAACCAATCGGTGGTTGGGAGTGTGGGGACAAATATAATCTAAACAACCCTAAACAGAGCTTCACAATTTTATCTAAGGTCGAGGGGTTGACCCCCGACAATCATAGCTCCGCCTAATTAAACACAACATTTGCATGTACTGTAGTACTAGACTTAATATTCATGTTTCAGTTTCATGTTCATTTAAATATTGAATTGAGGACCATGCATGTCTTATATTTTACTCCCTTCATTCCTAAATATTATTCTTTTTAGAGATTTCAAATGGACTAGCACATACAAATGTATATAGACATATTTTAGAGTGTAGATTCACTCATTTTGCTCCGTATGTAGTCACTTGTTGAAATCTCTAAAAGACTAATATTTAGGAACAGAAGGAGTATTTTTGAATTCGTGTCATACATGCATGGTTTGGAAAAATAGATGCACTATACTTATTGGATTGTCGTTGTGTTCATGTGTGTGTGTGTGTGGTCATATGCTTGATACATACAAAGTTTTCTCACCTCCATATTGTTCATCTTTTAAATTTGAATTTGCATTGAAAAACTTACTAGGGACACCATCAAATGTGAAATCCACGTTGAGATCACTATATCACAAACTCACTCTAATTCAACAACTCGTCATAAATCAATTACCACGTTGAGATTAGTATTTGCAAGGAAAATATGGGCATTGTAATACACATAGATTCATTCGACAATTTGAAAGGTTCCTTTCGTATTCTTGAATGGTAGGACCCAACGGCGTACCAACCAGACCTTGGCTCGTGTTGATACTAAAAAAATATTAAAAAACGGGCTCGTGTCCTTCTGGTGGCGTGCGTGGTACGCACATTAGGCAACCCCAACCAGTCGAGCCTCCACATTTCGAGTCGAAATATCTGGCGGCCAGAATTCCAGCCCTAGGAAATTCCCCTCATGTCCGCGGTCCGTAATGACTACCGATGAACAACAAAGGGATGCTTTAGTAACTAGACAACGTTACCTACCGTGCAGAGCACGGTTCAATTCCCTCGGTCGCTGCTCGCCAAGGTCACCCATCAACTGCATTTCCTAGTACTACTACTACTACACCAGGATGAGCACATAATTGAGCCCATTTGTTCATGCCTAGTACTTGAGTTAATATATCAGGCAATGCACTGGTGCGGAGGGATTATCCTTTTACTCTGCTTATATAACTTGTCTGAAGTCTAACTAAGCAAAATGTTTGACCAAATCCTTTCTTAAGAAATACATCAAGACAGATGTATGGCTTGAAAATTTATTGCATGATGCAGGTTATGATATTGTTTCAAATCCTGGATCTTAAATTTTAGAATATCCAAAAGTGACCATAAATTCTTGAAACTGAGCATGGTCACGTGATATGGCACAAATATGACTTCATAATTTTTTTTCTTCAATTTGAGACAAGCTGCTTATGACAAGTTGCACAAATGAAGAGACAAGGTATTTTGGAACAAAGACCTGTCACGTTAAGGTGAACACTTTCACTATTGAAACTATGGGCGTTTACGTGCCGCCACGAGTCCTGCTTCTCATCGGCAGGTGCCGTCTGAGCAAGCGTGTGAGTCAACGGGAGGTGTGCGAGCAGACCGCTGCGCCGGCTAACAGGGAGGCGTGCGAGCAGACTGGTGTGCAGCCTCACTGGGAGGCGAGCCCTTTGACCAGGCTCCGCCGCCCACCTTTGTCCCAACTGCTCCCACTTTTAATGTCGCTGGTGCCATAGTTTAAAATCAACCCCTCACTACCCAGTATCGCTACAATCTTCTCTCTTCCTCTCCGATTCTCCTGTCGTCTACCTGCAACCAGCCTGACCTAAACGTACGCCATGCCGCATCACGATGGTCTGCCCTTAGTCTTCCAGTTTCCTGAGGAAGACACCCAGCCGGAGTCTCAAGAACATAAGGCACTTTGGGAAGAGCTTGAACTGGCCTTGCGGGAAGACATCGCGCCTATCCCCGCTCCCATACCGGCTCCCGTCGCCCTGACTGTGCCAGCGCCCATCCCCGTGGCATTGATGGTCTGGGAGCCAGACATTGTCGCTGAGCTTGATGCCACGGGGTTCCACGAGGTCCCCGCCGACTTTCACGCGCCCATGCACCTACCATCGCATGTGTCTGCGCGTGCACTGATGTGCACGCCCGTGCCGGTGCCCGTGCACCTGCCAGCGCATGCGCATGTGCATGTGCTGACATGCGCGCCCGTGCCCGTGCACACGAATGTCTCCGCCACGCCGTTGAAAGCAACTGTCCCCGCGCGGGTGCCAGTGCCCCCCTCAGCAGCATGGATGGCCGCCGTTGATCGCTTCCTTGCACCAACGCCAGTGGCCTCCTCCTGCCAGTTGACTCGCTCTGAAGTCCAGAACATTTTGGCCTTCCTTGAAGCTAGGCCAACGTCCAGGAGTACGCCAACAATGGTGCATGGCGCCGCCGTCGCCGTCGCTCAGTGGCCCGACGACACACAGAGTACGGCAGAGGAGCCGCTTCCCACCGCAAGACGCCCCCGCCGCCGCCGCGTAATCTAAATTTGTCATGAAAAATGTTCGGATTGCCATGCTTAAAATACGAACGTTTATCATTTCTGTTTATTTTAGATCGATTGTCGTATAATTTAAAGTCGGAGTCAGACTGAACGAAATCTATGGTTTGATCGATTGAATGTTCTGCTAGAGCCGTATCAAATTAAATATAAAACATCATCAAGCCACATGTATTCCTTGTCATCCAATGACCTAGACTGCTTCAATGTCGAGCGCTCAACACGTTTAGCGTGCAGTTAATTTCATGCCAAAAATAGTGCTAATCACATAATAACACGCAAATAATATCCTACTTAATATCCGCATGCACTTAATATACTTCCAAATTAACGTGCATTGCACGTACACACTGACTAGTGCTGCTAGTACGTGAATCTGGTGCCGTAACTTGTGAACGCGTCCAGATATGGTCAACGGCAACATCGCCCGCGAGTTCTTCGTGTTTGCCCGTGCATCTAAACGCGGAAGGGGAGGAGAAAAAGAGCACACATGGAACCCACCAGTAAGTGAAGGCGAATAGTACTAGAAATAATATTACATGTTATCCATTAAATAGGCTGTGGTAATATAAAAACTTTATGTGAACAAAGGGAGGTACAACAAACATTGTTGTTCCACATATGTTGCCTATTGACGTGCGGCTTGAAGGCCCTGGTCGCATGTTCGATCCTCGTCCTTTATTTTTTAATTTGTATATGGGTCCAAATTTGTTTCATGACATGTGGGCCCCTCGGTGTGTAGTTTGTAGCACTTTAATTTGTGGGTCGAGATTTGTTCCATTCCAAGTGGACTATCGGTGTGTAGTTTTGTAGCTTATTTATAATAATTAAAGAGAACAACAGAGTTTTTTGCCACAATACCATGGTGCGACGTTGAAGGCGAGAAAGGACGTGCGAGAGAGCGATGACCGAGCCAGAGGGAAATCAACTAGGGGAGTTGCGGGGGTTGCAATGGTGTTTGGGGTAGTTGTGGGCCGAATGCTACGAAAATATAATCTAAACCGACAGGAATAAATGCCTACACAAATTAATCCAAGGTTGGAGTGCTCCTCGCAATGTAAATAGCTCCGGCTTTGCAAGGGATGGAGAGGTAGCTTCAATGTGTGGAAGATATGGCGTGAGAAAGCGAGGTCAATCGAGAGACATATAGATAGAGAGACACGGTGAGTGTGGTCCGACATTCATTGAACAGATATATATGCTCTGGAGAGATATTGTCCGATTGAGCTTTTGGCAAGGGTGAGGGCTGTAAAATAGAGCTTGAGAGATGATCCAGTCACAGACATGTAGATATATTTTGTGAGTGGGAGGAAGCAAGGTCAATCAATTACATAGGGTCATCGTGCGATCGAAAGAGTGAGACGGGTTGGAGAGAGTGACCTAGATAGACAATGTGCATGAGAGAGTATACAATGTGAATAGGTCAAATTGGGCTCAAACATGGTGATATATCGTTTTTGTCCAAGAAAGAGCGAGGTCAATCGAGACATACAAAGAGAGAGATAGAGGGGGAGAGAGAGATATTGAGCGAGCATGGCCCGCCATGAGGTCGAAAGAGTGGGGCGGCTTGGATGGACTGACCTAGATAGACAATCTACGTGAGAGAGTATAGAGTGTGTCGATCGAGGCCCGAACAGGGAGATATATCATTTGTATGTGAAAGAAAACGAGGTTAAACGAGACTCGGATAAAGAGAGCGAGATTGAGCGAGTGTGGCCTGCCATGCGGAAGAAAGAGTGAGACAGTCTCGAGGGAGTGACCTAGATAGACAACGTGCGTGCATGCGGGGTGCAATGGGGTGCAATGGCGGGTGTGTGAGGTAAATACATTTGGTAACAGAGTGGAAAAAGGGGGTTGTGTAGTTGAGTGAGTTAGAGATCGAAACATGGAGAGAAAGAATGAATGTGTGTCGGAAACCGATGGCTTCCTAAGGTGGTTAGGAGAGGAAGATTGACCGATACATGAAGTATGTAGCGTGTGTGCGGGGGGGGGGGGCTAAAAACAATATTTGAATGTAGATAGTACGAAACTTAATATCGATGTTTCAATTTGGTGTACATTTTAAGATTTGAACTGAGGACCTTGTGTATGGGTAATTATTTCGAATTCGTGCCATACTAGGTTTCGAAAAGTAGACATTGACTCGATTTGTTGTGCTATTTGTAGGTCAGATATTTGAATCCATCAAAAAGTTTTCTCACTACCATGGTGTTCATCATATACATATGAATTTGTATTAAAAAGTAGCATGGATACAGTGAAATGCGAAATCTACGTTAGAATTGGAGATCGCTATGTGACACACACTCTAATTCAAATAACTAATTATGTGACACACACTCTAATCCACGTTAGCATGGATACCGTGGATACCATTTCGGTTTTTTCAAATAACTCCTCATTAATTAATTTATAGTATCTCATTTCGAATGACTAATTATTTGCAAGGAAAAGACGGGCATGGTAATACATACAGATTCATTTGCAACTGAAAGAAGATTCGTTTACATTCTCAAATCTCCTCTCAAATGTAGGCGCACCAGGCAGACCAGGGTCGTGTCGTGGTGGCCGCGTGTGTCGTATGGTGTCTTAGCACCCAGCCACCCACCCGGACGATGGTTCGGTGCCTTAAGGCACCTACCTTTGTATCTATGACTATTGGGGAACGAAGTAATTTCAAAAATTTCCTACGCACACGCAAGATCATGGTGATGCATAGCAACGAGATGGAAGAGTGTCTTCCATGTACCCTCGTAGAGCGTTAAGCAGAAGCGTTATGACAACGCGGTTGATGTAGTCGTACATCTTCACGATCGACCGATCCTCAGTACCGAAGGTACGGTACCTCCGCGTTCAGCACATGTTCAGCTCGGTGACGTCCCACGAACTCACGATCCAGTAGATCTCGAGGGAGAGTTTCGTCAGCACGACGGCGTGGTGATGATGTTGCTGAAGCTACCGTCGCAGGGCTTCGCCTAAGCACCGCTACAGTATAACCGAGGTGCATTATGGTGGAGGGGGGCACCGCACATGGCTGGGAGAGATCAATGATCAACTTATGTGTCTCCAAGGGGTGCCCCCTCCCCCGTATATAAAGGAGTGGAGGAGGGGGGTCGTCCCTCTACTATGGAGCGCCCTGGGGAGTCCTACTCCCATCGGGAGTAGGATCCCCCCCCCCTTCCATGTAGTAGGAGTAGGAGGGAAGGAAAGGGAAAAGAGAAGAGAAGAAAGGAGGGGGCGACGTCCCTCCCCCTAGTCCAATTCGTACTAGGCCTTGGGGGCGCGCAGCCTCTCCTCTCTCTTTCCCCTAAATCCCAATAAAGCCCATATACTCCCCGGCGAATTCCCGTAACTCTCCGGTACTCCGAAAAATACCCAAATCACTCGAAACCTTTTCGATGTCCGAATATAGTTGTGCAATATATCGATCTTTACGTCTCGGCCATTTAGAGACTCCTCGTCATGTCCCCGATCTCATCCGGGACCCCAAACTACCTTCCGTACATCAAAACACATAAACTCATAATACCGATCATCACAGAACTTTAAGTGTATGGACCCTATGGGTTCGAGAACTATGTAGACATGACCGAGACACGTCTCCGGTGAATAACCAATAGCGGAACCTGAATGCTCATATTGGTTCCTACATATTCTATGAAGATCTTTATCGGTCAAACCGCATAACAACATACGTTGTTCCCTTTGTCATTGGTATGTTACTTGCTCGAGATTCGATCGTCGGTATCTCAATACCTAGCACAATCTCGTTACCGACAAATCTCTTTACTTGTTCTGTAACGCATCGTCCCGCAACTAACTCATTAGTTGCATTTCTTGCAAGGCTTATAGTGATGCGCATTACCGAGAGGGCCCAGAGATACCTCTCCGACAATCGGAGTGACAAATCCTAATCTCGATCTATGCCAACTCAACAAGTACCATCGGAGACACCTGTAGAGCACCTTTATAATCACCCAGTTACGTTGTGACATTTGGTAGCACACAAAGTGTTCCTCTGGTAATCGGGAGTTGCATAATCTCATAGTCATAGGAACATGTATAAGTCATGAAGAAAGCAATAGCAGTAAACTAAAACGATGAAGTGCTAAGCTAACGGAATTGGTCAAGTCAATCACATTATCCTCTAATGATGTCACCCCGTTAATCAAATGAAAACTCATGTCCATGGCTAGGAAACTTAACCATCTTTGATTCAACGAGCTAGTCAAGCAGAGGCATACTAGTGACACTCTGTTTGTCTATGTATTCACACATGTACTAAGTTTCCGATTAATACAATTCTAGCATGAATAATAAACATTTATCATGATATAAGGAAATAAATAATAACTTTATTATTGCCTCTAGGGCATATTTCCTTCAATGACATGTGGGCCCAACAGGTGGCTGGCCCACATGTCAGTGACCCAAAGGTAGGTGCCTTTAAGGCACAGAAGCTACGTCCCACCCACCCCCTCCCTCCCTCACCCCCCCCCCCAAAAAAGGACAAAGGAAAAATAAGTTCGCGCTTCCATGTTTCGGATTGAAATATCTGGCGGCCCCAATTCCAACCCTGCAAAATCTCCCTTCTCCATCATCCCCTTCCGCGCCCAAATTGCTCAAATCCCTAATTTGCCTCCAACCCAAGCAAAGTTCCAATCGCCCCTCGTCTCGTCTCTTTCCCCACCTCTGTGCCAGATGACGACAACGAAGACGACGGTCGCGCTTCACCACCGCACCGGAGCTACCTCATCTATGCCCTCGTCCACCGCACCGGGTGGTCCACCGACAACGTCGGCCGCCGCAACCGACGTGCCTCATAGACACCGACTTCCACCGCATCAGGTGCGCTTCACCGACGCCGTCTCCCAGCTCACCGGGGCTACTTCACCGAGCACATCATCATACCTCAGCCCCCGAGGCCGATGGGGCTTCACCAACGGTCTCGTCCACCGCATCGTAGCGCTCCGCTGCCACTCAAGATCTGCATCCGTGCACGGCCAGCCAACGCCAGCGCATCACCCTCAATGGCTCTGAAGTGACCCACACTCTAGCTAGGCGAGCATGCCTAAACGCCGGACCGAACTAGGTATCCACACATCACTCCCTTATGCATTGTTCCGACAATGTTTCGATATCCTTTCACTACTCTCTTAGCTTACACGCCTATGCAACTCCGACTTTAACTCTTATTTATTCTGGAGATATCATCTGAAACAAGCAAATCCATTTTTTAGCGAAGCATGATGGCGCTACCGGATCTGGTACACATCCTGCACACCTATATAACCTTGTAAGTATTTGTCCTCCGGTACAACAGCAAGGTCGATTCCTCTTATTTGATCAACCATTCGCTGTGTCAAAAATGCATAGGGGGTGCAAGGAGCACAAGGCATGCACATCCAAGCAAGTGGTAACATGGACATGTACATGGAACATCCCATGCGCAAGCAGAGCTGCAGTGAGCCTGTACAACGAGCTAGCGCAAGTCCCTGCATTTCATTTAATTTGTACTGGCATTCGTGTATGATTTGTGTGCAGTGGCGGATCCATGAATTCAAGTTACCAGGGCGAACATTTAACTTGAAAAATATGAAGGCACTTGCACTCCGGAAATCAACATAACTTGAGAAATGTGAAGCTACATGCACTTTGAAAACCAGCTAATGATCCAAAGTAGTTCAGATTATAAACACTAAATGATGCAAGCACCAAAAACACAAAATGCAACATGGTGTACAAGGACTACAAACATGGTCTATACCTGCTTGAATTATTCGTTCTCTGGCTGAAAATATCGAAGTGTAATTGCACCTATAACCAGTGCGCAAACTGCATATCAATATATCTATCCTGCACATGTATGCCAATAGTTTCAAACAACATATTAGAAAAGTATTTATGCTACGTTGTCATCATATGGGGACTTTCTGGTAGATGGCCTCGATGTTTCCTCAAGCCATGAAAATGCACTATAATTTGCTTGTCATCAATGCCTGCAAATCTCTATGTCTCTCTCAACATAGCAGATCATCATTAGACACTAAATCCTTCAATGGGAGCTTGCAAAATGCTTGCATTAGATCCCTCATTAGACACTATATGTTCATCACCAGGAGCATGTAAAATGTTTGCATCAAATCCTTCATTAGCAGTCTGTTCATTAGACACTTCAAGCTCAAGAACAACATGAGCTTGGATGTTTCCACCGGAAACTTGATTAGATACATCAGATTCAATCAGTTCAGTATTGATTGGGGGAGTTATAAAATAAGTAGAAATTGGTTTCATTTTCTCATAGATTCCCTACGTACAAACAGTTTTACAACACCGATAGGTTTAACTTTTGGCCAGAAATTGAAGAGTTGAATTAGATATAATCAGGGATGTGATGTACCTGCTCGTTGTGCATGCTACTCTTGCAAGCTGCGACTGTCCGTTTGCGCAAGCTCGATGCCATGCCCGTGCTACCACCGCTGCCTCCCACGCAGTCTACACCCAGGGTTGGATCTTCATCTTCTTGTCCTTTCGTTCGCTTGAAGCCCGGCGACCGCCCTCCAAAGAGGGCGCGAGGAAGTGTTGTGTCGGTCTGTCTAGCGGCGGCTAGGTTAGGAGCGAACCTGCTATAGGGCATGAATTGGGATTTTTCCTGCTGTGGATTGATATGGGAGGCGCTCGTTTGGGCCGCGAGCCTGCTATAGGGCATGCCTTGCACTTATGTTATTGGCCCATCCAAATTGAAACATTTTTCTTCATTTTTTACATTGCCTGCTCGTGCATTGGGACGAACAAAACTAGCCTGGGCCAACCTGGACGACTCAAACTAGGTGCACACTTTCCAGCCATCCAAGGCGGCCGCCCATACGAGCCCCTATGGTGGTGTCGCCCCTTTTGTGTGTATGATTGGGGTAGTGAAAAATATTCCAGTGGCACTTTTGATTTACCCACAGAATGGTTGAATTGCTTGTTTCTATGAACTGAGTTCACCAATAATGTGAAGGATGCCAGTCTTTTCATCCTATTGTAGATTGCTTAGATCTCGATATGCCAAAAGTAATCGCATGAAATATACAGCAAAAGCCAGTGTGATGTGTGTGGTTACAACTAGTCTGACTACACGTCCTCATATAACATATCAAGGATGCACCATCTTACCAGATTAACCATTCGACTTACCAATGCAGTGTGGGAAGAAAGAAGTATTGGGACTGCGTATCCAAGCAATTGATGCCATGGACTCCTTCATACAACCTTGTAAGCAAAAAAGAAGTTGTAGTGTGCCTGTATAAAGAACTAGTGTACGTTCAGTTACCCGCTTCTCGGAATTTTAGTTAGCCACTTATTGAAAAATTGTTCAATTACGTTGCTTGGCTTAATTTAGTTTGCTACTGATTACATAATGCCACAGCCTGTTAATCCTATTATAGATTGCGCCTATCTATGTGTTTGATACTTACTGTTAAGAATTACATGTTTGCCTGAACTTAAATAGCTACTTATTTATTTAACTACTTTGCTGCTGCAACAATAGGTTACAATGATGTTAATAACTATTTTTCAGCATCCAATTGAAACTCTTTAATTCCTTGTTTGTTTAACTGGTTTGCTGTTATAACTCCCAGTTGAGATGTTTTGCTAACTTCAACTTTTATGAATCCAATCGGAACTTTAATGGCAAAACAGGTTAGCTCAAGATCAAAGAGCGAGGTCCCCATGGACGTTGTATCATCCCACAGCAGTGGCACCGGCCCAATCGTGCATTATGAATTGCCAACTGCTGATGCTCTAGAGACTAAACTAGTGGTAGAAAGAGATCCTGCTTCTGCACTTAGAGATGACGTTGACATGTTGAGGAAGCAAACAGCACAATCACAAGCAGTACTCAAGACAACCATTAAATATTTGCTGGATTTCAAAACAAAGCAAGCTGAGACTGACCACATTGTTAAGGTCTTGAAGGAAAAAAGGAAATTAAATTCCCACTTGGTAAATCATAGGTGAAATGTTCTTTCCATCATTGAATAAACTTTGTGCTGTTTGTTCATGTAATCAATCAAACCATTTGTTTTAGATATCATGTAATAATTGTTTTTTGTTTTTTTTTGGTTGGTAATTTTATTTGAGCACAAGTCTGTATTAATTGATAAGACTCGGAGACATTTCATTTTGATTGTTGTGCGAGACCTACAAATATGTCAATCGGGTTGAATGTGCATTCATCAATAATAGTAGTATAGATGGACCATAAGTGGCACGCATCGGAAAGGGCCAAGATGATGTAGTAGCTTGGCTAAAAAAGGATGTTGTTGTAGCAAAAAAAAGTACAACGTCCTGGCTTATGTATGTTAGTTGATATTATTGATCCATATACTCTATAAGTGTTTATATGTCTGTTAGTTCTGTACATTCTTAGTTGATTGACTCGGTATTTGAATCTTGATACATCGATTGTGTACATATCTAAATGGGAGTACACATTATGTTGCGTGTGACATTTGAGTTGGACATGAAGTGTTCCAAATTTTTGAATTCACCTTAAACTAGATTCTAGCTTCTGAATTTGAGTATCGGCATTTGTAAACCATATTCATATATGACAGTGGAATACATCTTTGTCATCCTTTTGAAGATATATAAAAACACATAGCATGATTTATAAAGATTCATATAGGAATACAAAATGGATTCGAATTTAGTTGCCAGGGTAAACGGATGCTTATTGTCCCAAAATTCGAAAGAAGCGGCAAAATATCCACTCCCACGTCGGCTTCCTGAAGCCAGGTGTTTGGGAGATGGAAATTACTGTCTACCCATTACACGGACAATCCATCGGCCCGATTTCCACTGCTCTAAATAGGGGTAGGTTAGTAACTTCAATTAGATGTGACACGACCTCCTCTGAGCCCATTCCGACATGGTGGGCGCCAAACATGGGCGGCAAAACATATTTGATTCAAGCTCGTCCGAAAGACCTCTGTTTCTCCCTCCATTTCCCCATTCATACACAGTGGGCGACAAAACAAACTCGACTCGGCCGAAATCGATGTAGGCAAATATTTTCAATAGGGGCAGGTTTGTAACTTCACTCAGACGTGACACAATTGCCCTACCTGTCAGTCCTGTCCATACACCGTGGGTGCCAACCATGGGCGCCAACCACCCTCTCCTCGCCCGAAATCGCTCTAGGCAAATATTGGCGAGGTGCGAGATTACCGTCGTATCCCCAACTGACGAGATGTCCAAATTTTAAACGGGGGCTAAGTTCGTAACTTTCCCATATTTCAGACAGGCGCGTCCCAAAAACACGGTTCCCCGTACCTCTCCCTCCATTTTCCCATTCATACACCGTCCATGCTAGAACACCATCCCCACACCAGCCTCCGTCCGCCACCCCATCCATTGCCGCCGTCCTCCACCCCATCCATCGCCGCCATCCTCCACCACATCCATCACCACCGTCCTCCACCATGTTGGAGCACCTACCAAGACCGCGTCGTCCACTGCTAGAGATGGTCGTTTCTCATCCACGGCGATGGACCAAGAGCCTTGCATCACGTCCTCTCACTTCATCGGCGCTGTCGTCCTCTTTGCCGGGGCCGCTCACACGACCTTCTCTTCCACCGCAACGGGACTTATCCCCCGATGCACCCATCTACCGTCGCAGATCTGCTTCAACGCCACCGACAGCCATCGCACCCCCTATGCCTACACGGCGCCGCAAGAGAGGTGGTACTTCATATCTCCTCAACCTTTTGATCTCAACCAGAAAATAGATCTTAACTTGGTTACTCTACTTTCTTTTCATCTCTTAGAATTTAGTTCTTAGTTCGAAGCAAACAATGGCTGCTAAATATCATTTCTCTGGTTTGCAGCTTCAAATCTGCCATGGCACAGTCATAATACAGTTTAATTGATCATGTTGGTTCCATGGTGGTTTCTTTAATAGAAATCGGAGGGGAAACCCTCTTTTGCTAAAAAATATGCTTAGAGTTTTCCCCTTTTACGATCACTATAAGATCAGAATACGTGCTTCATGTATGAAAGAACATGCGGTGCCCCCATGTTTGGTTTTGGTAATTGATGACAATCTCTATGGACTAATGGTTGCCTTGAGTTATATTTGAAGGTTTTGTCCATAGGCTTTTCTTGGAGTACATGTGTTGGTTTTAAGGAGAGTTTGTGTCTACCAAGGTGCTATTCAAGGAATTACCTAAAGATTGGTCTTGTGAGAGGTTGATCAAGACTAAGTCAAAGTGTGAATCAAGTTGATCAACCCACAAAGCGCAGAAGATGTACCGAGAGGGATCAAGAAGTGATCCCATGGTATGGTAAGCATTGTCAATTACGCTTTGTGTACTAACCCATGGTCTTCGTGAGAGTTCTTTGTGGGGTTAGGTTGCGGTGTGCAAGTTCAAGTGGAGCATCATGAAGGGATCAAATGGTTGAAGCTTGCCGTCCATTGTGGTAACAATGGATTTATGAAGATGTGCGGAAGAGTGGCTCACCCATAGTGGAGTATGGGGAGCAATCAACTAGTCTTCATCGAGCCAACGCAATCAAGAGAGGTGGTCCAACTTGAGGGAGTCAAGATTGTCATCATCTAGCTCAAGTGGACCATGTGCAAGCCAAAGTTTTGCCCTTCATAGGTTTTCTATTTTTCCAGTCTCATGGTGGTTGTTGGGAGACCGGGTTATAGGATCGATTGTCGTACTATCAAGGGGGGCTCTCGATGAGTAGCTTGATCGTATCATTCGTAGAGAGCTCAAACCATTGCATCATTGCATCATATTTCTTGGTTCTTGTTTGGTTCTCTTTGTGAGTTTTGGAGCTTATGGTCATCTTGATGACAAGCTCGAGTTTATCGAAAACGGAGTTCTCTTGCATCTTCTATGATGTTTTCGATGTTGGAGGTTATGCCCGTTCTTCTCTATTGGAGGTTTCACTCCTCCATTTGTTAGGCATACCTCCCCTGCCACTCATCGTGTTGTTTCCAACAAGCTTGAGTTTGCTCAATTCGGACCTCATATGCAGAAGTTGTGGCAGTTTAGGCTTTATTGCATCCTCTATTTTCTCTATTGTGTTCCTGAAAGTCTCAAGCGGTAGTACTGCTCTCTAGAGCGGTAGTACCGCTTGTAAGCGGCAGTACCACGGCCATGTGCCACGCGTACTTCCGCTGCTTCTGGGGATGCGTCTTTTCGTGACGGGTTTCGCGATAGTAGAGCGGTAGTACCTCTTATAAGCGGTAAGTGGTACTACCTATCCACCCGAGTGGTAGTACCTCTTATAAGTGTTAAGCGGTACTACCTCTCCTCCCGAGCGGTAGTACCACTTATAAGTGGTACACAGTACTACCTCTCCCCAGAGCGGTACTACCTCTGTGGTAGAACTGCAGCTCGTGTTTTTCTCTCTCGTTGGGTTGTTTTGACCGTGCTAAGCGGTAGTACCGCTCCTCCACGCGGTAGTACCGCTTGTGCATGACCTGAGCACATAACGGTTGGATTTGGGAGGTCCTATAAAAGGGGGTCTTCTTCCCCATTGAACCTTACCCTTTGAGCTTGTGTTCTTCCCCCATTGTTGACCTTCTTCGAGCTTGCTAACTCTCAATCCCTCCATGGATTCTTGCTAGTTTTTGAGGGAAAAGAGAGAGGAGATCTAGATCCACATTTGCACCAATCACTTTCTCCTCTATGTGAGGGGAACCCCTTGGATCTAGATCTTGGAGTTCTTGGTGTTCTCTTTCTTGTTTTTCCTCTCATTTTCCTCCCTAGCATTAGTTGCTTCGGTGGGACTTGAGAGCGAAGGACTTGGGCACTCCGTGTGCCCTTGCCATTGCATTTGGTGCATCGGTTTGAGTTCTCCACGGTGATACGTGGAAGTTACAAGTTGAGAAGCTTATTACTCTTGGGTGCTTGGTACCCTTGAGGTGTTCCTCTTGGGTGCCTGGGCGCCCTAGACGGTTGGTGGTGTTCGGAGCTCAATCATTGTGGTGTAAAGCTCCGAGCAAGCATCAGGGTCTCCAATTAGGTTATGGAGATCGCCCCGAGCAATTTGACGGGTTCCGGTGACCGCCCCCAAGGGTTGCGAAAGTGTACGGGTTCGGTGACCGCCCCCAAGGGTTGCCATTTGTACGGGTTCGGTGACCGCCCTCAAGGGTCCCTTAGTGGAATCACGGCATCTTGCACAGTGCAAGGGCGTGAGGAGATTACGATGGCCCTAGTGGCTTCTTGGGGAGCATTGTGCCTCCACACCGCTCCAAACGGAGATTAGCATCCGCAAGGGTGTGAACTTCGGGATACATCATCGTCTCCGCGTGCCTCGGTTATCTCTTACCCGAGCCCTTTAATTATGCACTTTACTTTGTGATAGCCATATTGTTTCTTGTCTTATATCTTGCTATCACCTAGTAGTTTATATTGCTTAGCATAGGTTGTTGGTGCACATAGGTGAGCCTAGTTGTTGTAGGTTTTGTGCTTGACAAATTAACTGCTAGGTTTATTCCGCATTTGTTCTAGCCTAAACCGTAATTATTTTAAAACGCCTATTCACCCCCCCCCCTCTAGGCGACATCCACAATCTTTCAATGTCATAATAGCACTTCTCCACCCATCAAGCTAAACAAGCTTAGTTGTCCAAATACGAATCTGATATTATTAAAACAGAGTCGTTTAATTGGTCAGCTAAATGTTCCTAAATTAGTTTTGAAAATGCATGTTCGTCTCTCGGGTGTGTATCTCTACAGGGTGCCCACGGTGGGCCGGCCCACCCTGGGATTTTGGGTCGTCCCAGGCCTCGATTCCCCTCTGTTCTGCTGGGCGCTTCCGATCTCTATTTGCCCCTAGCCGCCTGCCTCGCCGGCGACTTGCCATCCCCGGACGGCATGACTCTAGGAGGATTTTGGATGGTCTCTTACTACAGTTACAATTCTGCATACTTGTCCTAGTAAGCTCACAAGTAAATGATTGATTCACTACATCTATGCTTGCCATGTCATTTTGTTGTCAATATTCTTTTAGGGTGGACCACCTAGTAAGCCTACTTGCTTTGTGTCGCACTATCAACACTCCACCCTTGAAGCTAAACATTATACCACTCATAATTCTTTAGTTTATTTGTTCAAATACGAATTTCATATGATTCTAATGTTCCTACTTCAGTTTTGAAATGTGTGTCTGCCTGTTATAGAGACATAAGGGGTTTGTATTTCTGTGTGTGGTCTGGTCAGCACGGTTGGGGTGAACTTTGCATATGGAGAGGTTTATAAGGAGACACTCTTCGAGTTGAATCCACAATGCATTCCATAGATAATCTGACTACTTTTTATGTTTTCATGAATCTCATATTCTGAACAGCATCATAATGATTATGAGCTTGCGCACGTGAAAAGAATAAAGCAGAACAATGCCATGGCTGTCAAACTTGGCATTAAGGGACTGAAATCAAGTTTGGATGCAATGCAATGCAAACGCTCTCCACCTACAGATTCATGCTCAGAATATGATCCTAACAGTGATTCTGAGCTAGAGGGAGACCTAAGTCAATGTAGCTCCCTAGTGGACGAGTCAGAGGAAGATGCCCTATATTATTCACCCATCAAGGTGCTTGCTCTAACTTTCCAAGGTTATATTGGTCGCGCATATCTTGCAGCTAATGCTTTGCATTGCTTCTACTTTGTTGAACTGCCATTAGCTTAGTTTACACATTGTGTATGTGAATACGCCCTGCCTATCCATTTTCAGTACATATTCCATCTGTCATCATACCATATTTATCCATTCAAATGTTGTTCTTGTGTATCAGACGTTCAAAAGGAAGAGGGCAATTGCTAATCGTGGAGGAGCACAAACAAAGTATTTGGAAAAGGTAGTGGCACCTGATAAATCAAATAGCCCATTAGGTGTAGTTGCAATATCACCTGACCCACAAAACACCCCAACTCTAGGAGACTCTAGCCCTACTACACTGGTCATTTCTGATGCCCCAACTCAGCAGACCCCAACTGCAGCAAATAGTATGATTATGCCAGTTGACATAGCACCAGCTCTATGACGCAAAAACCCCCATTCCAGCAAAGAGTATACCAAATCCAGTTGCCAAATCCCTTTTCGAACCAGAGAGAGCCCCAATTGCAGCAAATAGGACCCCTGTTCCATTTCTTCCCAGTTTAGAAAATGAAGCTTATATTGTTGTCATGAACTTTGTGCACATCTTTCCTTCATGGAAAGATTATACCACAGACACAGAACAATTTCCAGTCTTCCTCTGCAACTTACACATAAGTAATGTACTAATGTTATTCATGGTCATTATTGCATATGTTTCTACTGACAGAAGACACAAGATTTCATTCTTTTAAATAGGTGAGGACCAAACTGTATTATGAAGACGAGCAAGGGTTGGTTGCGCTTTTCAAGCACTCGTTGATGAAGTATTGTTCCTACCTGAGGCAAGCGCACTTCGATGGCAAGCCTCTAAATGAAATTTCTGTAAAGTCTTCGGTGCTACATTTATCCGACGATGACTGGAATAATATTGTTGCACACTGGTCTCGGCTGTAGCGTAAGGTACTGTCTATGATATCACATCACAATTTGAACTACATTTCTGCATTTGTCTTAACGTCTCACTTGTACAAAAATTGTTAGCATAAGAACATTCATTCTCAAGGGACCACAGAATCTCGCAACTATACTGCACACTGCATTGCTCTTGTGAGTACCTCTTTCCTTGTATGACCACACTTACTTTCATAGCTGTTTGATTATATAGCATCACTGCACATGTTAGCCTCGTTATCGTCCATTTGGTGGACATTATAAGATCCGTATGGACTCTTACATAAATTTAGAATCAACCCAATGCTTTTGAAGAGGTTTAGCTCTGCAGTCCTCTTGTAAGGACTGAAAGTCGTCTATCATTGTACTTACATTAACAGCTACTCCCTCCGTCCCATAATATAAGAATGTTTTGTACAGTACACCAGTGTTCAAAACACTCTTGTATTATGGGAAGAGGGATTGGTTCATATAGCATTCTGCATCTTATCTCCCTCGCCCACCATTTACTAAAAAAGATCATATCTATATTTAATCTTACCAAAAAGTAGAATACACAAACAATGCCAGTGCAGAAGTGTAGCCCATTTCTCTTGTCAGTACATTTTGTCCTGTAACACTTGTACTTCCAGGGATTGATAGTTGATTATGTAGCATCAATCTACACCTTATCTTCATTACCCTCTATCCCTTCCAGTATTATCATATCTATAATTACTCTCTACAAAATGTAGAGTACAAGCAATGCTTATGAAGAAGATTTTGTGCTGAAATTCTTGAGTTATCCTTCCCTTGACATGGACAAGGGCATTATAAAGCCGGTGTTAACTGTTAATGTAAGTTAGTCCTTCTAAAGCCTTTATCCTCAACTGCTGCTTAATTTGCTCATGCTCCCTATCATTTACTGTTGTTTAGTTTCTTGTTTCTACCAAATGCATGTTCGCAAGAACCGTAAGTTCTAAGTTTTACTTGTAAAACCAAATTCCTTATTCATACCATGCACATTACTCAATACTTCCTATATGTATGCTTGTTTTTGTGGATCTATAATCCAGTGTGTGGTGAAGCAGCCCACATTTGCACCTTGTCATCTCCTGTTTTATCTTACTGATGTGGCTGATGATATGAACAACATGCCATGCACATTAACCAAAATAGATGCAATGATTTTCTTTGCCCTTCATCTATGCTTGTTATGTTGACATGGTAATCTAGTAGTGTGGTGAAGCTCCCCGCAATATGAACAATGCCAAATTATGCTATTGATATTTTGAACTTACTCTTTATTTTCTAATTTGAAATTGGATGGAATTGACAGCACAGTTATCATCTTTGTTTATACACGTGCAAAACCTGTCATCTCTCTGCTTTGTTTTAGGGTGATATGCCTAATGGCATGCACAAGTCTGCTGAAAGCTGTGAGACAAACCCAACATATATTGTAGCAAAGAAGGCAAAACATCTTGAAGATAGCGAGACAACCCCAAAGTCTTGTCTTGATGCAGTGTTCAAGTTACTTGAGACTAGCAGTCAGACAAGCTCACATAATTCGTTGTCTGAATCAGTTCGACTTCTTCAGTCCCAAGTTCTAGCAGAAAGGCATTCTGCAACTCAACTTCGACTTGAAGTCCTATATCTAAGAAAGATTGCGGAGAACACCAATGAGAACCTCATCGCTAAACAACTACACCTGGAAGCTATGGCCGACATGCTAGGCTGGTCTCACAACCTTGCTCAGCAGCTTGCGCCGCAGTTCCCGTGCAAGGCTAACCTTTCTTGAACTGTCTTGGAAGTGGTCTCGGTTCAGTATTATTTTGTTATGCCGCAATGGTGCCCAGTTTTTGTAATCTACTTCTTCGTTGCGCTTTATGATCACTGGTGGCGAACTTCGATGCCCATTGGATGTTACATACCATAAATCCTTTATTGTATAGTGTAGGTTTATTCTTAATTACTATGCCATAATTTCTTTATTGTATAGAGTAGGTTTGTTCTTAATTCCTACTAGTTACTACCATCATCCCCTTTCTGGAAAAAATCAGATGTAGTCGACCGGGCCGAAACATTCGCCTCTAACGGGCCTGGTTTTTAGCGGGCCACAATTGGGCCGGCCTGCATCTTTCTTAGGCCCGAATGATTGGGGCGTTCACACTTTGCGCGAGGCCGACAACTTACACTGGCCTATATTTTAGTTGGGCCTTTTGTGGACCCAGCGCTTAGTTTGGCCTAGGTAGCACTGGGCCATTAACAGGCTGAATATTGTACTATCCTGTTACGGCCCAGATGAAACCATGGGCCTTTAGCAGGACGAAATGCATGTTCGGCCTCAATTTTCACTAGTCGTCAACGGGTCTTCAGTAGGCTGAAATGTAGACCGGGCCTTTTTGGGCCCAGTTATATCACGGGCAGTTACCAGGCCGAAACATATCTCGGGCCTTAGTTGGCCCACTGATATCATGGGCCTTTAAGAGGCCGAAAGCTTAGTACAAACATCAACAAGCCGAATTATGCAACAGGCCTTTAACAGGCCCAAAGTCACGTTGGGCTTAACTGTTGCCACCTTTATCATGGGCCGTTAGTGGGCCCAATGCCCCATCGGACCATATATGGCCCATGGGCAACACGGGCCGTTCCCAGGCCAAAAGTCACACCGGCTGAAATGGGCCCATGTCTACATCGGGCCTCTAACAGGCCGAAAGTCACTGGGCTGTAATTGGGCCCAAATATTCGGTGAATAATTAACGGGCCAGATCTGGCTTCGGGCCGTAAATGGGCCCAAATATTCGGTGAACAATTAACTGGCTAGATCTGGCTTCGGACCGTAAATGGGACTTTAATAAGAAGGCCGTATTGAGCTAGCCCACTAGTACCTAAGTAAGTACTACGGGCCTTTGACTGGGCCGGCCTTTTTACCTACATGGGCCTCTATTGGGCCCAGCCACATGTCGACGTATCGTAGGCATGTCTCCTCCAATGGACGGGCGACATCTGGCCCACTGACGAACTGACAGGTGTTCCCTCCGGCCAATCAGAATTTTACAAGTGGAAATTTCCCATTGGTCCCGACTGTTAACGGGTTATCGAATCCAAAACCAGACCCGATAGCTTAACGGCATTCCATTACGGTGGATGCCATGTGTCGGTCACCCTTGACGAAAGCACTTCTGTGACGTGCGATTTATCATCATGGAAGTGGACACTTCCGTGATGATAATTTTGGTAATGTCATGGAATGTCATGGAACACTTCTACGACAGCACAGGTATGACTATCTTGATTCTGTCATAAAATCGTCATGGATGTACATGCATGAAAAAAAACGCGACCTACTATGACAAACACGTATCATCACGGAAGTGTATTTTTTGTAGTGTGTTCACAAGGCCACTCTTGTCTACTGCAATAACGTCAGCGCGGTCTACCTCTCTGCCAACCCGGTGCACCATCGATGGACGAAGCATATTGAACTCGATATTCACTTCGTGCACGAGAAGGTTACCCTTGGCTGTGTTCGGGTTCTCCACGTGCCGACGACGCAACAGTTTGCTGATGTGATGACTAAGGGATTGCCTACTCCCGTCTTCGAGGAGTTTCGGTCCAGTCTATGTGTCTCCGGTGACGCTTTGACTGCGGGGGGGGGGGGTGTTGAGTATGTATTTTGTATTGCACGTGTATTGATGTTGTGGCCCACCTCCTAGTCTTGTATAGTTGATGTAGAGGCCTTCCCTTGTATTATATATACGTGCATCAGCACCCCATCAATACAACGTCTATTGTATTGCAAACTTTCCCGTCTAAAGTTCCTATCTACTTGACACGGACTTGATGTCTATATTCATGATCATTGCCTTAGATATCTTCATAACTATACGCTTTTCTATCAATTGCTCGGCAGTAATTTGTTCACCCACCGTAATACATGCCATATTGAGAGAAGCCACTAGTGAAACCTATGGCCCTTGGGTCTCTTTCTTATTATATTGCATCTCTTTTATTTACATCGCATCTCGTTTACTATTTTGCAATCTTTACTTTCCAATCTAAACAACAAAAATACCAAAAATATTTACTTTACTATCTTTATTAGATCTCACTTTTGTGAGTGACCGTGAAGGGATTGACAACCCCTTTATCGCGTTGGTTGCAAGGTTCTTGATTGTTTGTGCAGGTACTAGGTGACTTGTGCGTTGTCTCCTACTGGATTGATACCTTGGTTCTCAAAACTGAGGGAAATACTTACGCTACTTTGCTGCATCACCCTTTCCTCTTCAAGGGAAAACCAACGCATGCTCAAGAGGTAGCAAGAAGGATTTCTGGCGCCGTTGCCGGGGAGATCTACGCCAAGTCAAGACATACCAAGTACCCATCATAAACTCTTCTCCCTCGCATTACATTATTTGCCATTCGCCTCTCGTTTTCCTCTCCCCCACTTATAAAATGATTTTTGAAAACCTTTGCCTCTTTTCGCTTGCTTCTTGTGTGCTTGTGTGTTTGATTGATTGTTTGGCACGATGACTCAAGATAATACTAAATTGTGTGACTTTTCCAATACCAACAACAATTATTTTATTAGCACTCCGATTGCTCCTACTACCGATGCTGAATCTTGTGAAATTAATACTGCTTTGTTGAATCTTGTTATGAAAGATCAATTTTCTGGACTTCCTAGTGAAGATGCTGCTACCCATCTAAACAACTTTGTTGATTTGTGTGATACGCAAAAGAAGAAAGATGTGGATAATGATATTGTTAAATTGAAGCTATTTCTGTTTTGCTTAGATATCGTGCTAAAACTTGGTTCTCTTCTTTGCCTAAAAATAGTATTGATTCATGGTGCAAAGATGCTTTTATCTCTAAGTATTTTCCTCCCGCTAAGATTATCTCTCTCAGGATGATATTCTGAATTTTAAGCAACTTGATCATGAGCATGTTGCACAAGCTTGGGAGAGGATGAAATTAATGATACGTGATTGCCCTACACATGGTTTGAATTTGTGGATGATTATACAAAAAATTTATGCCGGATTGAATTTCGCTTCTAGAAATCTTTTAGATTCGGCCGCAGGAGACAGTTTTATGGAAATCACTTTAGGAGAAGCTACTAAACTCCTAGACAATATTATGGTTAATTATTCTCAATGGCACACCGAAAGATCCACTAGTAAAAAAAGTTCATGCGATTGAAGAGATTAATGTTTTGAGTGGAAAGATGGATGAACTTATGAGATTGTTTGCTAATAAAAGTGTTTCTTCCGATCCTAATGATATACCTTCGTCCACTTTGATTGAGAATAATAATGAATCTATGGATGTGAATTTTGTTGGTAGGAACAATTTTGGTAACAATGCGTATAGAGGAAACTTTAATTCTAGGCCGTTTCCTAGTAATTCCTCTTATCATTATGGTAATTCCTACAACAACTCTTATGGAAATTTTAATAAGATGCCCTCTGATTTTGAGGTTAGTGTTAAAGAATTTATGAGTTCGCAAAAGAATTTCAATGCTTTGGTTGAAGAAAAAAATGCATAAGATTGATGAGTTAGCTAGGAACATGGATAGAATTTCTCTTGATGTTGATTCTTTGAAACTTAGATCTATTCCACCTAAGAATGGCATCAATGAGTCTCTCAAAGCCATGAGAATTTCCATTGATGAGTGCAAAGAAAGAACCGCTAGGATGCGTGCTAAAAAAGATTGCTTTGTGAAAGCGTGTTCTTCTAGTTTTCATGATAATAATGATGAAGATCTAAAAGTGATTGATGTGACTCCTATTAAATCTTTTGAAAGATCGTGGATGTAGCCTAGAGGGGGGGTGAATAGGCATTTTAAAATAATTACGGTTTAGGCTTGAACAAATGCGGAATAAACCTAGCGGTTAATTTGTCAAGCACAAAACCTAAAACAACTAGGCTCACCTATGTGCACCAACAACTTATGCTAAGCAAGATAAGCAACTATGTGATAGCAAGATATATGACAAGAAACAATTTGGCTATCACAAAGTAAAGTGCATAAGTAAAGGGGCTCGGGTAAGAGATAACCGAGGCACGCGGAGACGACGATGTATCCCGAAGTTCACACCCTTGCGGATGCTAATCTCTGTTTGGAGCGGTGTGGAGGCACAATGCTCCCCAAGAAGCCACTAGGGCCACCGTAATCTCCTCACGCTCTCGCACAATGCAAGATGCCGTGATTCCACTAAGGGACCCTTGAGGGCGGTCACCGAACCCGTACAAATGGCAACCCTTGGGGGCGGTCACCGAACCCGTACACTTTGGCAACCCTTGGGGGCGGTCACCGGTACCCGTCAAATTGCTCGGGGCGATCTCCACAACCTAATTGGAGACCCCGATGCTTACCCGGAGCTTTGCACCACAATGATTGAGCTCCGAACACCAACAACCGTCTAGGGCGCCCAAGCACCCAAGAGGAACAAGCTCAAGGGTACCAAGCACCCAAGAGTAATAAGCTTCTCAACTTGTAACTTCCACATATCACGTGGAGAACTCAAACCGATGCACCAAATGCAATGGCAAGGGCACACGGAGTGCCCAAGTCCTTCTCTCTCAAATCCCACCGAAGCAACTAATGCTAGGGAGGAAAATGAGAGGAAGAACAAGAAAGAGAACACCAAGAACTCCAAGATCTAGATCCAAGGGGTTCCCCTCACATAGAGGAGAAAGTTATTGGTGGAAATGTGGATCTAGATCTCCTCTCTCTATTCCCTCAAAAACTAGCAAGAATCCATGGAGGGATTGAGAGTTTAGCAAGCTCGAAGAAGGTCAACAATGGGGGAAGAACACGAGCTCAAAGGATAAGGTTCAAAGGGGAAGAAGACCCCCTTTTATAGGAGGGGGAAAATCCAACCGTTATCCCCCACTCAGCCCCGCAGAGAGCGGTACTACCACGGAGGCAGGGCGGTACTACCGCTCCCCTTCAGCGGTACTGCCGCGCCAGAAGAAAAGGGGCTGGGGTTGGGACCCAGAGCGATACTACCGTGGAGGCAGGGCGGTACTACCACTAATAAGCGGTACTACCGCCACTACAACCGCAGCAAGTGCCGCAAAACCTGACATGAGAAAAAGCGCACTCGAGTCGAGGCGGTAGGAGCACGAAGCCGCAACGGTACTACTGCTGAGACCATCAAGCGGTACTACCGCTCCGAGGAGCGGTACTACCGCTGTGGCCCATGGTACTACCGCTGCGGAGCGGTACTGCCGCTTGTGACTCCTCAGCGGTACTACCGCTGGGTACCACGGTACTACCGCTGGGACCCTGACAAAAGCCACACTCAAGAAAATCAGAACTGCCATAACTTCTGCATATGAGCTCCGAATTGAGCAAAATCAAGCTTGTTGAAAACAAGACGACGAGTAGCATCAAAACATCGACTGGTTATAGTAAGAAGAGGCAGGGGAGGAATGCCAACAAATAGAGGAGTGAAACCTCCAACCGAGAAGAACCGGCAAAACCTCCAACATCGAAAACATCATAGAAGAAGCATGCGAACTCCGTTTTCGATGAACTCAAGCTTGTCATCAAAATGACCATAAGCTCTAAGACTCACAAAGAGAACCAAACAAGAACCAAGAAAGATGATGCAAGGATGCAATGGTTTGAGCTCTCTACAAACGATACGATCAAGCTACTCATCGAGAGCCCCCCTTGATAGTACGGCAATCGATCCTATAACCCGGTCTCCCAACTACCATCATGAGACCGGTAAAATAGAAAACCTATCAAGGGCAAACCTTTGCCTTGCACATGGTCCACTTGAGCTAGATGATGACGATCTTGACTTCCTCAAGTTGGTCCACCTTTCTTGATTGTGTTGGCACGATGAAGACTAGATGATTGCTCCCCCATAGACCACTATGGGTGAGCCACTCTTCGGCACATCTTCACAAGTCCATTGTCACCACAATGGCCGGCAAGCTTCAAGCACTTGATCTCTTCGCGATTATCCACTTGGACTTGCACATGGCAATCTTGATGACGATCACCACTTGATGTCATCCTCTCCATGGGTTGAGAGATATCTTCCTCTTGACACAAGCCCATGAACATGTACCTAACCCCACGTAGAACTCTCACATAGACCATGGGTTAGTACACAAAGCACAATAGACAATGCTTACCAAACCATGGGATCACTTGATCCCTCTCGGTACATCTTCTATGCTTTGTGAGTTGATCAACTTGATTCACTCTTGACTTAGTCTTGATCAACCTTGAATCTTTCCAACTCTCTTCGTTTGGATGATGTCTTGAAGGTAAACATGAATGATCACACAATCTTCTTCTTCAAGACATGCTTGCAATAAGCTCAACTCTCAAATGACCAATCTTTGGATAATTCCTTGAATAGCACCTTGGTTGACACAAACTTTTCTTGAAACCAACACATGTACTCCAAGAAAAGCCTATTGACAAAACCTTCAAATATAACTCAAGGCAACCATTAGTCCAGAGAGATTGTCATCAATTTCCAAAACCAAACATGGGGGCACCACATGTTCTTTCAATCTCCCCCATTTTGGTAATTGATGACAATCACTTTCAAGAGAGTTTAATACAAGGAATTATGCATCACCATGCAATGCAACAACCAATAATGCATGCGTATGAGATGCAAATGCTTAGGAACAAAACCAAAGCAAGGAGAAAACTCTAAAGACTTCTCCACAAAACTCTCTGAAACCTCCACAAAACTCTCTGAAACTTCTCCCCCATTGGCATCGATTGCCAAAATGGGCGAAAAGCTTAGAAGGCCAATATAGATTGAGTTCCTCCATAAGTTGTGTATTTCTCAACAAGAGAGTGGAATGCAATACACATATCCAACGGTAAATACTTGGAGGAAGACAAACGATATTGAGGCCCAAAGATTGCTAAAGGAAGATATGCCACAAAGACATAGTCGACAGAGACACAAGCAATCAAGCGATCAAAAGATACCAATTGAAGCAAGCTATCAAAAGATACCAATTGAACCAACTAGGCCAATGGTCCTACGAGCCACAAGAAAGAAAGATATTATGATAAGAGCGGAGAAGTGTTCTAAAGAGCCTAGAGAAGCTCCCCATGATTTGTGCACCTCAAGAATTTTTGTATTTGGATACAAAGTGCACAAAATAGGATCATAGCTCCCCCAAAATCAATAGAAACTTACAAAAAGTGCAAGTGAGCATATAGGAAACTAAGCCTAGTACTTGCAAGAAACACATGGTTGAGCAACAAGTAAAAGAGGCAACTTAAGAATGGGCTCAACCAAAATGATGTGTGTGAGTCAAGGCAATGCACTTGAGAAGACTAATGTACGGATGAGCATTAAGCATCAATAAAGTCTTGAAAGAATGAGGCAACACGGTGCAAGGCCTATCATTCCCACACACAACAAGTAAATGGGTTCACAAGCTTACTAATAAGCATATAAAGAACCTATGCTTGTGACAACCCGTGGTGAAGATAGAAGATGAAAGCCTCATCAAGACGAGGGATACCAATAAGATGGCAAAGCCTCGTAAAGATAAGCAAGAGGAAAGTAATCTTCACCACACAAGAGTGCATCAAGATGCAATGAGATAAGACACGCACTCAAGGCAAAAGCTTTCACGGAGCCACCAAAGAAATAACATAAGAAAGACACAGTGGACGTGAAAGAAAGGATATCATCTAGAGATGTAATTTCTCTCAAGTGTATAAGGTTCTAGGTAGACGAATATCTACAAAGAAGGATGTACACCCGAAATAGTTACAACATGAAGGAACAAGATATCCAAAAGGAAGTCATACATAATACCAATAAGATATTTGCTTGAGAGCATGGCACAAGGCTAGATATGGTCTTATTGCATATAAATGAATTCCAACCACACGAACATCAAAGACATCACAACTAGCAACAAGACATCATTGTTGGGATGCTTTGAGAAAGGAAACAAGTATCATAAGAAAGAATGGATAACATGCCATGATACAACCTACAAGGTTGATGCAAGGAATGTGTGCATGAAGTATATGAAGATACTTGTTACCGAGATAACATTGGAAGGATGTAGTAGATACCAATAGAAGGTACAATGTAGTTCATTGATCATCCTAGCTTGACTCCAATAAGCACATGGTGACAACTCCTTCCTTGTGAGTGAGCCGAGCATCCAATGCATCTCCACTTGTTCCTAGAACAACAACACAAACAAAATGGTACCCAACCTCATTGGAACCAAAGAGTTAGAGAACCAACAACACATAGGACAAACTCCACATAAATATGTGCATATAGATATGAAAATGAATTTCATGCACATCTCATCCAATTTTGAGACTTGGTGGAGTTCCCCCTATATATTGGGTCAAAGAAAGAAAGCATGCCAAAGATACTACACGAAGTTAATATGAATGCTCAAGACTTTCAAGAACTGAGACCAAAAGACAAAGAAAAACCAAGCGAAGAAAAGATACCAAATGAATAAATCATCACTTGGAGGATATCCATAATGGATACAACAAGGAATGAGATATCCATTGATATACACAAGAAAGAGACATCAAACTCCCAAAAGAGAGGATGGTTCCAAACAAACCAAGCTCTCTACAAAGTTTCATGATGGCACAAAGCACCAAAAAGAAACGGCTTGCCTTCCACAAACACACACTTGATAAGGATCACAAGATGAGTGTTCTATAGAAAATAGGATAGCTCCCCCAAGACTAGTGCATTATAGAGAATTTGCATTTGAATACAAAATGCACAAGGTGGGATCACCACTTTCACTATATCTAGAAAACACTAGACAAGATCAAGAAATACACAAGATCCACAAGTGGTATGGAAGACAAAGGGAGTTGATACAAACCTTGGCAAGAGAAAGGGCAAATAAAAAGCAAAAGCCAATGTAAAGATGATCAATAAAATCTACCACAAAAGTGAGTACCAATTTTCAAAAGACAAGAAGTAAACGGAAATAATTCCCGGTGGTAGATAGCAAGGATATCTGACATCATCTTCACACCAACAAAAAGCAAATTGCAACTTGTAGAGCTAGCATGCCACCTAGGAACAAGATAATTTACAATATCAACTCTAGATGACAATATCTCAAATGTACACATTTTCTAGGCTAGTAATATACACGTAGCATATTACTCCCCCATAATGTGATACCAATTAAAGACTTTAATAAGAAGCAATAAGAGGAACCAATAAGAGATAATTAATGGACTATTTAGAATTTGAATTTCTCATGAGGAGACATACCACATAGCAACTAGATATTCTTGTAATATCAATACTAAATGGTATTCCTCATGTACACACATTTATAGGATTGTGAGGTGCACAAAGCACATTACTCCCCCATAACGGGATATTCCATTAATCTCTCACAAGAGCCAACTAAGATACAAGAAGAAGCATAAAGGCTCTACGCACGACACACACGTACATGATGTCCAAACCAACACACAAGTTGGAAGCACAACATATACAAACACATGCAAGGAACAAAGCCAAACATGCAAAGGGGCAAGTATCTTTCAATGTAAACAATTTAAGCACGAGTTACCGCAAGGAGAAACATTGGATATAAGATAGAAACTTGATAATCCGAATGACTTGGCTTGAGACAATAAGTATGATGAAGTCCCCTTAATTCTTAATAATATAGCCAAGTCTCCAATGACCTCCAACATCACCTATTGATCAAGTTTGAGCTTGTTGGTCCCCAACCAAGTTGGGTCCTAAGAGATTAGTCACAATAGGCTTGGCTACCCAAATGGTTCTTTGCTTCAAACCACTTTGAGTACCAACAAACTTGGCAACCACATTGCCAACCTTATCCTTCCCAAGAGAATAGACATCATCAATAAGAATTGGGTTGGATAAGTTACCACTAGTGCATGAAGAAGCGAGGTGACCTTTCTCGCGACATAGGTAGCAACGTCTACTCTTCACTTTCTTCTCACTTGATTTCTCAACTTGAGAAGCATTAGCTTGAGTCCTTTTGGGAAGAGGCCTTTCTTCAACTTGAGGTTGAGAATGAGAGTGAACTTGTGGCCGCTTCCCTTGTTGCTTGTCACTAATGGGCTTCTTCTTCAATGGGCAAGATCTAACATGATGCCCTTCTACTTTGCACTTGAAGCAAATGATCTTGGCCGAGTTCTTGACTTGTTCTTGGCCCTTCTTCTTGATCATCTTGGACTTCTTCTTCTTATTGGAGTTGAATCCAAGTCCACCTTTGTCATTGGGGGATTTTTGCACACTCAAGATATTGTTGAGTGTGGATTTCCCTTCATGACTCTTTTCCAAGTCTTTCTTCAAAGAAGTGACTTGGGCCTTGAGCTCTTTGATTTCCTCTACATGGTTAGTCTCAACACAAGTACTAGAGGAAGTATAAGCTTCATCGTTAGAGCAACAAGGCAAGAAAAGAAATTCATCACAAGATGTACCAACATTGTGAGTAGATGAATTACAAGGACTAGCACATGGCAATATAGCATTTTGACTAGAAGTAGTGCTAGTATCCGCATGAGGCTCACTAGATGTTACCTTAGCAAGCATGGCCTCATGAGCTAATTTTAGCACATTATGGGATACTAGGAGATCATCATGAGAGCTTGTGAGCTTTACATAATTTTCTTCCAACATTCCATAATTGCTAGATAGCAACTCAAGTTGAGCCCTTAGCTCAACATTCTCCTTCAATATGGATGCTTCACAATAGATAGAGTTAGTAGCACAAGCATCATCATTAGCAACAAGAGGAGAAGACAACTTGGCAAGCTTTTTAGAATATTAAGCTTTAAGTTGAGCATGAGACTCGGTGAGTTTGATGAGCTCACTCTTAATGACCCTTGATCCATTTTCGAGGTGCTCAAAGTCCTCAAGGAGTTTAGCATGCGCAACTTCAAGCTCCTCATTTTTAGTTTCAAAATCATTGGCCACCTCAAGAGCTCTATCACGAGATTCCCTCACTCTAGATAATTCTAGAGCAAAAGTCTCCTCAAGAGATTCCTTGGTGGTTTGTTCAAGTTCAAGAGCTTGAGAGAGGTCCGCAATTTCATTAGCGTAATCACGCTCATAACCTTCCATTTTATCAATGGTGACCTCATGCTCCTCAAGACGAGATTCCAACTCATCAATATACTTCTTGCCCTCAATGGCAATGGACATGATTTCCATGAAGTTGGAATGAGCAATTTTATTTTTATGAAGAGCTTTTAAAACTATTTCCCCCTTAATTTTTAAGGAGGCAACATTATCATTCTCTTCATCATTATCCTCATCATCATTAGCATCAACATCATCATCAAGAGACATATTGGGTTTCAAAGTAGGAGATACCTTTGAAGCCTTAGCCATAAGGCAAAAAGCAATAGATGATGATGTAGGATCCCTTGAAGCACCATTTAAAACCACATCTTGTTCCATGGAGTGTTGGGTTTCCTCTACATTGTTAGCACAACAACTCGAGAAAATAGATACATTTTTATCATGGCAACAAGGCATAGCAAGCATATCATCATGAGATTTAGTCAAGCAATTTCTACATGATATGCAAGAACTATCAACACAAGCATGTGAGACATTTGGAGTGCTCGAAGTGTTAAAGCCCAAAGAAGGAGCATTGCAATAAGATAGTGATGAAGGATCATCCATAATAAACATACTATCATCATTGCAATGACCAACACTACTCACCATATCATTACCTTGTGGCAAACCACATGTGGGTGAAGTAGAATAAGTTGAGAAGACTATACGACCGGAGGTGGAGGGAGAACAATCATCCCCACAAATCTTGGACACTCCATATTTATCTTGAAGCTTCGTCCACAACTCATGAGCATCCCGGAATGGCATGAGTTGAAATATAACTATATTGCTCAAAGCATTGAAAAGCACATTAGAAGCTTGAGCATTGAGATAAGAGTTTTTCTCATCCTCTAAAGATAATATTTGGGGATCCTTCGGAGGAGAAAAACCCATATCTACAATTCACTCTAAATTTGGGTCCATGACCCTAAAGAGATTAAGCATGCGAATTACCCAAACATCAAAATTTGTGCCATCGAAACTAAGAGTGTCAGAGAATCCTAATACCCTAGTTGACATCCTTACTCTCTAGGCGGTTAAGCCCTATAAAGAGAGACAAGGCTCTGATACCAATTGAAAGATCGTGGATGTCGCCTAGAGGGGGGGTGAATAGGCATTTTAAAATAATTACGGTTTAGGCTTGAACAAATGCGGAATAAACCTAGCGGTTAATTTGTCAAGCACAAAACCTAAAACAACTAGGCTCACCTATGTGCACCAACAACTTATGCTAAGCAAGATAAGCAACTATGTGATAGCAAGATATATGACAAGAAACAATTTGGCTATCACAAAGTAAAGTGCATAAGTAAAGGGGCTCGGGTAAGAGATAACCGAGGCACGCGGAGACGACGATGTATCCCGAAGTTCACACCCTTGCGGATGCTAATCTCTGTTTGGAGCGGTGTGGAGGCACAATGCTCCCCAAGAAGCCACTAGGGCCACCGTAATCTCCTCACGCTCTCGCACAATGCAAGATGCCGTGATTCCACTAAGGGACCCTTGAGGGCGGTCACCGAACCCGTACAAATGGCAACCCTTGGGGGCGGTCACCGAACCCGTACACTTTGGCAACCCTTGGGGGCGGTCACCGGAACCCGTCAAATTGCTCGGGGCGATCTCCACAACCTAATTGGAGACCCCGATGCTTACCCGGAGCTTTGCACCACAATGATTGAGCTCCGAACACCAACAACCGTCTAGGGCGCCCAAGCACCCAAGAGGAACAAGCTCAAGGGTACCAAGCACCCAAGAGTAATAAGCTTCTCAACTTGTAACTTCCACATATCACGTGGAGAACTCAAACCGATGCACCAAATGCAATGGCAAGGGCACACGGAGTGCCCAAGTCCTTCTCTCTCAAATCCCACCGAAGCAACTAATGCTAGGGAGGAAAATGAGAGGAAGAACAAGAAAGAGAACACCAAGAACTCCAAGATCTAGATCCAAGGGGTTCCCCTCACATAGAGGAGAAAGTTATTGGTGGAAATGTGGATCTAGATCTCCTCTCTCTATTCCCTCAAAAACTAGCAAGAATCCATGGAGGGATTGAGAGTTTAGCAAGCTCGAAGAAGGTCAACAATGGGGGAAGAACACGAGCTCAAAGGATAAGGTTCAAAGGGGAAGAAGACCCCCTTTTATAGGAGGGGGAAAATCCAACCGTTATCCCCCACTCAGCCCCGCAGAGAGCGGTACTACCACGGAGGCAGGGCGGTACTACCGCTCCCCTTCAGCGGTACTGCCGCGCCAGAAGAAAAGGGGCTGGGGTTGGGACCCAGAGCGATACTACCGTGGAGGCAGGGCGGTACTACCACTAATAAGCGGTACTACCGCCACTACAACCGCAGCAAGTGCCGCAAAACCTGACATGAGAAAAAGCGCACTCGAGTCGAGGCGGTAGGAGCACGAAGCCGCAACGGTACTACTGCTGAGACCATCAAGCGGTACTACCGCTCCGAGGAGCGGTACTACCGCTGTGGCCCATGGTACTACCGCTGCGGAACGGTACTGCCGCTTGTGACTCCTCAGCGGTACTACCGCTGGGTACCACGGTACTACCGCTGGGACCCTGACAAAAGCCACACTCAAGAAAATCAGAACTGCCATAACTTCTGCATATGAGCTCCGAATTGAGCAAAATCAAGCTTGTTGAAAACAAGACGACGAGTAGCATCAAAACATCGACTGGTTATAGTAAGAAGAGGCAGGGGAGGAATGCCAACAAATAGAGGAGTGAAACCTCCAACCGAGAAGAACCGGCAAAACCTCCAACATCGAAAACATCATAGAAGAAGCATGCGAACTCCGTTTTCGATGAACTCAAGCTTGTCATCAAAATGACCATAAGCTCTAAGACTCACAAAGAGAACCAAACAAGAACCAAGAAAGATGATGCAAGGATGCAATGGTTTGAGCTCTCTACAAACGATACGATCAAGCTACTCATCGAGAGCCCCCCTTGATAGTACGGCAATCGATCCTATAACCCGGTCTCCCAACTACCATCATGAGACCGGTAAAATAGAAAACCTATCAAGGGCAAACCTTTGCCTTGCACATGGTCCACTTGAGCTAGATGATGACGATCTTGACTTCCTCAAGTTGGTCCACCTTTCTTGATTGTGTTGGCACGATGAAGACTAGATGATTGCTCCCCCATAGACCACTATGGGTGAGCCACTCTTCGGCACATCTTCACAAGTCCATTGTCACCACAATGGCCGGCAAGCTTCAAGCACTTGATCTCTTCGCGATTATCCACTTGGACTTGCACACGGCAATCTTGATGACGATCACCACTTGATGTCATCCTCTCCATGGGTTGAGAGATATCTTCCTCTTGACACAAGCCCATGAACATGTACCTAACCCCACATAGAACTCTCACATAGACCATGGGTTAGTACACAAAGCACAATAGACAATGCTTACCAAACCATGGGATCACTTGATCCCTCTCGGTACATCTTCTATGCTTTGTGAGTTGATCAACTTGATTCACTCTTGACTTAGTCTTGATCAACCTTGAATCTTTCCAACTCTCTTCGTTTGGATGATGTCTTGAAGGTAAACATGAATGATCACACAATCTTCTTCTTCAAGACATGCTTGCAATAAGCTCAACTCTCAAATGACCAATCTTTGGATAATTCCTTGAATAGCACCTTGGTCGACACAAACTTTTCTTGAAACCAACACATGTACTCCAAGAAAATCCTATGGACAAAACCTTCAAATATAACTCAAGGCAACCATTAGTCCATAGAGATTGTCATCAATTTCCAAAACCAAACATGGAGGCACCGCATGTTCTTTCATCTTTGTTTTCCAATATGAATCTTGATAAATATGGGACAGGATATGAGTCAACTTTAGTTAAAAGGCGTTGCAATGATTCGAAGTTTTTAGATCTTGATGCAAAAATTAATAAAAGTGGGATTGAAGAGGTCAAAACTTTACATAGCAGTGAACCCACTATTTTGGATTTCAAGGAATTTAATTATGATAATTTATATTTAATAGATTGTATTTCCTTGTTGCAATCCGTTTTAAATTCTCCTCATGCTTATAATCAAAATAAAACTTTTACTAAACATATCGTTGATGCTTTAATGCAATCCTATGAAGAAAAGCTTGAACTAGAAGTTTCTATCCCTAGAAAACTTTATGATGAGTGGGAACCAACTATTAAAATTAAGATTAAAGATTATGAATGCTATGCTTTGTGTGATTTGGGTGCTAGTGTTTCCACAATTCCAAAAACTTTGTGTAATGTGCTAGGTTTCCATGAATTTGATGATTGTTCTTTAAATTTGCATCTTGCGGATTCCACCATTAAGAAACCATGGGAAGGATTAATGATGTTCTTATTGTTGCAAACAGGAATTATGTGCCCATAGATTTCATTGTTCTTGATATAGATTGCAATCCTACATGTCCTATTATTCTTGATAGACCTTTCCTTAGAACGATTGGTGCAATTATTGACATGAACGAAGGAAATATTAGATTCCAATTTCCGTTAAGGAAAGGCATGGAAAACTTTCCTAGGAAGAAAATTAAATTGCCTTATGAATCTATTATGAGAGCCACTTATGGATTGAAAACCAAAGATGATAATACCTAGATCTATTCTTGTTTTTATGCCTAGCTAGGGGAGTTAAACGATAGCGCTTGTTGGGAGGCAACCCAATTTTATTTTTGTTCTTTACTTTTTGTTCCTATTTAGTAATATATAATTCATCTATCTTATGTTATGATTGTATTTTTTATGTTTTAATTAGTGTTTGTGCCAAGTAAAGCCTTTAGGATCTTCTTGGGTGATTGTTGTTTGATCTTGCTGATAAAAACAGAAAGTATGCGCTCACGAAAATAATTATAATTTTTTACTAGAGAGTGATAAAATACCAGTTCCAACTGAAGTAGATTAATATACGTTTTTTCCTGGTCTTCCTAATTTTTTAGAATTTTTGGAGTTACAGAAGTATTTGAAACCTCCAGATTGCTACAAACTGTTATGTTTTTGACAGATTCTGTTTTTCGCATGTTGTTTACTTATTTTGATGAATCTATGAGTAGTATCGGGGGGTATGAACCATAGAGAAGTTCGAATACAGTAGGTTTAACACCAATATAAATAAATAATGATTTCATTATAGTACCTTAAAGTGGTGGATTCTTTTCTTATACTAATGGAGCTCATGAAATTTTTTGTTGAGGTTTTGTGTTGTGAAGTTTTCAAGTTTTTGGGTAAAGATATGATGGATTTTGGAACAATGAGTGGCAAGAGCCTAAGCTTGGGGATGCCCAAGGCACCCCAAGGTAAAATTCAAGGACAACCAAAAGCCTAAGCTTGGGTATGCCCCGGAAGGCATCCCCTCTTTCGTCTTCGTCTATCGGTAACTTTACTTGAGGCTATATTTTTATTCACCACATGATATGTGTTTTGCTTGGAGCGTCTTGTATGATTTGAGTCTTTGATTTTTAGTTTACCAAAATCATCCTTGCTGTACACACCTTTTGGGAGAGACATGCATGAATCGGAATTTATTAGAATACTCTATGTGCTTCACTTATATCTTTTTAGCTAGATAATTTTGCTCTGTTGCTTCACTTATATCTTTTTAGAGCACAATGGTGGTTTTATTTTATAGAAATTATTGATCTCTCATGCTTCACTTATATTATTTTGAGAGTATCTTAGAACAGCATGGTAATTTGCTTTGGCTATAAAACTAGTCCTAATATGATGGGCATCCATGATGGGTATAATAAAAACTTTCACATAAAGTGTGTTGAATACTATGAGAAGTTTGATGCTTGATAATTGTTTTGAGACATGAGTATGGTGATATTAGAGTCATGCTAGTTGAGTAGTTGTGAATTTGAGAAATACTTGTGTTGAGGTTTGCAAGTCCCGTAGCATGCATGTATGGTAACCGTTGTGTAACAAATTTGAAGAATGAGGTGTTTCTTTGATTGTCTTCCTTATGAGTGGCGGTCAGGGATGAGCGATGGTCTTTTCCTACCAATCTATCCCCCTAGGAGCATGCGCGTAGTGCTTGGTTTGATGACTTGTAAATTTTTGCAATAAGTATGTGAGTTCTTTATGACCAATGTTAAGTACATGGATTATACTCACTCTCACCCTTCCACCGTTGCTAGCCTCTCTAGTACCGCGCAACTTTCGCCGGTACCATAAACCCACCATTTACCTTCCTCAAAACAGCCACCATACTTACCTATTATGGCATTTCCATAGCCATTCCGAGATATATTGCCATGCAAATTTCCACCGTTCCGTCTATTATGACATGCTCCATCATTGCCATATTGCCTTGCATGATCATGTAGTTGACACCGTATTTGTGGCAAAGCCACCATTCATAATGTTTTCATACATGTCACTCTTTATTAATTGCACATCCCAGTACACCGCCGGAGGCACTCATATAGAGTCATATTTTGTTCTAAGTATCGAGTTGTAATCCTTGAGTTGTAAATAAATAGAAGTGTGATGATCATCATTATTAGGGCATTGTCCCGTGTGAGGAAATAAAAAAATAAAAAAGAGGGGCCAAATAGGCCAATGAAAAAAGGGGAGGCCAAAGAAGCCAAACAAAAAAAGAGAGAAGGGACAATGCTACTATCCTTTTTCCACGCTTGTGCTTCAAAGTAGCACCATGATCTTTAAGATAGAGAGTCTCTTATTTTGTCACTTTCATATACTAGTGGGAATTTTCCTTATAGAACTTTGCTTGTATATTCCAACAATGGGCTTCCTCAAAATGCCCTAGGTCTTCATGAGCAAGCAAGTTGTATGCACACCCACTTAGTTTCTTTTGTTGAGCTTTCCTACATTTATAGCTCTAGTGCATCTGTTGCATGGCAATCCCTACTCACTCACTTTGAAATTGATTGATGGGCATCTCCATAGCCCATTAATACGCCTAGTTGATGTGAGACCATCTTCCTCCTTTTTTGTCTTCTCCGCAACCACCACTCTATTCCACCTATAGTGCTATGTCCATGGCTCACGCTCATGTATTGCGTGAA